>NC_089840.1:117022167-117322167 GCF_035609145.1 Eleutherodactylus coqui | reverse complement strand
GTACATTAAATAGTACCATTGAAAAATACAACTCGTCCCGCAAAAAACAAGCCCTCAGACAGCTATGTCGTTTGATAAATAAAGGAGTTACGATTTTTTAAAGGGGGGGAGGAAAAATCGAAAATGGAAAAAAGCAAAAAAGTGTGGTCACTAAAGGTTTAAGATATTTGTAGACAGCTATGAAGTCTCTTCTCAGCCTTCTTTTTGCAAGCTAAACATTCCCAGATCCTTTAACCGTTCCTCATAGGACATGATTTGCAGACCACTAACCGTCTTGGTAACTCTTCTCTGAACTTGCTCCAGTTTGTCTATGTCTTTTTTAAAGTGGGGTGCCCAGAACTGAACACAGTATTCCAGATGAGCTCTGACCAAGAAAGAGTAGAGGGGGATAATTACCTCACGTGATTTAGACTCTATACTTCCCTTAATACATCCCAGAATTGTTTGCATTTTTTGCTGCTGCATCACATTGTCGACTCATGTTTAGTCTATGATCTATTAACCCTTTCCAATCCACTTTGTATCCTGGTTTTCCTAGGGGGCTTACTCTTTTTCTGCCTTTATACAACAGCGCTATATGCATGAGATGACATGTTAGATAGGCTCCGACAGCAGAGAGTCTGGCAATATACAGTAAGAGAACCCCAATGGACGCCCAACATCGGAGCTGTACAGCCTTAAATCATAATGTCTTTAGAGGTCAGACAGTGGATTGGAAAGCGTTAATATACCCAAGTCTTTTTACATGTCCTTCTGCTTATCTCAATTCCTCCCATTCTGTATGTGCGTTTTCATTTTTCTTGCCCAGATGTAGGACTTTGCATTTCTCCTTGTTAAATACCATTCTGTTAGTCGCCGCCCACTTACACCAGATAGTGGTGTAATAGTGGAGGAGGTGAGCAGACCATGCAGTGTAATCAGGTATGCACTGTATAAAATTACAGAGCCGACTTAAATACAGGAGTCCCTGCCTAGGGCAGGGCAGGGCAGGGCATGGTGATGCGCCATCCGGTGATGCAATAAACTTGGCCTCCCGCCATCCACGCCTCCTAACAGGGGAACCCTGAGCCCAGCCGGCATGGACGTGCCTGCGGCGGGATCCGCACCACAATCAGCCCAAGCACCCACCAGCATGGGGGAACCCCGAGCAGCGACACCCGCACGACCGCCAACGGCACTGGGAAGGCCAGCACGCCCACGCCAGGAACCAACGCCCCTCAGTGGTGAGCCTCCTCCTAACATCTCCCTGTCTTAGCAGAGTGCTGCCCCACAATGTCCCTCTCTTCCTCCTTCCCCTGCAAGCTGCTATAATGACTCTCCCTGCCGATCCATGTTGGGTCAAGCTTATGGCCAACTGGTGCAGACTGACTGCTATGTGCCTGCAACTGAGAGGAAGAGCGGGTGGTGGTAGTTGAGGCATGCCGTGTCATCCATTCTACGACCTGTTTTGCATACTGAAAATGCAACGCACAGGCAGAACCCCTTCTAAGACCGGGTAACCCTGCATATGGCTGTGAAATTGTACTGTGAGTGAGAGGAGTAGGGCAAAAAACTGAAAAGGTGGCACAACCTATTTTAGGAAACGTGCACATATTTGGATAAAAGTGTTGTTCTTTTATTTAGATAAAATCCAGCATTAAACGCCAAAAAACGTTTTGAGGCACTTTGCCTCTTCTTCAGTCCCGCTGGAGACACACTGCCCTGTGACTGGGTTGGGGGTGGGCTGGTGTGTAGTAGGACATTTCTTACTAAATAAATAAAAAACACTTTTATCCAAATATATGCACGTTTCCTAAAATAAGTTTGCGCCACCCTATCAGTTTTTTGCCCTACTCCTCTCACTCATTGTTCGGCTGGCTCCACCTCCTCCACTTTTTCTACTACCCTCTTTTCTAGGAAATTGTATTGTGTGTGACCGCGTAATCACACAGGCGGTCTTAAGCAGTACACTTTTTTTTCTTTTGATTAGATTAACTGCGCCATCATTTAGCGATGATGTGGATACCCGTTGCCCATACACAAATCTAATTGCGTACAGGGTGCAGGTATATACACAACCATATAGAACAATGGGCTCTATGACGCAGATATTCTCTGTAAAATAGAGCATGCTGCATTTTATTTTCTGCTCGCAAATTATGCACTTCTGACACGCTTATGTGATCAAAATTACGTAATTCAATGCATTGGAGTGATCCATGTATTACCGTGGATCATGCGCTCACAGAATACGCAATTCAAATTCGGTCTTGTGAGATCAGCCTAAGGAATGGAAGCAAATTTGCTTCTGCTCCTGCAGAATGTGGGGCTGTTACTTCCATGGTGCCTCCACCACCACCATTACCAACACTTCCCTTACCTTTTACTTTCGTCATGCTTCCTTTTTATTCTTTTTCTACTTGGCTCTTTTTTTTACTTTTTAGTGTAGTTTTATGTAATTTTTCTGCTAACTTTGAAGTTAGCAGAAACCGCAGCTAGCTACATAAGGCCTGCAAACAATTCATAGTGGCCAGACATGCGACTTTGAATGATGCCTGAGGCCTCAAACAAAAGGACTGCAATATTCCCCACACCAAAGCATAGTTTGTCTGTCTGCTTTGCTGCTATACATGGTGACAGCAGCAGAAATATACCCTCTCCCAATGTACAAACATCACGCAGTTTCTTTCTCTGGTCCCTCCAATACAACCGCAGTTAACATCTCTGCTAGTATACAAGCTTTCACACAAGCAGCAATATATCCTTTGTAGAATATCTTTCCCTAAGAACAGACCACATTGATGCAGCTTCTCTGTCCTGTGCTCAGCTGTAAAATGGTTGCTGGTTACACTGTGCCTATGTTATATATGGCTAGGTCATATGATGCAGGCGTCCAATGAAACTGCTGCCCAAATGCAATATTTCACAGAGTAGGCAGAGCAAAAAGTCTCCAAATTTAACTTGAGTAGCCCTTTCACAGTGGTGACTTGAATTAAAAAATATAATTTTTATTTTGAACTTTTTAAAAATGCACATATAGGGGCACAACACATAAAACAACAAAAACAAAAAAAGTAAGTAAGGGGCGTGGTAAATACCATCCAACCACACCGTCACTAAAGATGGGCATCCAATTGTGCTGTGTGTGTGGGTGTTTGTGTGATCTGGTCACCGGCGACCACAAAGTTTTTTTGTCCTGCTTAAAGCTGGTAATGTATGAGGCAGGGGTATATTGGTACTTGGGGTTTGTAAGATAATCCCCAGTTGTTTTGGTCTTTTTTATTTATAAAGCCCACACACCGTAGATGGATGCAATTTTTAGTGATTTAAACGTTCGTTTCTTCACAATTCTTTCCCCCCCCCCCCCTTTTTTTCAAAGGAGGGTAGAGGTACCTGACCAATTCCTAAATGGATAGTCGGAATTGGCCTTGGCCGTAGGGATCATCTCCCGAGGTTGCTAGATATGTATGATGCCAACCTCCAGAGAGAGTCTCCCGGTTAGTATAGGACGGCCTCGCCTCTATAGATAAGGGTCGTAGTGTAAATACTTGACCCAAGCGTATTCGAATTTCCCTTTTTAGTATGCTGATTCTCGTATTTAATTGCTCGACGCGTTTCACCACTTCAATTCTCGTGGATCATCAGGAGCATTATAAATCGGGATTGAGTAGAGACAGTATAGATGATATCATGAGGTCACCAATAGACCAATTGATAAAGAAACGAATATCTTAATTTTTGGAGGGCCTGTTCATGCAGCAGGTTTCTCAAAGGATCGGGTCTAGCCTGGGTAGAAAGTTCGATACTCAAATTTCTCTTATTGACAAAAGCAATAATTTGAGATTTGCCAGAGATAGCGTATCCTAATGACCCAAATCAGCCTTGAATGCGAATGTCTGGCGTGGGGTGTTCAGGACTGATACGGGAATGTTCAAGCTGCTACTACTCACAGAAACATACCATAGGGATGCAGTATTATGCTGTGAGTAAAGTAGTATTGGAGCAATCCGTCTCTGTCCAGAGATTGGATAGCCGGTTCGTCCTATGCAATATGCATATTGGGACGCTAAGCCGGTATCGCAAGGGTTTTTGTGCCTGTGCTTATTCAGGACACATATCCCCAGGTGAGGAAAAGGAGAGAAGCACTAGCCCCCTGCTTCTCTATAGAGAACACCCCGTTCACCAATCTGCTGCTTCTTTAGCTATCACATAAACAGACTAGTGATTTACTAGCCTGTTACGTGTAGGAGCTTATCTAACAGAACCCGCCCGAGTTTATTTTCCCAGAGTGTCAGAATTGACAGAAGAAAAGGATGGATACAAGATGAAAATAACAAAAGTTGGTGTCCATAACCCCTTTTTATTCTTTTTCTACTTGGCTCTTTTTTTTACTTTTTAGTGTAGTTTTATGTAATTTTTCTGCTAACTTTGAAGTTAGCAGAAACCGCAGCTAGCTACATAAGGCCTGCAAACAATTCATAGTGGCCAGACATGCGACTTTGAATGATGCCTGAGGCCTCAAACAAAAGGACTGCAATATTCCCCACACCAAAGCATAGTTTGTCTGTCTGCTTTGCTGCTATACATGGTGACAGCAGCAGAAATATACCCTCTCCCAATGTACAAACATCACGCAGTTTCTTTCTCTGGTCCCTCCAATACAACCGCAGTTAACATCTCTGCTAGTATACAAGCTTTCACACAAGCAGCAATATATCCTTTGTAGAATATCTTTCCCTAAGAACAGACCACATTGATGCAGCTTCTCTGTCCTGTGCTCAGCTGTAAAATGGTTGCTGGTTACACTGTGCCTATGTTATATATGGCTAGGTCATATGATGCAGGCGTCCAATGAAACTGCTGCCCAAATGCAAGATGAAGGACACATTTGGAGACACCATCAAGGCACCCTGGCTGCTGATTTGAGAACTCTGACCCCTGTTTCAGGCATTTTGCCAATTTTTGCCAATCCGATTTGGTAAAAATTGGGTCGATTTTTCCACTCGGCCAATCAAGATGAGCAACACTAATCATTAGTCCTGCAGACCTCAGGAAAAGTGGAGTTTAAAAATCCCACACTATATGCTAATAAGGTTTAAACAGTCTGATGGATGTGCCTGGACCATGCAGGTTGCCCAAAGTATTCTTTCTTATAGATATTCCCTTTATCAGCCACAAGCTTCTCCAAATCTCCCACATGCGCTGTCCTTCCTAGGACTGGCGCATCCCACTTTCATATTTTCTATTAGGGTACATTTAGTTGATATATAGAGAAATCCTTCTCTCCATTAGCTTCAGTTGATAGTAGCGCATACTGGGCACAGACGATCTATGGGTGTCCAAATCTTGTGCATGTACCTCATGTCCTTGGATCAATGCACATATAGTTGTTTTGCCTTGCTCTTTGGACTGGCTTTTGGTCCAATGAACTCAATTAATTGTATCCTGAATATATAAAAAAATATTGGCAGATTGCATATGAGGATTGTATAACTTGTAAATGTATAGTTAGCTGAGCAAAAACTAACAAACCGATGAAGAGCATACACTGAATGGCCACTTTTTTTTTTAGAGCCACCTATCTTGTAGTACAATGGACCTAATTTGGACTTAGAATCGCAATACTTCATCATGGCATAGATTTCAGTAGATGTGGAAATCATTTTGCAGGAAAATTGGCCTATGCACCCATACTCTTCATACTGTTGCACAAGAAAACCCCACAAGATTGTCAGTGATATACTGGCTTTGGCTAGTCTAGCACTGATGACCATGCATAGTTCAAAGTCACTCAGATGGTTCCATTTTCCCATTCTCATGTGGATCCATATGAAAACTGATGCATGGAAAATTTGCTTACTTGATATTATGCTGCCCTCTAGGATCATGTGTCTAAATTCCATACATGGAAGCTCCAATTGTGAAAGGACCAGTATCTCCAAATACTGTAGTACTGCAACAATAGTACCAATAAATATCAAATATGACCCATTCTCCTTACCTTCTCATTTGCTGATGTTTGCACCCTGTTTCATGTCTACAAGTTCTGATTTTCAGGTGGTTTTACACATTTTTCTTTTGCCCTGCTGTTTGCAATTCACATTCATGCAAGGGGCGTGTAGCAAGCCTAGCATTCTGCCAGTAGTTCACTGTCCTCAACTTCCTTTCCCTCATGTTCCATGTTGCATTGCACTGTCTCCAGTCCAATCTAAATGTCCGCCCCTCTGCTCTTCCAGGTTGATTCAGGCATTCTAGGCAAATGGTAAGTAAACCCAATATAATGTATATATACACAAACACACACAGGAGAAGCAGTAATTATGGAGATCATTAGCACATTATCTGCAGACTAGTCAGCCTACAGCCTTTGAGTGCATGGGAGTGCCCATGGGAAGATAGCTCCTACCCCCATTACTAAGGGTACATCTCTGTGTCCTTGTTACTGCAGAAACTCTGTACCTAATGACAGACAAAGGATTGAAAAGAGACCCCTAGTGGCAACCACCTTAAATTTTCAGTAATAAAGCAACACAATTTTTAATGCAAGTATATTACACAAATGATGAGAGTAACACAAGCTAGTAGATAAGCAAAACTTGTCTGAAAAATTAGTGCCCCTGAGGCTTCATTCACACGAGTGCATAAATGGCGTTGTTTTTACATCTGACCAATATACGTGCCCATATGAGGCATCGGTTTTCAATGCATTCATTCTCACGGGCGAATATGCGGCAAGTAAAAATGTGGCACCGTAAAAAATGGAACATACGCGAACGAAATACACACTGACGCATATATGCCGGCAAAAAGATAGTTCTGGAATTATCTTTTACCTGATATACGGCAGCGGCTCCCATAGACTCTTATGGGAGCTGGGAAAAAGGGAGGGGGAGCTATTTTAGCAGCATTCAACGCTGTGAAAAGCTTACAGGTGCCTCTTTATAGGCATTGCCAGATATTTTGGCAGAGCGATGGTTTTCCGGGGATTGATGTATTTTTTTCGCTAAAACCTTGTCGTGTGAATGGGCGAGAAAATGCTGGCCGTGAGCACGGAAAAACGGCCATCACGCAATTTTACAGTGCAGCAGAGAAAACGTAAAAACGTACGTACGGCTGTGTGAAAGAGCTCTTAAAACTAGTTTAGAGCCTAAATGCTGCGAAGGTGCAGTTCTTATAAATGTGATTCCCATGTAATCATTAATATGGATAGATTACATGACAATGACAGCAGAATAGTTCAGAATGCGGTTACCAAGTGGATGTGTGCATGATCTGTATAGATGGGGTGTGGACCCTCACAATCATTTCCTCTGATATCACAGTCTAAAATTAGGCTCTCCCCAACTGACATAACTAACGTTTGTGGCCATGTTAGAAAAAAAGCTTTTACTGAAGTCGCAGCTGATGTTGTAAATTTAGCATTCTTCATAAAATGTCTGTTTCCTGAACCATTTTGTGGTAGTCTTATCGATGCATGGTGACTGAGATGTAGGAAGCGTTCATTAGCAGGCGCATTATCCCTGACAACACCCTGCAGCTATTTAAGAGCAAATAGGACTGTCTGGGAAGATATATCGTGCCTTCTTAAACTAGCAGCTAATTAAGTTGCTTTGTCAACTGCGAAGGAAGCAGCATTTTCTACATCTCTTGATAGCTCCATGTGGGTAAAACCACAGGGCCCCGGGGCCCTCCCAACCTAACTTTAGAAACAAGCAGGGGAACTGTCTATTATGTTGTTTAATGTCTCCTCGATACTTTTCTTGATCTGTAACAAAAAACAAATTCCGTGCAAAATATTTTCATTGTAGTAAAAATAAAGTGTTAAAGGTGTTTACTTAGATGTTGTTATTGTAAGCTACTGCTCAGAGTAACTTTATACATCCATATTACACTTTCTGCCAAAATGGATCCCAGGAGCGCAAAACAGGAAATGCCCAATTAAGTTTCTGGGAAAGGATTTACTGCATTTTCCCGAGGGCTCCAATTTAGTTTTTGGCATGGAACATGCAAGATCTCAGATAATGGATGTGTGATTGGATCCTAATTAGAGATGAGCGAGCATACCCGGTAAGGCGATATACTCGAGAGAGCATCGCCTTTTTCAAGTACCTCCTGGCTCGTCCCTGAAGATTTGGGGGGTTCGTGCGCGGGGGGGGGGGGGGGGGGGGGGGGGGAGCAGGAGGTTGCAAAGGGGATCGGGAGGGAGAGAGAGAGAGGGATCTCTCTCACTCTCCTCCCCGCTCCCCCTCGCTGCCCCGTGTCGCCCCCGACCCCCGCGGCCCCCCCGAATCTTCAGGGACGAGTCAGTATGTACTCGGAAAAGGCGATGCTGTCTCGAGTATATCGCCTTACCGAGTATGCTCGCTCATCTCTAATCCTAATGGCTCATGCACAGCACTATATTACGGAGCTATACAATATAGGACTGGTATCTGGTGGCCATAGTATTGTACCTCCATATGCAGTCCCCTTTGTGTCATTTTAGAGCTCATGCCCACGGCCGTGACTGATTCCACCAGCGGAATACCAAGAGACCCCATACTCACCTCCCGGATCTGCTGTGCGAGTCCCGCATGACATGCCGGAGCGCATGCGCAGTACAGCGCATGACACACCGGCAGTGTCATATGATGCCCCCGGCGGTGGGCGGGGAAGCGTAGTCACGCTATACTTCCGCTGTAGCACAGTGCTACAGCGGAAGTATAGCGTGAAGGCCAGTTTTCATTGACTACAATGGAAGCCGGCTGCGCGTATTCCCGTAGCATTTAGAACATGCCGCGGGTTATTTCACGCTGCGGAATTCCACAGCGTGAGCATTAGGCTAATAGGTTCAATAGAACCTAATAGCTGCGGGGCAGCACTGCGGATTTACGCCGCAAATCCGGCCATGGGCATGAGCCTTTAGGCAGTAAAATCTTCGTTAGAAAAAAAACCAATGTGGATTTCAATGAGAACTGTATCACAGGGCTTGCTCAGAGAAGCGTGGTTTTAGTGCAGAATAGGTGTATGAAAAGTTCGGAGCTATAATGCACTAAAAATCTCGTGAACGGGTGATTTCCAGCTATTAAAGGGGTTGTCCCGCGGCAGCAAGTGGGTCTATACACTTCTGTATGGCCATATTAATGCACTTTGTAATGTACATTGTGCATTAATTATGAGCCATACAGAAGTTATAAGAAGTTTTTCATTTACCTGCTCCGTTGCTAGCGTCCTCGTTCCCATGGAGCCGACTAATTTTCGCCGTCTAATGGCCAAATTAGCCGCGCTTGCGCAGTCCGGGTCTTCTTCTCTTCTCAATGGGGCTCGGTGTAGCTCGGTGTAGCTCCGCCCCGTCACGTGCCGATTCCAGCCAATCAGGAGGCTGGAATCGGCAATGGACCGCACAGAAGAGCTGCGGTCCACGGAGGTAGAAGATCCCAGCGGCCATCTTCACCGGGTAAGTAAGAAGTCACCGGAGCGTGGGGATTAAGGTAAGCGCTGTCCGGTGTTCTTTTTTAACCCCTGCATCGGGGTTGTCTCGCGCCGAACGGGGGGGGGGGGGGGGGGGTTGAAAAAAAAAACCCCGTTTCGGCGCGGGACAACCCCTTTAAGTCTCAAGCTTAATTTGCAGTGAAATTGCCCGTTCACACGATCAGGAGGTGCGTTGTGTGTGCTATTCAGCTCCAATAGGAGTCAATGGAAACTCCCACGCATCACGCCCCAAAGATAGGTCAGGTCCTGACTTTTCTCGCAGCAGGGACCTTAGATGCGCACATTGCAGCCACATGTTCTATCTTTGTTAAATGCGAGTATTTTGCGCATCTAAAATTCCTTCATGTGAACGCTTCTATAGGAAATAGAGATGAGCGAACGCGTTCGTCCGAGCTTGATATTCGTGCGAATATTAGGGTGTTCGGGATGTTCGTTATTCGTAACGAACACCATGCGGTGTTCTGGTTACTTTCACTTCCTTCCCTGAGACGTTAGCGCGCTTTTCTGGCCAATTGAAAGACAGGGAAGGCATTACAACTTCCCCCTGCAACGTTTAAGCCCTATACCACCCCCCTGCTGTGAGTGGCTGGCGAGATCAGGTGTTCGCCTAATATAAAAGTCGGCCCCTCCCGCGGCTCGCCTCAGATGCGGTGTGAGTTAGATGAGGGACAGTGCTGTTTATACCGGAGCTGCTGTAGGGAAAGAATTGGTAGTTAGTGTAGGCTTCAAGACCCCCCAAAGGTCCTTATTAGGGCCACTGATAGCTGTGTGTTGGCTGCTGTTAGCAGTGGGATTTTTTTTTTTCTCAAAATCGCCTCTGCAGACCGTTGCACCTGGCATTAGGGACAGAAGTGCTGCATAGGCAGGGAGAGTGTTAGGAGTGAGTGTAGCCTTCAAGAACCTCAACGGTCCTTTCTAGGGCCATATTTATCCGTGTGCAGTACTGTCCAGGCTGCTGTTAGCTGTGCTGCATTTTTTTTGGGCTTCTCAAAATCGCCTCTGCAGAGCATTCCACCCTCCATTGATACTGCAGGGAAAGAATTGTATAGGCAGGGCCACAACACAGTTATTATTCATAGAATATACGCAGTGCTGCCTTTTGGTGGGAAAAAACTGAAAACAAATCTATTTGTCCAGCCTCTGTCCGTCCTTACGGGCGGTGGAGACGTGTGAGCTGCGTGAAGAACAGTGCTAAATCATACGCACCCAGCTACGCTTTACTGCTGGCTTCGCCACTTGCTTTCCTTAATTGGGAAAAAAAATACCTGCTCTGCCAGAGTTATAATAACTCTGCTACCCTCACGTTCTGTGACACATAAGCAGGGACACAGCACAGTTATTAAACTTCTCATGTTCATAGAATATACGCAGTGCTGCCTTTTGGTGGGAAAAAACTGAAAACAAATCTATTTGTCCAGCCTCTGTCCGTCCTTACGGGCGGTGGACACGTGTGAGCTGCGTGAAGAACAGTGCTAAATCATACGCACCCAGCTACGCTTTACTGCTGGCTTCGCCATTTGCTTTCCTTAATTGGGAAAAAAAATACCTGCTCTGCCAGAGTTATAATAACTCTGCTACCCTCACGTTCTGTGACACATAAGCAGGGACACAGCACAGTTATTAAACTTCTCATGTTCATAGAATATACGCAGTGCTGCCTTTTGGTGGGAAAAAACTGAAAACAAATCTATTTGTCCAGCCTCTGTCCGTCCTTACGGGCGGTGGAGACGTGTGAGCTGCGTGAAGAACAGTGCTAAATCATACGCACCCAGCTACGCTTTACTGCTGGCTTCGCCATTTGCTTTCCTTAATTGGGAAAAAAAATACCTGCTCTGCCAGAGTTATAATAACTCTGCTACCCTCACGTTCTGTGACACATAAGCAGGGACACAGCACAGTTATTAAACTTCTCATGTTCATAGAATATACGCAGTGCTGCCTTTTGGTGGGAAAAAACTGAAAACAAATCTATTTGTCCAGCCTCTGTCCGTCCTTACGGGCGGTGGACACGTGTGAGCTGCGTGAAGAACAGTGCTAAATCATACGCACCCAGCTATTCTTTACTGCTGGCTTCGCCATTTGCTTTCCTTAATTGGGAAAAAAAATACCTGCTCTGCCAGAGTTATAATAACTCTGCTACCCTCACGTTCTGTGACACATAAGCAGGGACACAGCACAGTTATTAAACTTAGATAATTCATTCACTAGAGGCAGTGGGGCCTTTCGTTTTCCAAAAAGGGCAAAAATTATATTTGGCCTGCAGTCTTGCGCCAATTTATTTCCTGCCTGTGAAATCAAATCACTGGTAATACAGCATGCTGAGGGGTAGGGGTAGGCCTAGAGGACGTGGACGCGGCCGAGGACGCGGAGGGCCAAGTCAGGGTGTGGGCACAGGCCAAGCTCCTGATCCAGGTGTGTCGCAGCCGACTGCTGCGCGATTAGGAGAGAGGCACGTTTCTGGCGTCCCCACATTCATCGCCCAATTAATGGGTCCACGCGGGAGACGGTTATTAGAAAATGAGCAGTGTGAGCAGGTCCTGTCCTGGATGGCAGAAAGTGCTTCGAGCAACCTATCGTCTACCCGCAGTTCTGCGCCGTCCACTGCTGCCAATCCGAATCCTCTGTCTGCTGCTCCTCCTTCCTCCCAGCCTCCTCACTCCACTACAATAACACCTGCTCAGGAGCCGGAGCACTCCCAGGAACTGTTCTCGGGCCCCTGCTTAGATTGGGCAGCAGCGGTTCCTCTCCCACCAGAGGAGTTTATCGTCACTGATGCCCAACCATTCGAAAGTTCCCGGGGTCCGGGGGAAGAGGCTGGGGACTTCCGCCAACTGTCTCAACAACTTTCTGTGGGTGAGGAGGACGATGACGATCAGACACAGTTGTCTTGCAGTGAGGTAGTAGTAAGGGCAGTAAGTCCCAGGGAGCAGCGCACAGAGGATTCGGAGGAAGAGCAGCAGGACGATGAGGTGACTGACCCCACCTGGTGTGCAACGCTTACTCAGGAGGACAGGTCTTCAGAGGGGGAGTCAAGGGCATCAGCAGGGCAGGTTGCAAGAGGCAGTGCAGTGGCCAGGGGTAGAGGCAGGGCCAGACCGAATAATCCACCAAGTGTTTCCCAAAGCGCCCCCTCGCGCCATGCCACCCTGCGGAGGCCGAGGTGCTCTAAGGTCTGGCAGTTTTTCACAGAGACGCCTGACGACCGACGAACAGTGGTGTGCAACCTTTGTCGCGCAAAGCTCAGCCGGGGAGCCAACACCAACAGCCTCACCACCACCACCATGCGCAGACATATGATGGCCAAGCACCCCGCAAGGTGGGACAAAGGCCGTTCACCGCCTCCGGTTTGCACCCCTGCCTCTCCCTCTGTGCCCCAACCTGCCACTGAGATGCAACCCCCCTCTCAGGACACAGGCACTACCGCCTCATGGCCTGCACCCACACCCTCATCTCCGCTGTCCTCGGCCCCATCCAGCAGTGTAGTTCAGCGCACCGTTCAGCCGTCGCTTGCGCAAGTGTTCGAGCGCAAGCGCAAGTACGCCGCCACGCACCCGCACGCTCAAACGTTAACCGTCCGCATCGCAAAATTCATCAGCCTTGAGATGCTGCCGTATAGGGTTGTGGAAACGGAGTCCTTCAAAAGTATCATGGAGGCGGCGGCCCCGCGCTACTCAGTTCCCAGTCGCCACTACTTTTCCCGATGTGCCGTCCCAGCCCTGCACGACCACGTCTCCCGCAACATTGTGCGCGCCCTCACCAACGCGGTTACTGCCACGGTCCACTTAACTACGGACACGTGGACAAGCACAGGCGGGCAGGGCCACTACATCTCCCTGACGGCACATTGGGTGAATTTAGTGGAGGCTGGGACAGAGTCAGAGCCTGGGACCGCTCACGTCCTACCCACCCCCAGAATTGCGGGCCCCAGCTCGGTGCTGGTATCTGCGGAGGTGTATGCTTCCTCCACTAAAGCACCCTCCTCCTCCTCCTCCTCCTCTGTCTCACAATCAAGATGTGTTAGCAGCAGCATGTCGCCAGCAGTCGGTGTCGCGCGGTGTGGCAGCACAGCGGTGGGCAAGCGTCAGCAGGCCGTGCTGAAACTACTCAGCTTAGGCGATAAGAGGCACACGGCCCACGAACTGCTGCAGGGTCTGACACAGCAGACCGACCGCTGGCTTGCGCCGCTGAGCCTCCAACCGGGCATGGTCGTGTGTGACAACGGCCGTAACCTGGTGGCGGCTCTGCAGCTCGGCAGCCTCACGCACGTGCCATGCCTGGCCCACGTCTTTAATTTGGTGGTTCAGCGCTTTCTGAAAAGCTACCCACGCTTGTCAGACCTGCTCGTAAAGGCGCGCCGGCTCTGCGCACATTTCCGCAAGTCCCACACGGACGCTGCCACCCTGCGCACCCTGCAACATCACTTTAAGCTGCCAGTGCACCGACTGCTGTGCGACGTGCCCACACGGTGGAACTCTACGCTCCACATGTTGGCCAGGCTCTATGAACAACGGAGAGCTATAGTCGAATACCAACTCCAACATGGGCGGCGCAGTGGGAGTCAGCCTCCTCAATTCCTTTCAGAAGAGTGGGCCTGGTTGGCAGACATCTGCCATGTCCTTGGTAATTTTGAGGAGTCTACCCAGGTGGTGAGCGGCGATGCTACAATCATTAGCGTCACCATTCCTCTGCTATGCATCTTGAGAAATTCCCTGCAAACCATAAAGGCAGCTGCTTTGCGCTCGGAAACGGGGGCGGGGGAAGACAGTATGCCGCTGGATAGTCAGGGCACCCTCCTGTCTATTTCTCAGCGCGTACAGGAGGAGGAGGAGGAGCATGAGGAGGATGAGGAGGAGGGGGAAGAGACAGCTTGGGCCGCTGCTGACGGTACACCGGCTGATTGCCTGTCATCCTTTCAGCGTGTATGGCCTGAGGAGGAGGAGGAGGAGGAGGAGGATCCTGAAAGTGATCTTCCTAGTGAGGACAGCCATGTGTTGCGTACTGGTACCCTGGCACACATGGCTGACTTCATGTTAGGATGCCTTTCTCGTGACCCTCGCGTTGCACGCATTCTGGCCACGACGGATTACTGGGTGTACACACTGCTCGATCCACGGTATAAGGAGAACCTGCCCACTCTGATTCCCGAAGAGGAAAGGGGTTCGAGAGTGTTGCTATACCACAGGACCCTTGCGGACAAGCTGATGGTAAAATTCCCAGCCGACAGCGCTAGTGGCAGAAGGCGCAGTACCGAGGGCAAGGTAGCAGGGGATGTGCGTAGATCGAGCAGCATGTACATCCCAGGCAGTGCAACAGTCTTTAAGGGCCTGGCCAGCTTTATGGCTCCCCACCAAGACTGTGTCACCGCTCCCCAGTCACGGCTGAGTCGGCGGGAGCACTGTAAAAGGATGGTGAGGGAGTACGTAGCGGATCGCACGACCATCCTTGGTGACGCCTCTGCCCCCTACAACTACTGGGTGTCGAAGCTGGACACGTGGCCTGAACTCGCGCTGTATGCCCTGGAGGTGCTTGCTTGTCCTGCGGCTAGCGTCTTGTCGGAAAGGGTGTTTAGTGCGGCTGGGGGAATCATCACAGATAAGCGTAGCCGCTTGTCAACCGACAGTGCCGACAGGCTAACACTCATCAAGATGAACAAAGGCTGGATTTCCCCAGACTTCTGTTCTCCACCAGCGGACAGCAGCGATACGTAAGCAATACGTAGGCTGCACCCGCGGATGGAAGCTACGTTCTCTCTCACCATCCAAAACGGGGACATTTCTGCTTCATCAATCTGTGTCTAATATTCCTCCTCCTCCTCCTCCTGCTCCTCCTCCTGAAACCTCACGTAATCACGCTGAACGGGCAATTTTTCTTAGGGCCACAAGGCTCAGTCAAATAATTTTTCAGAACAATTTTTAAAAGTTTCAATGCGCTTAAAAGCATTGGAACTTTAACTTGAACCAATTTTTCGTTACACTGGGCTGCCTCCAGGCCTAGTTACCACTTAAGCCACATTAACCAAAGCGATTAATGTGTTTCACCTGCCCTCTTGGCTGGCCATGGCCAATTTTTGGGATGTACATTAGTACTGTTGATACAGCAATTTTTGTGGGCCCTCGCCTACAGTGTAATCAAATTAATTTTTAGCCCACCTGCATTACAGCTGACGTTACCTCAGCTGTGTTGGGCAATGCAATGGGATATTTTTGTGTACCGCCGGTGGGTTCCAGGGAGCCACCCATGCTGTAGGTGCACACGTAGTTTTTAATACATCTGTACACTTCTAAAGAACCCCAGTCTGACTGGGGCATGCAGTGTGGGCCGAAGCCCACCTGTATTACGCACAACATTACTACCTCAGCTGTGTTGGGCAATGCAATGGGATATTTCTATGTACCGCCGGTGGCTTCCTGGCACCCACCCAGGCAGTGGGTCCACAGGGAGTTTAACCTACATGTGTCCACTTGTAAAGAACCCCAGTCTGACTGGGGCATGCAGTGTGGGCCGAAGCCCACCTGCATTAAGCACGACATTACTACCTCAGCTGTGTTGGGCAATGCAATGGGATATTTTTGTGTACCGCCGGTGGGTTCCAGGGAGCCACCCATGCTGTAGGTGCACACGGAGTTTTTAATACATCTGTACACTTCTAAAGAACCCCAGTCTGACTGGGGCATGCAGTGTGGGCCGAAGCCCACCTGTATTACGCACAACATTACTACCTCAGCTGTGTTGGGCAATGCAATGGGATATTTCTATGTACCGCCGGTGGCTTCCTGGCACCCACCCAGGCAGTGGGTCCACAGGGAATTACAAAATGCATCTGTTTCCACTTATAAAGAAACCCAGTCTGACTGGGGCATGCAGTGTGGGCCGAAACCCACCTGCATTAACCCTTTCCAGTCCACTGTGTGACCTGTGAAGACATTAGGGTTTAAGGCTGTACAGCTCCGTTGTTGGTAGACGTCCGTCGGGGTTCTCTTACTGTATATTGCCAGCCTCTCTGCTGTCGGAGCCTATCCTACGTGTCAGCTCATGCAGTACTGGCTTTAGCCAGCATATAGCGCCGTTGTATAACGGCAGAAAAAGAGTAAGCCCCCTAGGAAAACCATATACAAATTGGATTGGAAAGGGTTAAGCACAACATTACTACCTCAGCTGTGTTGGGCAATGCAATGGGATATTTCTATGTACCGCCGGTGGCTTCCTGGCACCCACCCATGCTGTAGGTGCACACGGAGTTTTTACTACATCTGTACACTTATAAAGAACCCCAGTCAGACTGGGGCATGCAGTGTGGGCCGAAGCCCACCTGCATTAAGCACGACATTACTACCTCAGCTGTGTTGGGCAATGCAATGGGATATTTCTGTGTACCACCGGTGGGTTCCAGGGAGCCACCCATGCTGTGGGTCGACAGGGACTTCACAATAGGGAGTTGTACCTGCCTGTGTCTATGAATTAAAAAGCCCGGTCTGACTGGGGCATGCAGACACCTTGACAGAATGAATAGTGTGTGGCACATAGGTTCCCCATTGCTATGCCCACGTGTGCAGCTCCTGATGGCGGTGGCACAGGATTCTATTTCTCATTGCTTCTGTACAGCATTGTGGGCTATCGCTCCGCCACTTTTAAAGAGGGTCGCTGCCTAGCCGTGCCAACCTCTGCAGTGTGTGCCTGCGGTCCCTCGTCATGGCAGACGCAATTCTAAATAGACATGAGCGTGGTGTGGCATGAGGGCAGCTGAAGGCTGCCCAGGGACACTTTGGTGTGCGCTGTGGGGGGGAGGGGGGGCGGTTGGGCAGCATGTAACCCAGGAGAAGTGTCAGTGGAGTGTCATGCAGGCAGTGATTGTGCTTTGTTGGAGGTAGTGTGGTGCTTAGCAAAGGTATGCCATGCTAATGAGCGCTTTTCAGAAGTAAAAGTTGTTGGGAGGGGGGGGGGGCCCACTCTTGCCGCTATTGTGGCTTAATAGTGGGACCTGTGAACTTAGGATGCAGCCCAACATGTAGCCCCTCGCCTGCCCTATCCGTCACTGTGTCATTCCCATCACTTTCCTGAATTGCCCAGATTTTCACACATGAAAACCTTAGCGAGCATCGGCGAAATACAAAAATGTTCTGGTCGCCCATTGACTTCAATGGGGTTCGTTGTTCGAAACGAACCCTCGAGCATCACGGGAAGTTCGTTACGAATAACGAACACCCGAACATTTTGGTGTTCGCTCATCTCTAATAGGAAACCATTGCTTCTATTAGACGCAATCTATTCACGCGCCTATAATGCCCTAAAACCAAGCTTATGTGAACGAGCTTAAGGGCTTATTTACACAAGCGTATATTGGCTGGCGTTTTCACAACCGGCTGATATATGCTTCCATCTGAGCAGTCCTCCCCTTTCCTCCCCCTACGACTCTCTGCCTCTCTCCTCCCACTTGCAATGGAATTGGGTGGGACAGAGCGGGAGCTTAGTTCCGCCCCGCCCCCTCCCGTTGCAAACTCCGGAGTGGAGGAGAGAGGCAGAGAGCCGTTGAGGGGGAGGGAAGAGGGCAACTACTTAGATGGGAGCGTATATCAGCCAGCCGTGAAAACACCGGACAATATACGCTTGTGTAAATAAGCCCCAAGGTACGGATTTCCATTAGAGTTAAGAATATACTATATGACGCGGTATGGCTCACCAGATTTTATGTGGATTTGGCACGTTTCCATAAAGATTTTGTGGAAAGTGCACACAGCCTTATAGGGTCTCTGCACGTTATCTTTGTGTGCATGAGCCCTATGGCCGATTTCAGATGGGTGTATTTTTACTCCATACTGAGCTAATGTAAATCTATATATCTATCACATAGCCATATTTCTCAAGGTTAGGATTTTAAAACACAGCATGTGCTAATTTTGTCCGTTTTTGCATTCATTGGTACTATTTTCTGTCGGGCAAATACGGATCCATATTTCACAGTTTTCACCATGTTCTTGAGACTACTTCTGTAAAAACCGTGCATTAGGCAAATAGTTGTGAATGCAAGGGTCGTTATTTATAGATTTCACCCCCAATAGTAACATTTTTTACATGTAATTTGGGTTGGGTTCTATGGTAACATGTGCATTTTTTTCCCCCTAGGAAAACAAATTGTGGCTTTTTCTATCTCGCAGTGCAGCACTCATTGTTTTCAATGGGACTGGCGGCAGCATCACACTACATGCGAAAAACTGTGTTCAAGAAAGATAGGGCAAGTCCTATCTTTTCTCATGCATAGTATTAACACAGGAGAATCAGCAGTTTTGTTTTCGCCCTGTTATGTGGCTGTGATTTTCACATCCGCATTAGGGCGCCTACCCACCGGCGTTGCCGATTTTCGTGCGTGAAAAACGCAGCGTTTTTCGCGCGTTTTCTGCGCCTTTTTCGCTAATTTCCATTGACAATCATGGGTGCATTAAGAGAAAAATAAGGAGACATATGCAACTGACAGTTCCTATGTGAAAAATTGCAACGAAACGAAAAAAAACCCCAAATGGACAAGAACACATTCTATGCTAATTGCTCTTCAGAAAAAACGCAAAACGCAATTTAGCATCGCAGGAAAAAAAAATCGCCAGTGGGTAGGCACCCTTAGGGCGAGCACCCACTGGCGTTTGCGTCTTCCGCGGGAAAAAAACGCAGCGTTTTCGCTGTGTTTCCCGCGATTTTTCCGCGCGTTTTTCGCGGCGTTTTTCGCGGCGTTTTCGCGGCTTTTCCATTAATTTCCATTGACTTTCATGGGTGCATTAGGAGAAAAATAAGGACACATATGCAACTGACAGTTCCTATGTTAAAAACGCAAACGCAACGCAAAAAAAACGCCAGTGGACAGGAACACATGTTATCTCTATGCCTGTGCAGGAAAAACGCAAAACGCAGGTAAAAAAACGCCAGTGGGTGCTCGCCCTTACAGTGAAAAAACATGCCCATGCGTTTAAGCCCTAATATTGAAACCTGAGGGACCATTGTGGTTCCACATACGAAAATACACAGGCCTACCCTACCTAGATGTTGTAACAAATAACATAACCCGCATTACTATAAGTAGTGATCATGAAAACACAACATGGAACAATCAAGTGTTGTTCCAGAGCCCTCCTAAAGAAAGAACTCAATCACCAGAGTTCATATTGCAAAAACCTGAACAAAGAGGTCTCTAATGGACCAATCACTATGGACAACACCCAATGTTACACCTCTTTGTTATAACAACGCCTACAAAAGTCTAACACTGACTTGTAAATACATTATTTTTTTACTGTAAAGAGTACAGGAATGTGGATACAAGGACTAAATATGGTCTCTAGGGAATGCCCCCCCCCCCCCAAACCCTTACAAAGCAAAGCTCAGTCAGGTCTGTGCTTCTTTAAGAGTTTCAGACTTAAAGTTGTATTAATCCATGAATGGCAAACGTAACATCTCCTTAATACTTTCACATGGGTATTTCCATACTTTTGAGACACCCTGTGTGTGTGTGTATATATATATATATATATATATATATATATATGATGACCAGACATCCCGCTTTAGGCGGGACAGTTTCGCTTTGGGACATTCCTGCTTTGGGACCGTTTGCTGCTTTTCACCAGGACCCCAGCGGCACAGCCATTTGTTCCGCTTTCGGGATATCTGGTCACCAAAAAGGTGATTACCAGCCAGGGTGCCACAGCTCCCCGGCTGGTAATCACTGTGCGGCGCCATGGCCAGATGCTCACATTGACGGCAGTGTGTGCATCCGGGATCTTCCTCCACTCCTCCCCTGACGTTTTCTTCAAAGTTCCACAGGAGAATAGGTCAGGGGAGGAGGCGCTGCTGTGGGCAGACAGACTTCCACCGGAAGCAGCGGCACTTGGAAGATCAGGAGGAGGGTAAGTATATGGGTTTATGGGGGGGGTTCTATAACTACTGGGGCTACTGCGGGGGACACAGTTAGTAATAGTGTTCCCTATATCAGCCCCAGTAGAAGTAGTATTACCCCTGAGGCCACTTTGGTGGTCTCTATTACTACTAAGGCAACTGTGGGGATCACTATTACTTCTGAGGGCACTGTGGGGGTCAGTATTACTACTAAGGCCACTGTTACTACTGGGGCTACTGTGGGGGTCACTATTACTTGCAGGCCACTGTGGGGGTCACTATTACTACTTAAAGATAATGTTAGGGTCACTAGCACTACTGAGACCACTGTGGGGGTCACTATTACTACTGAGGATACTGTGAGGGTCACTACTACTACTGAGTCAACAATGGAGGTCACTATTACTACTGAGGATACTGTGGGGGTAACTATTACTACTGAGGCCACCATAGGGGTCACTATTACTACTGGGGCTACTGTGGGGGTCACCATTACTACTGGGGCTACTGTGGGGGTCACTATTACTCGCAGGCCACTGTGGGGGTCAATATTACTACTGAGAGTCACTGTGGGGGTCACTATTACTACTGAGGATACTGTGAGGGTCACTATTACTACTGAGGCCACTATGGGGGTCACTATTACTACTGAGGATATTGTGGGGGTCACCATTACTACTGGGACTACTGTGGGGGTCACTATTACTGCTGGGGCTACTGTGGGGGTCACTATTACTCGCAGGCCACTGTGGGGGTCAATATTACTACTGAGAGTCACTGTGGGGGTCACTATTACTACCGAGGATACTGTGAGGGTCACTATTACTACTGAGGCCACTATGGGGGTCACTATTACTACTGAGGATATTGTGGGGGTCACCATTACTACTGGGGCTACTGTGGGGGTCACTATTACTACTGGGGCTACTGTGGGGGTCACTATTACTCGCAGGCCACTGTGGGGGTCACTATTACTACCGAGAGTCATTGTGGGGGTTACTATTACTACTGAGGATACTGTGAGGGTCACTATTACTACTGAGGCCACTATGGGGGTCACTATTACTACTGAGGATATTGTGGGGGTCACCATTACTATTTGGGCTACTGTGGGGGTCAATATTACTACTGGGGCTACTGTGGGGGTCACTATTACTTGCAAGCCACTGTGGGGGTCACTATTACTACTGAAAGTCACTGTGGGGGGTCACTATTACTACTGAGGATACTGTGAGGGTCACTACTACTACTGAGTCCACAATGGGGGTCACTATTACTACTGAGGATACTGTGGGGGTCACTATTACTACTGAGACCACTATGGGGATCACTATTACTACTGAGGATATTGTGGGGGGTCACTATTACTACTGAGGCCACTGTAGGGGACACTATTGTTACTAGGGACGATATAAAAGAGCCTATTACTACAGCGGTCGATATAGGGGACACTATTACTACTGAGGCCACTCTGCACATGGCAGCATGCCTCAAGCGCATTCAGGAGATGTTTACACAAGGTGGAAATGCTGCAGTATGTCCACAGCAGAAATTTCCACTGCAAATTAAGCAGCATTTCTGCATCCAAAAAACAATCAAAATCTGTGCCCTTGGTGTAGATTTTGACTGGAAATCAGCTGTGTACCCGCAGCTGATTTCATGCTATGTGGCGCTCCCCCTCACCTCGTCCAAAGGCTTCCTGCTGTTGGAGCTTTCCTGGCTTCCAGTTCCCAGCAGCCTGATCAGGTGCAGTGTTGATGGTCAGGTGATGCTGGTCAGGTGAGGCCACTACAGGCCACTGGGAACCGGAAGCCAGGGAGCACTGACAGCAAGAAGCCTTTGGAGAAGGTGAGGGGAGGTGCTGCATAGTATGAAATCAGCTGTGGGTACGTGGCTGATATTCAGTCAAAATCTGCACCAATAGTACAGATTTTGACTGTTCTTTGGATGCAGAAGTGCCACGGAATTTGCTCCCTGTCTTTTTTGAAATGGCCCTGTACTTTTTATAATGACAGAGGTAAGATCATATGTCTTGATAAGCCCCGCCCCTGACCACAGCCCTCTGTTCTGCTTTGACTCTGGGATAATCTCGTCACCTTAATATATATACACTGTATATATCCGTACACAGTGGCTGTGATGATCCGAGAGTGACAGTAAGAATAGCAGTTTAGAGAACCAATTTCCGGGAGTTGAGGGATGGATAAGATACACTCCCATTACTTAGATATAATTTTTATTATGGAACAGTAGTGCATTGGATGGGTGAAAACACTGAAGGTGGTTTATAGCTATATAAATGATGATGTTATAATTCCTCTATAAAACATCATAATCATCTCATCCCATTTAATTTAGAAAATCGCCATCACTTTGTGTGTCTTATATGATAATCAGATGCAAATCAAACGGGTTTTGTGTAAAAATAAAAAATCAGCAGAATAATTTTACATTGACAGTAGTAGCACAGGAAGTCTGTGCACGGAAGTCTGTTAATGTTATGATGGTAACCAAAAACAACCAAAACATTTTTACACTGCTGAGATATCCACCAAAGATGATCCTCTAACGTACCATAGATATACTCGTCAGTGTTGGCTTGAGTTCCACCTATTCCGAGAATGCAGGGTCGGCTGCACTTCCTATAGCCTTCAAACATACTCAGCACTACTACAACATGTTAATTACTGTAAATCCCTGATACAACATTCTAAAAGAGGGACGTGTAAATTAGTGGTGGTTTGCTTAGATGGTTGTGTTCCATACAGATTTTCATTGGTGAATGATGAGGATTTAGGTGCTCTGTAGTTTTGTAAATTGGAGGAAGCAGGGGTGGAAAATTCCTTATGGGCTGGTCAGTTCCTAGGGCTGGAGGAGGGGAAGAGTTTAAAAAAAAATCTATTTGGTGAAATATCCAGGAAAAAAAAAACATTTATACTCACCTGTGACACTCCTCTACAAGAAAAGGGGAAACTATTGCTGTGTGGGTCAGCACAGGTGGCATAACTACTGCCTGGGACACTATGGATGGGAAGGTTACGTAGAAATTTGGAAAACCAAGCCAGGTCCCTGAAAAATTGAGGCGCCAAAGATGTCAGTATCAAATTCTGCAGAGACAAATTGTGACCAGGAGAAGTCATCATGACAAAGTGAATGGCGCCAGAGTATGCCTCTCCATAAGTATGAATGTATTTGTCTTGTGCCTAAGTGTTGTCAGTGTCTTCTATGTTGCATGATTTTGATGTGTATTGCACCTCTGCAGCACTTAATGGATTACTCTCTGGGTTATGTCTGAAAAATGTATCTTGTTGTGTGTCATGTGACTATGTCATATATATGTGATTACAAGGTCGAATGGAAGAGCGAGTCTAGTAGTCTATGCAAGTGAGTGAGTTGGTCTTGCAAGGCAGTGTGGAGTCTAGTAGCAGTCTGGAGAAGCAAGGATCTTTTATTGAGTAGGGAAGACTGTGTCTGCTCTTGTGAGGAGCCCCAGGATGGAAGAGGCTAAGCGATTGCCTTGTGTGTGCCCTGGGCCCAATTCACCCAAGCCTTCCTATTATTAACATGGAGGACTGAGAGAGTGAGAGGAACCGCCATTCAGCCCTAAGTAGCTTTTCCTTAAACGTGAGTGTTGACCAATGGAGAGCTGGAGAGGGAGAGAGAGAGAGAAGGAGAGTGGCCTTGAACAGAACCCCACAGGTAACTTGGACTGTGGATTCGCCTGTCATCCTGTAATTCCTCCCTAATTTGCCTGCACCAGTGTCCTGATGGCTTATGTAAAGTGTTGGCCTGTTAGCCTTTGTTACAAGTAAACGAGCACTGCCGACCATTCCCGGTTTTGCTCTGAAACATTTCCCTGTGTGTGGACTACTTTATTCAACCATCCAGATTCACCACAGAGGATGGAACAGTGGTGTCATGAGTGACAAAAGGAATTAAGGTAAACCGCAGCTTGGGTTACCCTGCGAAACTCCCCCAGCAGTCACTTGGTCGAGTCCAATGCTACCCCCAGGGGAGGAGATGGTAGAGCCTTGTGACAAGGCCTCGCGCTACCCCATAACTCCTCGGCTGTGGGCCCACTCCTCGGATGCTGCAAATGCAATCAACTATATCCAACCTGTTTGAAGCATGCAATGTCCCTAATACACTGTACGAGTGTTTTGAGGACTAAGACCACCATAGATGACCAACCAATCCATTTGAAGCCCCTCCGCCACGACTCACACAACACTCAGTCTATGGTATCTGGGCTTTGAAAGGAATAGTCTACTCTATATTCTGGGTGTTAATATACACAATATCATAGGTATGTAATGCCACATGCACAACAGCACAGACCACAAACCAGACCACCGTCCATAGAGCCCAAACCACAGCCAGGCCACAGTAGACAGGACATTTGACATTCTACTATCGAGCAAACTAGGGGAGAATCACAACCCTGTAACTATACGAATTTGTAAAGTTTTGTGTTATTTATAAACATTTTGTTCATGTTTTCATGATGCTCTTGTTCTTATTTTATGCTGAAGTAAAATAGTTTTTGCACACAATATTTATCTCCTTTCCAAGAAATGTTGTTTATGTGACATCTTAAGGCTGGATCACTGCATTGACTTTGACAGACTGTCGTGCACTATTAGGCATGGCAGTCATTTAAAGGCCTACAATGTATATTATCACTTTTGTTTTCACATGAGCACAGTTATTTGGCAGTCGTTCATAGGTCTATGGCTACCTTTTTGCACTATCTGACTGCTGTGAATGTTTTTTCTTTTTAATTTTGTAAAAACACACACATACATCTTTAAAAATGATTTTATTAATTGTCTATTCAAGAAAGAGTAATGAGGTATTGGTAAATATTTTGGTCAAAGTATATAACTTCTGAAAGACATTTTTATCTTTGTGTATTATTTTAAACTAAAAGTGTTGGATATTTTGCCTAAATTATATAATTTCACCCCCCAAGTCATTGTCTTGTGAGTCCCTATGTAAAAAAAAAAAGAAAACGGTTAAAAAAAGGACGCAGTTTAGAGAAATCATGAGCCTCCATACAGAGTCTCTCTGCCACAAAACTGCTTCCTGCTGATTCAGAAAGTAGGCCTCGAAGATGTCCCTGACTTGGAGACCAGATGATGCTGGTCTGCCATGCAGCGTCTGGTCAACTGCAACTTTCAGTGGGATAGTTGCAGGTTGAGTCTCTTCTGCAATCCAACCCGTGTCGTTGGCCTAGCAAAAATTGTGCAGAACCACACACACACATGTATTACCGCACACTCGTTCCCAGGAGACATCTGAAGTGTGCTATGGAAAACTCTCCACTTTCTGGCGATAATTTCAAAAGCAGATTCGATGAATTGCCAGCCCCGTGTGAGCCGATAATTACAAATATGACTCCTGGTATCCAACCCTCTGCAAGCAAAGGGATGCAGAACGTGGGTAGTCAGGCCAAAGCTCTCAACTGTCACAATAAAGAATGGGGCTGGTGGACCTGAAGAACCAGGAAGGTTTTGTGGTTCTGGCAGTAAAAGCTGGTCATTAAAAAAGCAAGGGCCCATTCTGGAAGCTCTGAAAATTGCGAGCATCCACAGAGCTTCCATGGGCACCAATTATAAATTGATAGCTTCTGTAAGAAAAAGCCAACAACACTAGCGGGAAGTACTGCGTATAGTTATGATATCAAGAGTATGGGTGAAGCAGCTTCTTCACACAAATGTGTTTTCCGTCCAGTTAGGAAAAAAAAAAAGGCAGGTGCTCCAGGAGGAGAGAAAGAAGAAGCCCCGCAGGGTTTTGGGATTTTCCCATAGCAGGGAGAGAAAGAGCGGGGTTAACTCATAGCCAAGGTCTGTCTCTCCTTGCTATGGGTTAATCCCCTATAGCCCTGCTCTCTCTCCCTGCTATGGGGGATTAACCCACAGTCCTGCTCTGTTTCTTCCTGCTATGGGTTAATCCCCCATAGCTCTGCTCTCTTGCTCCCTGCTATGGGGGATTTACCCATATCCCCGCGCTCTCTCCCTGTTCTGGGAATCCCCATAGCGCAGAGAGAGTGGGAGTGGCTAGAGAGAGGAGGCGGGGCTATAGAGCTTCTCACAGAGTTTCCCCTTAGCAAATATAAAGGGGTAGTGCTAGGGGCGAATCCCTCTACCTCCGCCCACTCTTCCCACATTTTAGGGGAAGCCCTGTAACCCTTCTCCCTCTCTTTCCCCAATACAAGGAAATCCCTTGGGGAGTCTGCTCCCTGCTGCTGGAGAATTGCCCAGCAGCGGGGCTGGGGGAATTCCCAGCTTATTACAGCAGGACATTTAAAACGTGCTGCCTAGAAGCACATTTTAAATGTCCCGCTGTAAACTCCTGTTAGTCCCTGCAGGGATGAAAGGAACCCTTGGGCAGTACGTTTTAAATGTCCTGTTGTAAGCAGCGGGGCATTCCTTCCGTTGACAGAAATCCTCTTAATGAGATTTGTTATCTTACTTTCCTGTGCAGTTTCCATAGACTCCTGCTCCCATAAGAGTCTATGGAAACTCCTGCGCAGCTCACACCAAAGGTAGGTCAGGTCCTATCTTTTCTTGCAGCACGGACCTTAGATGCGTGCATTGCTGTCGCATGTCCTATCTTTGATTGGTGCAAGTATTTAGCGTGTCTAAAATTCCTTCATGTGAATGCTTCTATAGGAAATCATTGGTTCTAATAGAAGTGCTCTTTCATGTGCCTCTAATGCATGAAAAGAGCGCTCATGTGAATGAGGCCTTAGCCTGGAATCCCTTTGCAATGGCCAACCATTCCTCATGAGATGGCAGCGACACCACCAATGTCTTCAGGAGTTGCCAAATAATATTGCAGATGCTCCTGTTGATTCCTGTAATTGTAGATTATTAGGTAATTTTTGATTGTTTGATCCGATCAGGAGATCAAAACAGAGAGCAGAAAAATAATTTCCTGTGGCAAGTAACCTGAAAAACAAAACCAAAAAGAAAAAAATATAACTAAACCTACATAGTTATCTGTACCTCAGAAAAAAGATTGCAGGATTTCAAAAAACGAAGTGATATTATTAAAAAAAAACAGTAACCAGAAGACTTTTCTCTGCAGAAAAAAGATGCCCACATTTTTTTCCATATAGGTTAGACTAGAATGGACATCTTCAAGAAGCCAATTAAATTAGGGTCACTCCTTCTGACTCTTAGAGCTCCTCCACACTTGCGTTTTTCTTGCGCGTTTTTTTCACGCGATTGTCAATGGGACTTTCTAATGTTAAAAACGCAACACACAAAAATTGCAAAGCACCAACTTGCGATTCGTTTTAAACATAAGAAAGTCCCATTGAGAATTGCGTTAAAAAAACCCAAGTGGGTGTGAGCTCTTGCTTTTATCTTTACATGCGTAAATATGCGCTTTAAAAAAAATAGCTTGTAGCAAAATGCTGCAGAAAACACAAAACAGAGCCCATAAAAATGCTGCGCATTTATGTGACCAAATATGGATATGCTCATGTGGAAGAGCCCTTAACCCCTTAGTGACCAACCCATAGAGTTTTTACGTCCTGCGTAAGTGGGCTTTAATCCCCAGGGCCACAAAAACTCGCTCGCTCTGGGGATAAGAGCCATGTGAGCTGTGGATGTGACAGCTTCCTGCTTTAAACTGCCGGAGGTAGCCGACAACCTGGAGCTGTCAGGGGGGGCTGTGATATGCGACCACCGGTCACGTGATCGCGGTTATCCAATAGATAACCAAAATCGCATGAAAGTAAATAAAAAGTGAAAAAAGTTAAAGTTTCAGCTCCCTTCATGGATCGGATCCGAACGTCAGGCGCATGCACAGAAGGTTGGAAGGCCCGGGAAATTTCAAATCACCCTGCTTCCGGCTAGTATGAGTAGCCGAGAGCCGGGAGATATAACGCATACAGCGGTCCCCAGTCACATGATCGTGTCCTCCAATGGATAACGGCGATCATGTAAAGTAAAAATAAAATGTAAAATACAAAAAAAAGTTCGAATTTCATCTCCCCTCATGGATCATATCCATGAGGGGAGATGGAATTACGTACCTAAGGCCCCTGGATTTATCCCCGGACCTTACCACGGCTTCTACGCACTCACCCGTCACCAAGATGGCAGATGCATTCGTAAAAGCCGCATATTGCTGGAGTAATTTAAAATCTCTCTGCTCTTGGCTACAAATGTAGCCGAGAGCCTGGAGATTTCATGGGGGGCCGCGGTACGTGGTCCCTGATCAGGTGATCGCTATTATCCAATGGATAATAGTGATCATGTAAAAGTAAAAAAAAGTTAAAGTTTCACTTCCCGTCATGAATGCGATCTGTAAGGTGAGGTGAAAATACTTACCTAAGGCCTATGGCAATGTGCTCCG
The DNA here is from genome assembly GCF_035609145.1 of Eleutherodactylus coqui. Taxonomy (NCBI): domain Eukaryota; kingdom Metazoa; phylum Chordata; class Amphibia; order Anura; family Eleutherodactylidae; genus Eleutherodactylus; species Eleutherodactylus coqui. The sequence goes on along the minus strand of NC_089840.1, from coordinate 117,293,469 downwards.
AGGCGATCTTTATACGCAGACCGTTCCCCAGCTTCGGTGCTTCCGCCTGTTGTCAAAATTGCAGGCGCAAGCGCAGAAGCTGGGGACTACCCAGTGAATGACTCAGTAAATTTAAAATCCCCTTGCTCCTGGTTACTAAAGGTAGCCGAGAGCCTGGAGCAGTGACCAAGGGCTGCGGTAAGCGGCCTCCAGTCACATGATCGCCGTTATGCAATGGATAATGGCCATCACGTAAAAGTAAAAAAAAAAATCAAGTTTAATCTTCCTTCTCCAATGTAATCCACATTTGAACCCTGACGCCATCCTTATCCACGGACCTTCCTCGGACTCTGTGAATGTGCCCGCCGGCAAAATGCTGGACACCTGCGCAGAAGCCGGGGCGGGCCCAGGAAATTTAAAATTTTCTTATTCCTGGCTACCAAAGGTCACCAAGAGCTTGAAGCAGTGACCGGGGGCCTCGTTGAGGGGTCCCCAGTCACATGACAAAAAGGTAGCAATCTACCAGTTAGGCCTGTCTCACATGCGCTTGATCTGCGGTAATATGCAGATCAATCAAATGCCCTGGATTACACAATTCCGCTCACATTAGTGGGTCGGAATTATGTAATCCACTCACAGAAAACAGAATGCAGCATGTTCTATTTTACCGCGGATATCCACGACATAGAGTTCATTGTGCTCCATGGTCGTGGATGTACCCGCAGCCCATATATAACTACATTTGATATGGGCTGCAGGTACACGCATCATCGCTAAGCGCCAGAAACATAAACAAAAAAAGGTGTACTGCGCATGAAAGCCTATGGGAGTACCCAGTTATGCGCAGTATATTACGTGGTCATACGCAGCGCCACGGCCGGGCTCACAGCTAGGATCCACTGCGGGACTCCACAAGCAGACTCTACAGATGGCTGTGTGAGCCTGGCATTATTCAGACCACTACCTGTAATACATAATTTACAAGAAGCCCCGGGAACGCTCACCTTCATGCAGAACGCCGCTTTTTACACCGTATCCCTGCCACTGAGGTTAAGAAATACCGTCTTAAAAAGTGTTGGATTTGCAGGAAACATGGGAGGAGGAGGGATACTAGGTTTTAATGCCCCATGTGCCCATCCCAACCACGCCTCCATGATTACCCCTATCTTCAGACATACCACACTGTTTACATTATTACTTTTATCTAAGATTTAGGGAATGCCAAAAAGGGCACAGAAGGGGAGGGGATTATTTATAGGGAGTCTATTTTTTTTCTGTACAAGTGAGCAATGGGGCCTGGAATTTATTCAGTTGTGCCCTGAAATCCACCGGGTGCTCCCTTTATTATAGACCTAGCCAAGTGTCCAGTAAGTAGATTAGGGCCACAATGGGTATGTTTCTGAACACAGGACAAACAGGGGTATCCATTTTGGGGTGAAAGTCTTCATTCCTATGTGTGCTGTACAAAAAACTGTTTTTAACCCTTTCCAATCCAATTTCTATCCTGGTTTTCCTAGGGGGCTTACTCTTTTTCTGCCGTTATACAATGGCTCTATATGCTGGCTAAAGCCAGTACTGCATGAGGTAACACATTGGATAGGCTTCGACAGCAGAGAGGCTGGCAATATACAGTAAGAGAACCTCGACGGGCGTCTTCCAACATCGGAGCTGTACAGCCTTAAATCATAATGTCTTTAGAGGTCAGACAGTGGATTGGAAAGGGTTAAATGACACAATTGCCAAAAAAATGAAAATCGTAATTTTTTACTTCTGCTTTGCTTAGATTCATTCAAAAACTGTGGGATCAAAGTATGCAACACACCCCTAGATTAATTCGTTAAGGGGCCTAGTTTTCAAAATGGGGTCATTTGTGGGGGTTCTCTATCATTTTGGCCGCTCAAGAGCTCTGCAAGTGGGCAATAGGGCCTAAATCACCTTCCAGCAAAATGTCTGTTCTGAAAGCCTCCGGTTGCTCCTTTCGCTTTGGGCCCTGTTGTGCATACATATATAAGATTAGGCCCACAATGGGAATTGTTTTGAACACAGGACAAACAGGGTTATCCATTTTGGGGTGTAAATCCCCTTTTTTATGTGCACTATAGAAGAAAATAGGTCTTTAAAATGACATATTTGCAAAAATATGAGGTTTTATTTTTTCTCCTCTAAATTGCATTAACTCCTGAAAAAAATAGGTGTGTCAAAATACTCATGACACCCCTCGGTGAATATATTAAGGGGTGTAGTTTTTAAAATTGAGTCATTTGTGGGGGTATCTCTCATTCTGACACCTATGAGCCTTTGCAATCTTGGCTTGCTTTGTTCCTCAAAATATTGATGATTAATGTTAAATTTGTACGTCTCCTAAATGGTTAAAGAAGAAATAAAGTTTTTCAAGTGTGTATCCAGAATTAAGTAAACAGATGGAAATATATATCTTATCAAAAATTTGTACAGTTTGTTTCCACATATTTGAGATATTGCAGTTGAAAATGTTAAAAAATAACAAAATGTTCCTAATTTGGGCGCTTTAAAAAAATATATACAAATTCTATCGATCTATCTTCACCACCTAAATGAAGTACAATATGTGGTGAAAAAAGCTATGTCAGAATCACTTGAATATGCAAAACCTTTACAGAGTTATTCCATGTTAAATTGACAAATTTCCAAAATTTGGCTTGGTCATTAAGGCGAAAACAAACTTGGTCACTAAGAGGTTAAAGGGGTTGTCCCGCGCCGAAACGGGTTTTTTTTTTTTTCAATAGCCCCCCCTGTTCGGCGCGAGACAAACCCGATGCAGGGGTTTAAAAAAAAAACCGGATAGTACTTACCCGAATCCCCGCGCTCCGGTGACTTCTTACTTACCTTGCGAAGATGGCCGCCGGGATCTTCACCCACGGTGGACCGCAGGTCTTCTCCCATGGTGCACCGTGGGCTCTGTGCGTTCCATTGCCGATTCCAGCCTCCTGATTGGCTGGAATCGGCACACGTGACGGGGCGGAGCTACGAGGAGCAGCTCTCCGGCACGAGCGGCCCCATTCAGAAGGGAGAAGACCGGACTGCGCAAGCGCGTCTAATCGGGAGATTAGACGCTGAAATTAGACGGCACCATGGAAACGAGGACGCTAGCAACGGAGCAGGTAAGTGAATAACTTCTGTTTGGCTCATATTTAATGCACGATGTATATTACAAAGTGCATTAATATGGCCATACAGAAGTGTATACCCCCACTTGCTTTCGCGGGACAACCCCTTTAAGGCTGAGAGATAGAGATCACCATGTATATGGCCTGGAAAGATGAGATCCTACTACGGGTAGCGATTCCTTATTGTAGAGGCATTCTAGCAGGGAAGGAACCTGTCTGCTGATCCTCCAAGGAGAGAAGAAAAACATACACTGGCTCCAGGTCCTCGGCCTTGCTTTAAAGGGAAGACCAATAGATTAATTAGTTAATTACTGCTTATTAATCTGTCTCTGTTTTACCATTTGTGCTTGTGTTGCTGTAGGATGATCAGGAAAGTGTGAATTTTCTCTCTCTTTTATTTTAAATAAACTTTATTTAAAGGGAGTCTGTCTAAAACGCAGGCAGCCAGTTACAGAGCAGGAGGTGCTGAGCAGACTGATATATAGTGCTATTGGGAAAGATTCAGTAGAACTTGTATTTTATTCATTTATATCTCTGCTCATTCTGGGCTGGAGTCCAGTGGGTGGAGCTATCAGTGATTGACAGCTACCCTGTATACTCATACACAGAGAATCGTCAATAATTGATAGAACCGCCCACTTTTAGGTGACTTCTGTGGTGTAGGGTCAGACTTCCCCTGTTGGATAAGGTTTCCTTGCTGTTATGACTATATATTTGTATACTATGCCTGTCTTGTCTAATAAAGCTGTTATGAGTTTTCTACATCCGGTCTTCAGTGCATATCTTTCCCGTTTACCTATAAAAATATTACTTCCGTGCAGGCAAGGTGTGTAAGACCTGCATGAACGGAACACAGGAATCAAATCCTATAGTTAGGTAGCCAACATGGCAAAGAAATGGCCCAAAATAACTTGCAGACATTTCACAGTATGGGTTATCTTCTTTATTCTGCTCTATTACTGGATAAGTCTTGTGATTCCAATAGTGGACATGTATTAGCGCGGAGGATGGGAAATCGGGATTCTAGTTGTTCATTCATCATTTTCTTTGTTTCTCACCTTCTGTTATTATAACTTGACAACTACAATTCTGTGACGCCACAAAAGGGATTCTGTGCAGGCTTTGAATACTCATAATAAAACATCATTCTTTCCAGTGATTCTTGAGCTGTGATGACAAAGGATTTATATATTTTGACAGTGACACAAAAGATTAGGAAGTGAAACAGGAAACACCTGAGACTCAAGTGCCTAGAGAATATTGGAGCAGGAGGTTGAAGATGTCAAAATTCACCCAAACATGAAGAAGGTTGAAGAGGCATAGGTGCCCACATTTCTAGATCACACATTCATTAGACCAGGTTCACATCTGTGCTGGACCTCCATCGCAGATCCGGGCAGAAGACTGGAAAAAATAGCGCTGCATGCAGTGCTTTTGCTTCCGGTAAAATTTCGGGCAACTGAGAGGAAACCGAGCACACCCCGTTATAGTCAATGGGGTCTGTTCGGGGTTGTTCGGTTTCAAGGATCTAGTCGGCCAGGGGTTACTCTTCCCTGCTCCATGAATGGAGCAGGAAGACCGAACCCCGACGCAGATGTGAAAGCAGCCTTATTCCAACAGGAACAGTGTCTGTGGAGTCTCAAATACAGAAAAATAGAACGTATCATAAGATGCCAAGAGAGGAGAGCTAGTAAATTGTAGCATTTGTCTCGATCACGCTACAGTTGCTTTTCCAGCATTGACAGTTTGACTGTCAGTACTGCAGAAAGGAAATGTTAAAGTTCATTGTGAGTGGAAAAATAAAGGAAGTGAATGTCAGGAATGTTTCAACCAACATCAGGAGAAGTTCTGTTAGGAGAAAAGAATAACAGCTGCTTTCATTGGGATGTAACATGCTAAATATATGCGAGTGGCAACACAGTTTTCAGGTGTCAAAATCGCTTCTCTATGATTTCTGGTGGTGTTCGCTATTGCAATCCTTAAAGGGGTTCTGTCAGCAGAAAAAAAAAATCTATACTCACCTGTACCTCACCTGGCCGTTCACCAGACACCTCCTCGTCTTTCCATGTCCGTCCTGCAGGCTGTATAAGGCAGTGCAGAAGCTGGCAAAGTTCCAGCTCCGCAACTGACTCGGCCACTGCCAGGCGGCAAGTACTTCCGCCCTGGTCAGTGGTCGGCACGTGACGCGTCACTCCTATGCCGGCCGCGTCTAACCGCCGGAGTAGATGGCAAGCACGCATGCGTCCCCCTTCCCGGCACGCATGCGCACTCGCTGTCGACTCCGCCGGTTAGACGCGACCATCGTAGGAGTGATGCGTCACGTGCCGACCACTGACCAGGGCGGAAGTACTTGCCTCCCGCAGTGGTCGAGGCAGTTGCAGAAGCTGGAACTTTGCCAGCTTCTGCACTGCCTTATACAGCCTGCAGGACGGACATGGGAAGACGAGGAGGTGTCTGGTGAACGGCCCGGTGAGGTACAGGTGAGTATAGAATTTTTTTTTTTGCTGACATAACCCCTTTAAGTGGTTTATTACTGTTTATTCTCCTTAGGGCTCTTTCACACAAGCGCTGTTTTAATGCTGAATAGGTAAAAAAATCATATCTAAAAGAACCTATGGTTTCCTATGAGTTCTTGCAGATGAACGTTTCTTTGACACACCCAAAAACTGGATTGATTGGAAAAAATAGCGCAAGAGGCGCGTTTTTTTTACGCTGAGATTTCTCGCTGTCAAAAGATAGGACATGTCCTTTTTTTGACGGAACAGCGTCGCTGGCTTCCATGGACTCCTATGGGAGCTGGCCAGCAAAGGGAGGGGGAGCAACACACTTGCTAATAGCAGCCACCAGAGGTGTACCTTGAAGTTTCTAGGCCCCAATGCAAAACCTGTAACAGGGCCGCCAACTATAATGCTTTATTCACAGTACTGGGCTCCCTATATGGGGAAGAGAGGCCTTATAGCCCCCTAAGGCTCCTGGGCCCGGGGGGCAACCGCATCCCCTGCATCCCCTATAGTTACACCAGTGGCAGCCACGTCGTGCTCACGGCTGCTATTAATTCACCCGATGTAAAGCTCAGATAGCCGCTCTGTTTTAGCGCGACTATCTGAGCTTTTAAACAGCACTTGTGTGAAAGAACCCTTATTGTAGTTTTCAAAATCTAAATTAAAAATAAGTGTAAAAAAAGTCTTTAAGTAGCTTACACTATTACGCTTCTTTCACACAAACCCTAATATCGCGCCTAAGTTAGCCGTGCAATAAAAGCGCGACCATCTCTGCCAAAAACCACATGAACAAGGATTTGCCGTGATCGAGTTCCAAGCTTAATTAGCGTTTTCTCAACTAGTCACACGACCGGGTGCGACGTTTTGCTGAGAAAATGCGCAGCTGATTGGGATTCCCTTGGTCACCAGAAATCCTCCTAATGACTTTCTAAAAAATTAAATGGAGGCACCTGCCATCTTTTCCTTGCGTTGCATGCAGCTAAAACCCCCCTCCCTTTTTTGCAGCTACTATAGAAGTCTATGGAGGCTCCAGCGTTTTTCGGTCTAAAGATAGGGCAAGACCTATTTTTTTTTCGGCAGCAAGAAATTTCAGTCACTGAATTAAGTCGCTTATGTGTCGTTTTTTCAGTCCGATGTTTTTGCGTGGCTGAAAATCATTCGTCTGAATGAATGCATAGGAAAACATTGCTTCTGATGTTCACGATTAGCTGCGCAAATAAGGAGGCATTAGGGTCCGTATACTCAAAATCAAAGAACTGAAGGTTACATGGCTCCATGTATATATTTCATTGCTCTCACCTTCTCTTTACTACCCCTTCCCCTGCAACCTTTCACCTCCATCCACCCTATCTCCCCTTCTCTTTCTTCCTTCCCCCCTCCTTTTTTTCTCTCTCTCTCTCTCTCTTTGAGTCTCTTATCTCTTCCAGTTTTCCTTTATTAAGAGATTGATTATTACCTAATGTTTGTAAAAGGTTATATTTTCTAATGCTATACGGACCAACATCAGATTGCAGTTGCTATGGATACGATGTTTGTATTAATGTCTATTATATGAGCAACCGAGGGATCCCTAAGGACTTCCTACTAAGGTTTCAGTCCTAAACAGCTCACAATTACTTGGCTGATATATCGTCATATATGGATACCCGATGTGCTGTGTACAATATATACGGACGTTGTATTAGTGCGTAGCGAGATACATTGTATGAGGATGTTACCTAATACCATAAAACAGTTTAAATATATATTTCATTGCTGTACAACATCAATAGTATGAGTAAGTATAGTACAGTTTCACATAACAACTAGTCAAAGGGAACTTGGGGCTCATAGGACATGGGCTAGTGAGCCCGAGGATATGACTTTCATATAAACTACCTCCCAGTTCACCAGGAAGCCGTCTCTCAGTGTGAGCATGGATACGCGGTGAATGGAGTCAATGAAAGTCAATGGATTTTTGTTGATCCATGCACATGTGCGTATAGACACTGTGTGTTGATACACGTGAGAAAAAAATCGCAACATGCTCTATTTTACTTATTATGTACATACAGCCCTATTGATTCCTATGGGTGCATGTGAATGCGCAATACAAACACCATGCTTATGCAACTGGTTACGTAAGCACTGTGTGTTAAATGCATATTGCTAGGAATCATGCAATGATAAAAAAGCAGGAAGAAGTTTTTTTTTTGCGCACGAATTGAAACGAGGTGCATATGCAGTACATGCACAGCCATACGCACACAAAAATTATTTATATGTGATCATATGCAGGGAAAAAGAGATTCAATACGCGGAGATACACAGCATTTTACCTATACGCCCAGGGACGTAACTATAGGGGATGCAGGGGATGCGGTTGCACCCGGGCCCAAGAGCCTTAGGGGGCCCATAAGGCCTCTCTTCTCCATATAGGGAGCTCAGTACTATGAATAAAGCATTATAGTTGGGGGCCCTGTTACAGGTTTTGCATCAGGGCCCAGGAGCTTCAAGTTACGCCTCTGCATACGCCCATGGACGTGAGGCCTGGGAAGAGTCTCATTGACGGGTATTACTATCATTTATTGTCTCTGCTGCACGTGCAGTTTATTGGTTGTTCTTCTAAGAACTGTTGTGATGTAGAGCCACCCATCTATTCTTTGAAAGTAATGGCTTATCCCAGTAGAACAGACTATCCACTTAACTTATAGCAGGTATCAAAAGCAATAATAACTCAACCCCATGGAGTGGTAGTCACTATGCCTAGCTGACTCACTGTTTAATTATAATCAGAGCTGACTCTAAGTCTCGTGGTTATACAAAGATAATCCCTATGTGATGTAACATAGTAACATAGTATGCTAGGCTGAAAAAAGACAAATGCCGATCCAGTTCAGCCTGTTTCCACCCCCACCCCCCCCTCCTTGTTGATCCAGGGGAAGACAAAAAAGAAAACCCCAATGAGGCAGAAGCCAATTTGCCCCATTTTGGGGGAAAAAAAATCCTTCCTGACTCCATAATGGAAGTCAGAATAATCCCTGGATCAACATTTGAAAAGTTCCTACCTGACCCCAAGACCCGGATCCACAACCCTTCTGGTATTTTAATATCTATATCCTGTAATGTTATAGCGCTTAAAATTTTGCCATCACCACGTCCTCAGGCAGAGAGTTCCACAGTCTCACTGCTCTTAGAGTAAAGAACCTCCTTCTATGTTGGTGATGAAACCTTCTTTCCTTTAACTCCTTAGTGACCAAGCCTGTTTGCGCCTTAATGACCAGGCCAGATTTTTGAAATCTGACATGTGTCACTTTAACATTGAATAACACCGTAAAGGTTTTGCATATCCAAGTGATTCTGACATTGTTTTTTCGTCACATATTGTGTTTCATTTAGGTGGTAAGAATACACCGATAGAATTTGTGTATATTTATTAAAAGCGTCAAAATTAGGAAAATTTTGAAAAATTCATAATTTTTTAACAATTTCAACTGTAAAATCTCAAATAAATGCAAACATAATAAAGAAATTTTTGATAACATTTCCATCTGTTTACTTTATTCTGGACACACATTGGAAAATTTTTTTTTTCTTTTAACCATTTAGGAGACATACAAATTTAACATTATTTATTTACATTTCGAGGAAATTTTGTTTTCCTACACCAAGCCAAGATTATGAAGGCTCATAGGTGTCAGAATGATAGATACCACCACAAATGACGCCATTTAAAAAAAACTACACCCTTAACCCCTTGAGTGGCACGCCCGGAAATTTTCCGGGACGAGCTCCACTGCTCATAGCGATACAGCCCGGAAGATTTCCGGGCTATGTATCACTATGGGAGCTGCAGAGCACAATGCCACAAGCTGTGACAGTGTGCTCTGCCTGCACAGACCCACACAGAGCAGTGCAAGGGCTTTGAAAAACCAGCAGAAGATATTGCCGATATGTCGGCAATAAAGATGAGCGAACACCAAAATGTTCGGGTTCGCGTTATTCGAAACGAACTTCCCGCGATGTTCGGGTGTTCGTTTCGAATAACGAACCCCATTGAAGTCAATGGGCGACCGGAACATTTTTGTATTTCGCCGATGCTCGCTAAGAAAAGATTTCTCAGGGAAGAAAGTTAAAGTAACCCGAACATCCGAACATCGTGTGGTGTTCGTTACGAATAACGAACATCCCGAACACCCTAATATTCGCCCGAGCATCAAGCTCGGACGAGTACGTTCGCTCATCTCTAGTCGGCAACCTCCTGCTTTGTTTACAGGTTGCCATAGAGACCATCGGCTTGTCAGAAGCAAGCCGATGGTCTCTGTGGCAGGGAGAGCTGGTTGTTAGCTGTCAGAGGACAGCTAGGTACTAGCTCTTACAGCAGAGATCAGAGAAAACCTCCGATCTCTGCTGTGTTAACCCTTTACATGCTGCAGTCTATGTGACTGCAGCATGTAAAGGGTTGTCACTGCAGCATGTAAAGGGCTGTCACCATCGGACCCCCGGAATGTGATCAGGGGTCCTGATGGGTCCCTGTGGAAGTCCCCTAAAGGGACAAAAAAAAAAAAATGTAAAAAAAATTTAAAAAAAAAAAAGGAAAAAAATTATAAAAAAAAAAATAAAAACACTTGTCTCCCTTTACTTTGTAAAAAATCAAAAATAAAATCACACATGTGGTATCCGTGTGCATCGTAATGACCCAGAGAAGGAAGTTAATAAATTATTTAACCCCTTAATGACATGGCCCCTTTTTTTCTTTTTTCCCCATTTCTTTTTTTCCTCCCCCCTGTTTAAAAAATCACAACTTGTCCCGCAAAAAACAAGCCCTTATATGGCCATGTCAATGGAAAAATGAAAAAGTTATGGCTCTTGAGACGCAACTGTAAAACTAGTTGAAATTCAATGATTAGACCATTTTAAAAAACCTGCCCTCGTGGGCACAACAGGGTGGTAGGAAACCCGCCACTCAAGGGGTTAATGTATTCACAGAGGGGTGTCATGAGAATTTTGACCCCACGGTATATTTTCAGGAATTAATGCAAATCTGTAATTTTAAAGACAGGATTTTTATCTATAGTGCACATGAAAATGAGCATTATTTGCACCCCAAAATGGATACCCCTGTTTGTCCCATGTTCAGAGACATACCCATTGTGGCACTAATCTTATGTCTGTATGCACAATGGGGCCCACACTGAAAGGAGCAGCCGGTGGCTTTCAAAACAGACATTTTGCTTAAAGGCGTTTCAGGCTCCATTGCCCACTTGTAGAGCCCTTGAGCGGCCAAACGATAGAAAACCCCCACAGTTGACCCCATTTTGGAAACTAGACCCTTTAATTAAGTAATCTAGGGGTGTACTGCGTATTTTGACCCCACAGTTTTTGAATCAATCGAAGCAAAGCAGAAGGAAAAAATTCTGATTTTTATTTTTTTACAAATCATGTCATTTTAAAAACATTTTTTTTTGTACAACACACATATGAATGAAGACTTTGATCCCAAAATGCATACGCCCGTTTGTCCAGTGCTCAGAAACATACCCATTGTGTCCCTAATATTATGTCCGGATGCTCCATATGATCCGTATGGGGAGCTGAAAGTTTAACTTTTTTTTGCTGTCCATTCACTTTAATGCGTTTGCCGCTATCCACCGGATACCGTCGATCGTGTGGCTGGGAGAGGGGTCCCGCTGCTTGGGATGACAGCTCCATGATGTCAGCTACCTCCGGTAACCAACAGCATGGAGCTGTCATGTCCAGAGCCTACAGGGTTTTAATCCCTGCAAGGAGCATGTTTTTACATCCTCTGGGATTAAAGCCAAGCAGGCCAGGACATAAAAACACTATTGGCTGGTCACTAAGGGGCTAAACGTAGCCGAAGGCGATACAGCATTAATGTGCATGCAGAGCCAATGAAGAGAAAAAGTTAGAGCTCTAGTGCAACCTACAGTAGGTAGACATGGCACCCTGTTCTTAAGATGAGTCGGCCAGTGCTCTATTGACTGTGATGTCACTACGGAGATAGAAGCATCCACACAGTGAGGGGAGGGGGGCACAGGATCCCTGTTCTCAGGATAAGTGAGGGTCTTAGAAGTAAGACCTCACCGATCAACAAGTTATCCCCTATCCTATGGGGAGACCTCTTAGGGAACATGTTAGAGAAAACAATGATTGCCCATAGCCCAGTCAGGTAATGCCCATTGTGGTGGGTAACATAGGTCATATATAACGTTGATATGGCATGAACTGAATTAACAGACATTTAAGTTCCAGGTAAAAGAAATTAGAGTATGTCATATATAATCACATTTTGGCGTGATTTAGTACAAAGAAGACAATACAAATTTAATTCAAATTACATAATTACTATACTGAACAAACTTAAGTGATGCATTCCATATTCTACAGAATTTTTAAGGATAAACTGTACTCAGTGGATACTAATTAACAGTGAAACTTTTTCTTATGTTCTATATTATTGTTTGATATCATGTGATTTATGCCGGCCAGTACTGTACAGCTGCCTATCAGGTTCTTTGCTTTGTATTCTATATCAAATGTGATACATTTTTAATGATTTAAAAAAAAATCTGTAACAATTTTTCTCATTTAGACTTTGGTGTGGGTTGTGTGGTTGTGTGTGTCTAGCTATGTCCAATAACTTACTGAGCCGATTCTGCAGCATGAATAAATGATAGAGATGAGCGAGCACCAAAATGCTCGGGTGCTCGTTACTCGGGACGAACTTTTCGCGATGCTCGAGGGTTCGTTTCGAGTAACGAACCCCATTGAAGTCAATGGGCGACCCGAGCATTTTTGTATTTCGCCGATGCTCGCTAAGGTTTCCTTGTGTGAAAATCTGGGCAATTCAAGAAAGTGATGGGAACGACACAGCAACGGATAGGGCAGGCGAGGGGCTACATGTTGGGCTGCATCTCAAGTTCACAGGTCCCACTATTAAGCCACAATAGCGGCAAGAGTGCCCCCCCCCCCCTCCCAAAAACTTTTACTTCTGAAAAGCCCTCATTAGCATGGCATACCTTAGCTAAGCACCACACTACCTACAACAAAGCACAATCACTGCCTGCATGACACTCCACTGCCACTTCTCCTGGGTTACATGCTGCTCAACTGCCCCCCCTCCCCCCCACAGCGCACACCAAAGTGTCCCTGCGCAGCCTTCAGCTGCCCTCATGCCACACCACCCTCATGTCTATTTAGAAGTGCGTCTGCCATGACGAGGAACCGCAGGCACACACTGCAGAGGGTTGGCACGGCTAGGCAGCGACCCTCTTTAAAAGGGGCGGGGCAATAGCCCACAATGCTGTACAGAAGCAATGAGAAATAGAATCCTGTGCCACCGCCATCAGGAGCTGCACACGTGGGCATAGCAATGGGGAACCTATGTGCCACACACTATTCATTCTGTCAAGGTGTCTCTGCATGCCCCAGTCAGACCGGGCTTTTTAATTCATAAACACAGGCAGGTACAACTCCCTATTGTGAAGTCCCTGTCGACCGACAGCATGGGTGGCTCCCTGGAACCCACCGGCGATACACAAAAATATCCCATTGCATTGCCCAACACAGCTGAGGTAGTAATGTCGTGCTTAATGCAGGTGGGCTTCGGCCCACACTGCATGCCCCAGTCTGACTGGGGTTCTTTACAAGTGGCAACAGATGCATTTATAATTCCCTGTGGACCCACAGCATGGGTGGCTCCCTGGAACCCACCGGCGGTACATAGAAATATCCCATTGCATTGCCCAACACAGCTGAGGTAGTAATGTCGTGCTTAATGCAGGTGGGCTTCGGCCCACACTGCATGCCCCAGTCTGACTAGGGTTCTTTACAAGTGGAAACAGATGCATTTATAATTCCCTGTGGACCCACAGCATGGGTGGGTGCCAGGAAGCCACCGGCGGTACATAGAAATATCCCATTGCATTGCCCAACACAGCTGAGGTAGTAATGTCGTGCTTAATGCAGGTGGGCTTCGGCCCACACTGCATGCCCCAGTCAGACTGGGGTTCTTTACAAGTGGAAACAGATGCATTTATAATTCCCTGTGGACCCACAGCATGGGTGGGTGCCAGGAAGCCACCGGCGGTACATAGAAATATCCCATTGCATTGCCCAACACAGCTGAGGTAGTAATGTCGTGCTTAATGCAGGTGGGCTTCGGCCCACACTGCATGCCCCAGTCAGACTGGGGTTCTTTACAAGTGGAAACAGATGCATTTATAATTCCCTGTGGACCCACAGCATGGGTGGGTGCCAGGAAGCCACCGGCGGTACATAGAAATATCCCATTGCAGTGCCCAACACAGCTGAGGTAGTAATGTCGTGCTTAATGCAGGTGTTCTTCCGCCCACACTGCATGCCCCAGTCTGACTGGGGTTCTTTAGATGTGGAAACAGATGCATTTATAATTCTCTGTGGACCCACAGCATGGGTGGGTGCCAGGAAGCCACCGGCGGTACATAGAAATATCCCATTGCATTGCCCAACACAGCTGAGGTAGTAATGTCGTGCTTAATGCAGGTGGGCTTCGGCCCACACTGCATGCCCCAGTCAGACTGGGGTTCTTTACAAGTGGAAACAGATGCATTTATAATTCCCTGTGGACCCACAGCATGGGTGGGTGCCAGGAAGCCACCGGCGGTACATAGAAATATCCCATTGCATTGCCCAACACAGCTGAGCTAGTAATGTCGTGCTTAATGCAGGTGGGCTTCGGCCCACACTGCATGCCCCAGTCAGACTGGGGTTCTTTACAAGTGGAAACAGATGCATTTATAATTCCCTGTGGACCCACAGCATGGGTGGGTGCCAGGAAGCCACCGGCGGTACATAGAAATATCCCATTGCATTGCCCAACACAGCTGAGGTAGTAATGTCGTGCTTAATGCAGGTGGGCTTCGGCCCACACTGCATGCCCCAGTCAGACTGGGGTTCTTTACAAGTGGAAACAGATGCATTTATAATTCCCTGTGGACCCACAGCACGGGTGGGTGCCAGGAAGCCACCGGCGGTACATAGAAATATCCCATTGCATTGCCCAACACAGCTGAGGTAGTAATGTCGTGCTTAATGCAGGTGGGCTTTGGCCCACACTGCATGCCCCAGTCTGACTGGGGTTCTTTACAAGTGGAAACAGATGCATTTATAATTCCCTGTGGACCCACAGCATGGGTGGGTGCCAGGAAGCCACCGGCGGTACATAGAAATATCCCATTGCATTGCCCAACACAGCTGAGGTAGTAATGTCGTGCTTAATGCAGGTGGGCTTCGGCCCACACTGCATGCCCCAGTCAGACTGGGGTTCTTTACAAGTGGAAACAGATGCATTTATAATTCCCTGTGGACCCACAGCATGGGTGGGTGCCAGGAAGCCACCGGCGGTACATAGAAATATCCCATTGCATTGCCCAACACAGCTGAGGTAGTAATGTCGTGCTTAATGCAGGTGGGCTTCGGCCCACACTGCATGCCCCAGTCAGACTGGGGTTCTTTACAAGTGGAAACAGATGCATTTATAATTCCCTGTGGACCCACAGCATGGGTGGGTGCCAGGAAGCCACCGGCGGTACATAGAAATATCCCATTGCATTGCCCAACACAGCGGATGTAACGTCAGCTGTAATGCAGGTGGGCTAAAAATTAATTTGATTACACTGTAGGCGAGGGCCCACAAAAATTGCTGTATCAACTGTACTAATGTACATCAGAAAAATTGGCCCTGGCCAACCAAGAGGGCAGGTGAAACCCATTAATCGCTTTGGTTAATGTGGCTTAAGTGGTAACTAGGCCTGGAGGCAGCCCAGTTTAACTAAAAATTGGTTCAAGTTAAAGTTTCAACGCTTTTAAGAGCATTGAAACATATAAAAATTGTTTAGAAAAATTAGATGAGTGAGCCTTGTGGCCCTAAGAAAAATTGCCCGTTCAGCGTGATTACGTGAGGTTTCAGGAGGAGGAGCAGGAGGAGGAGGAGGAATATTAGACACAGATTGATGAAGCAGAAATGTCCCCGTTTTGGATGGTGAGAGAGAACATAGCTTCCATCCGCGGGTGCAGCCTACGTATTGCTTACGTATCGCTGCTGTCCGCTGGTGGAGAAGAGAAGTCTGGGGAAATCCAGGCTTTGTTCATCTTGATGAGTGTTAGCCTGTCGGCACTGTCGGTTGACAGGCGGGTACGCTTATCTGTGATGATTCCCCCAGCCGCACTAAACACCCTCTCCGACAAGACGCTAGCCGCAGGACAAGCAAGCACCTCCAGGGCATACAGCGCTAGTTCAGGCCACGTGTCCAGCTTTGACACCCAGTAGTTGTAGGTGGCAGAGGCGTCACGGAGGATGGTCGTGCGATCGGCTACGTACTCCCTCACCATCCTTTTACAGTGCTCCCGCCGACTCAGCCTTGACTGGGCAGCGGTGACACAGTCTTGGTGGGGAGCCATAAAGCTGTCCAGGCCCTTAAAGACTGTTGCACTGTCTGGGCTGTACATGCTGCTTGATCTCCGCACCTCCCCTGCTACCTGGCCCTCAGAACTGCGCCTTCTGCCACTAGCGCTGTCGGATGAGAATTTTACCATCAGCTTGTCCGCCAGGGTCCTGTGGTATAGCAACACTCTCGAACCCCTTTCCTCTTCGGGAATGAGAGTGGGAAGGTTCTCCTTATAGCGTCGGTCGAGCAGTGTGTACACCCAGTAATCCGTAGTGGCCAGAATGCGTGTAACGCGAGGGTCACGAGAAAGGCATCCTAACATGAAGTCAGCCATGTGTGCCAGGGTACCTGTACGCAACATATGGCTGTCCGCACTAGGAAGATCACTTTCAGGATCCTCCTCCGGCCATACACGCTGAAATGATGACAGGCAAGCAGCATGGGTACCGTCAGCAGTGGGCCAAGCTGTCTCTTCCCCCTCCTCCTCATCCTCCTCATGCTCCTCCTCCTCCTCCTGAACGCGCTGAGATATAGACAGGAGGGTGCTCTGACTATCCAGCGACATACTGTCTTCCCCCGGCTCTGTTTCCGAGCGCAAAGCGGCTGCCTTTATGGTTTGCAGGGAACTTCTCAAGATGCATAGCAGAGGAATGGTGACGCTAATGATTGCAGCATCGCCGCTCACCACCTGGGTAGACTGCTCAAAGTTTCCAAGGACCTGGCAGATGTCTGCCAACCAGGCCCACTCTTCTGAAAAGAATTGAGGAGGCTGACTCCCACTGCGCCGCCCATGTTGGAATTGGTATTCCACTATAGCTCTACGCTGCTCATAGAGCCTAGCCAACATGTGGAGCGTAGAGTTCCACCGTGTGGGCACGTCGCACAGCAGTCGGTGCACTGGCAGATTAAAGTGATGTTGCAGGGTGCGCAGGGTGGCAGCGTCCGTGTGGGATTTGCGGAAATGTGCGCAGAGCCGGCACACCTTTACGAGCAGGTCTGACAAGCGTGGGTAACTTTTCAGAAAGCGCTGAACCACCAAATTAAAGACGTGAGCCAGGCATGGCACGTGCGTGAGGCTGCCGAGCTGCAGAGCCGCCACCAGGTTACGGCCGTTGTCACACACGACCATGCCCGGTTGGAGGCTCAGCGGCGCAAGCCAACGGTCGGTCTGCTCTGTCAGACCCTGCAGCAGTTCGTGGGCCGTGTGCCTCCTATCTCCTAAGCTGAGTAGTTTCAGCACGGCCTGCTGACGCTTGCCCACCGCTGTGCTGCCACGCCGCGCGACACCGACTGCTGGCGACGTCCTGCTGCTGCTGACACATCTAGATTGCGAGACAGAGGTTGAGGAGGAGGAGGAGGATGCTTTAGTGGACGAAGCATACACCGCCGAACATACCACCACCGAGCTGGGGCCCGCAATTCTGGGGGTGGGTGGGACGTGAGCGGTCCCAGGCTCTGACTCTGTCCCAGCCTCCACTAAATTCACCCAATGTGCCGTCAGGGAGATGTAGTGGCCCTGCCCGCCTGTGCTTGTCCACGTGTCCGTAGTTAAGTGGACCTTGCCACTAACCGCATTGGTGAGGGCTCGTACAATGTTGCGGGAGACGTGGTCGTGCAGGGCTGGGACGGCACATCGGGAAAAGTAGTGGCGACTGGGAACTGAGTAGCGCGGGGCCGCCGCCGCCATCATAGCTTTGAAAGCCTCCGTTTCCACAACCCTGTACGGCAGCATCTCCAGGCTGATAAATTTGGCGATGTGGACGGTTAACGATTGAGCGTGCGGGTGCGTGGCGGCGTACTTGCGCTTGCGCTCCAACACTTGCGCTAGCGACGGCTGGACTGTGCGGTGCGAGACATTGGTGGATGGGGCCGAGGACAGCGGAGGTGAGGGTGTGGGTGCAGGCCAGGAGACGGTAGTGCCTGTGTCCTGAGAGGGGGGTTGGATCTCAGTGGCAGGTTGGGGCACAGGGGGAGAGGCAGCGGTGCAAACCGGAGGCGGTGAACGGCCATCGTCCCACCTTGTGGGGTGCTTGGCCATCATATGTCTGCGCATGCTGGTGGTGTTGAGGCTGTTGGTGGTGGCTCCCCGGCTGATCTTGGCGCGACAAAGGTTGCACACCACTGTTCGTAGGTCCTCAGGCGTCTCTGTGAAAAACTGCCAGACCTTTGAGCACCTCGGCCTCTGCAGGGTGGCATGGCGCGAGGGGGCGCTTTGGGAAACAGTTGGTGGATTATTCAGTCTGGCCCTGCCTCTACCCCTGGACACCGCACTGCCTCTTGCAACCTGCCCTGCTGCTGCCTCCCCCTCTGAAGACCTGTCCTGAGTAGGCGTTGCACACCAGGTGGGGTCAGTCACCTCATCGTCCAGCTGCTCTTCCTCCGAATCCTCTGTGCGCTCCTCCCTCGCACTTACTGCCCTTACTACTACCTCACTGCAAGACAACTGTGTCTCATCGTCATCGTCCTCCTCACCCACTGAAAGGTCTTGAGACAGTTGGCAGAAGTCCCCAGCCTCATCCCCCGGACCCCGGGAACTTTCCAATGGTTGGGCATCAGTGATGATAAACTCCTCTGGTGGGAGAGGAACCACTGCTGCCCAATCTGAGCAGGGGCCCGAGAACAGTTCCTGAGAGTCTTCCCGCTCCTGAGCATGTGTCATTGTAGTGGAGTGCGGAGGCTTGGAGGAAGGAGGAGCAGCAGACAGAGGATTCGGATTTGCAGCACTGGACGGCGCAGAACTCTGGGTGGATGATAGCTTGCTGGAAGCACTTTCTGCCATCCAGGACAGGACCTGCTCACACTGCTCATTTTCTAATAAAGGTCTCCCGCGTGGACCCATTAATTGTGAGATGAATGTTGGGACGCCAGAAACGTGCCTCTCTCCTAATCGCGCAGCAGTCGGCTGCGACACACCTGGATCAGGAGCTCGGCCTGTGCCCACACCCTCACTTGGGCCTACGCGTCCTCGGCCGCCTCCACGTCCTCTAGCCCTACCCCTACCCCTACCCCTCAGCATGCTGTATTACCAGTGATTTCACAGCCAGGAAATAAATTGGCGCAAGCCTGCAGGCCAAATAGAATTTTTTCCCTGCTTTTTACAAGGAACACCCACACTGCGTGTATTCAATGAATACTAAGTTTAATAACTGTGTTGTGGCCCTGCCAATTTGTCCCAGAACTGCAGTGATGCAAAGTAATTCGCTACCTACAGCAGATCAGGGATTTCCCATGCAGGAAAAAAATTGCCGCACGCCTGCGGTAAAACGTAGCTGACTGCGTCTGATTTTTTCTGAACGTTCAGCGCACAGCACACACGTACACACAGCCCTGAGTACTGTCAGAGGCAGGCCAAATAGAATTTTTTCCCTGCTTTTTACAAGGAACACCCACACTGCGTGTATTCAATGAATAATGTATGTCTTCTGGCCCTGCCTACACAATTCTATCCCTGTAGTATTAATGCCGGGTGCAATGCTCTGCACAGCCGGTTTTGAGAAAAAAAAAAAACAATGCAACACTGCTAACAGCAGACTGGACAGTACTGCACACGGATAGATGTGGCCCTAGAAAGGACCATTGGGGTTCTTGAAGCCTACACTAACTCCTAACACTCTCCCTGCCTAACCTCCACTTCTGTCCCTATTGCAGGGCGCAATGCTCTGCAGATCCAATTTTGGAAAAAAAAAAAAATACTGTGCTAACACAGTACTGCACACTAGTAGATGTGGCCCTAAGAAGGGCCGTTGGGGTTCTTGAAGCCTACACTAACTCCTAACGCTCTCCCTACAGCAGCTCCAGCACGATAGTACTTTCCCTCAGCTAAGTCACAAGGCATGTGTGGCGAGCCGCGGGAGGGGCCGATTTTTATACTCGGGTGACACCTGATCTTTCCAGCCACTCACAGCAGGGGGGTGGTATAGGGCTTGAACGTCACAGGGGGAAGTTGTAATGCCTTCCCTGTCTTTCAATTGGCCAGAAAAGCGCGCTAACGTCTCAGAGAGGAAACTGAAAGTAACCGGAACACCGCGTGGTACTCGTTACGAGTAACGAGCATCCCGAACACCCTAATATTCGCACGAATATCAAGCTCGGACGAGTACGTTCGCTCATCTCTAATAAATGAGCATTTAGACTGTTTAAAACGTTCAAACGAGCGAAAGTGAACAATAATCGTTCGGCCTAATCGTGAGCCAATAACTGAATGACGAATGAGAATCATTCGCTTTTAGTTTGTCGTTCATTTATGCAGGCAAAAAAAGCCATTGTTGACTGGTTCGCTTATCGTTCGGTTTAAATAGCAGTCATTCATAGATTTATAGAATGTTAGAGTTGGAAGGCATCTCCAGGGTCATCTGGTCCAACCCCCTGCTCAATGCAGGATTCACTAAATCCTCCCAGACAGAAACTTGTCCAACCTTTGTTTGAAGACTTCCATGGAAGGAGAACTCACCCCCTCCTGTGGTAACCTGTTCCACTCATTAATCACCCTCACTGTCAGAAAGTATTTTTTTAATATCTAAATTTGTGTCTCCTCTCTTTCACTTTCATCCCATTGCTTCTAGTCTTTCCTTGTGCAAATGAGAATAGGGCTGATCCCTCTGCACTGTGACAGCCCTTCAGATATTTGTGGACAGTTATTAGGTCTCCTCTCAGCCTTCTTTTTTTGCAAGCTAAACATTCCCAGATCCTTTAACCGTTCTTCATAAGACATGATTTGCAGACTGCTCACCATCTTGGTAATTCTTCTCTGAACTTGATCCAGTTTGTCTATGTCTTTTTTAAAGTGGGGTGTCCAGAACTGGACACAGTATTGCAGATGAGCTCTGACCAAGGAAGAGTAGAGAGAAATAATGACCTCACGTGATCTAGACTCTATGCTTCTCCTAATACATCCCAGAACTGTGTTTGCCTTTTTGACTGCTGCATCACATTGTTGACTCATGTTCAGTCTATGATCTATAAGTATACCCAAGTTTTTTTTTTTCACATGTGCTGCTTAGCCCAATTCCTCCCCTTCTGTATGTGCTTTTTTCATTTTTCTTGCCCAGATGTAGGACTTCTGATTTCTCCTTGTTAGATACCGTTCTGTTAGTCTGGATAGTTAAAATCTCCCATAATCACTATGTCATGCTTTTTTGCGAGCTTAACCGTCTGATGTAGAAAGAGTTCATCAATATTTTCTGCTTCTGCTTTCGGCCTATAGAAATTCCTACAATGATGTTGTTTCTGTTGTTCTCTCCTTGTATTCTTACCCAAACAGTTTTTACAGAACTCCCATGCTCTGAAGCTTGAACCTCGGTGGAGATAACTGTTTTCCTAACATACAACACAATACCTCCTCTTTTTTTAGGTCTGTTTCTTATAAATAAGTAGTAGCCTTCAAGCCTTGTGTTCCAATCATGTGTATCATTCCACAGTGAATAAGAAAGGCTGAGCGATTTTCAATTGAACTAGCCAACTATACATTTGCCTGCCTAAACAGGCTGCCTGAGAGAACGAGTTAGCGGAGACGTCACTCGCTCATTCGCTTGTTCAAACAATAATCGAC
The DNA here is from genome assembly GCF_035609145.1 of Eleutherodactylus coqui. Lineage (NCBI taxonomy): Eukaryota > Metazoa > Chordata > Amphibia > Anura > Eleutherodactylidae > Eleutherodactylus > Eleutherodactylus coqui. The sequence continues at coordinate 117,271,868 of NC_089840.1, read as the reverse complement.
TCGTCTAAAAGAACCCTTAGAAGCTAGCAGTACTCTACAAATCAAAGTGTTTCTTCTAGGGACTTTACACGAGAGACATTCCTTCCATGTAACATAGCTGCCATAGAAATATTTTCCTGGTCTTGCATCCCATTGCTGGGAATAATGAGGCCATAGGTCTTTAAGTTATTCTGAGTGAGAATTCAGGGTCAGACTAATGACATTCTCCAGAAAGGGTACATTTTCTGCTGGTAGATTGAAGGGTCTTGTTAGACAGGGAAATAAAAGGGTTAGAGGCAGCTGTGACTGACATGTCATGGAAGTGGTGAGGTCAATGGTACAAAATAAAGTCATTGCAGCACATACAACAGAAAGGGCTTTGTCACAAGCTCATCCTCTTTTCTGCATCTCATCATCCTTGAAAAAGTCAGTCCTCTGTTCTCAATGATTAAGTTACAATTGCAGTATTAATGCTGAGCCCCGTCAAGTTAGTCTACAAGAAATATTACCCTATTTCTTTTATTTTTAATTTTGAGATAGAAAGAACTAACCCAGGTAACACTAGCAACATTTTATTATTACATTATATCTCAACTCCTGGCCTCTTTCTCGTCACATGGTCATGTGTTCTCAGTAGAGATGAGCGAACACCAAAATGCTCGGGTGTTCGTTATTCGAAACGAACTTCCCGCGATGTTCAAGGGTTCGTTTCAAATAACGAACCCCATTGAAGTCAATGGGCGACCGGAGCATTTTTGTATTTCGCCGATGCTCGCTAAGGTTTTCATGTGTGAAAATCTGGGCAATTCAAGAAAGTGATGGGAACGACACAGCAACGGATAGGGCAGGCGAGGGGCTACATGTTGGGCTGCATCTCAAGTTCACAGGTCCCACTATTAAGCCACAATAGCGGCAAGAGTGGGCCCCCCCCCCCTCCCAACAACTTTTACTTCTGAAAAGCCCTCATTAGCATGGCATACCTTTGCTAAGCACCACACTACCTCCAACAAAGCACAATCACTGCCTGCATGACACTCCACTGACACTTCTCCTGGGTTACATGCTGCCCAACCGCCCCCCCTCCCCCCCACAGCGCACACCAAAGTGTCCCTGCGCAGCCTTCAGCTGCCCTCATGCCACACCACGCTCATGTCTATTTAGAATTGCGTCTGCCATGACGAGGGACCGCAGGCACACACTGCAGAGGTTGGCACGGCTAGGCAGCGACCCTCTTTAAAAGTGGCGGGGCGATAGCCCACAATGCTGTACAGAAGCAATGAGAAATAGAATCCTGTGCCACCGCCATCAGGAGCTGCACACGTGGGCATAGCAATGGGGAACCTATGTGCCACACACTATTCATTCTGTCAAGGTGTCTGCATGCCCCAGTCAGACCGCGGTTTTTAATTCATAGACACAGGCAGGTACAACTCCCTATTGTGAAGTCCCTGTGGACCCACAGCATGGGTGGCTCCCTGGAACCCACCGGCGGTACACAAAAATATCCCATTGCATTGCCCAACACAGCTGAGGTAGTAATGTCGTGCTTAATGCAGGTGGGCTTCGGCCCACACTGCATGCCCCAGTCAGACTGGGGCTCTTTTCAAGTGTACAGATGTAGTAAAAACTCCGTGTGCACCTACAGCATGGGTGGCTCCCTGGAACCCACCGGCGGTACACAAAAATATCCCATTGCATTGCCCAACACAGCTGAGGTAGTAATGTCGTGCTTAATGCAGGTGGGCTTCGGCCCACACTGCATGCCCCAGTCAGACTGGGGTTCTTTTCAAGTGTACAGATGTAGTAAAAACTCCGTGTGCACCTACAGCATGGGTGGGTGCCAGGAAGCCACCGGCGGTACATAGAAATATCCCATTGCATTGCCCAACAAAGCTGAGGTAACGTCAGCTGTAATGCAGGTGGGCTAAAAATTCATTTGATTACACTGTAGGCGAGGGCCCACAAAAATTGCTGTATCAACAGTACTAATGTACATCCAAAAAATTGGCCATGGCCAGCCAAGAGGGCAGGTGAAACCCATTAATCGCTTTGGTTAATGTGGCTTAAGTGGTAACTAGGCCTGGAGGCAGCCCAGTGTAACGAAAAATTGGTTCAAGTTAAAGTTCCAACGCTTTTCAGCGCATTGAAACTTTTAAAAATTGTTCAGAAAAATTATTTGAGCGAGCCTTGTGGCCCTAAGAAAAATTGCCCGTTCAGCGTGATTACGTGAGGTTTCAGGAGGAGGAGCAGGAGGAGGAGGAGGAATATTAGACACAGATTGATGAAGCAGAAATGTCCCCGTTTTGGATGGTGAGAGAGAACGTAGCTTCCATCCGCGGGTGCATAATACGTATTGCTTACGTATCCTTGCTGTCCGCTGGTGGAGAAGAGAAGTCATCTTGATGAGTGTTAGCCTGTCGGCACTGTCGGTTGACAAGCGGCTACGCTTATCTGTGATGATTCCCCCAGCCGCACTAAACACCCTCTCCGACAAGACGCTAGCCGCAGGACAAGCAAGCACCTCCAGGGCATACAGCGCGAGTTCAGGCCACGTGTCCAGCTTCGACACCCAGTAGTTGTAGGTGGCAGAGGCGTCACGGAGGACGGTCGTGCGATCGGCTACGTACTCCCTCACCATCCTTTTACAGTGCTCCCGCCGACTCAGCCTTGACTGGGGAGCGGTGACACAGTCTTGGTGGGGAGCCATAAAGCTGTCCAGGCCCTTAAAGACTGTTGCACTGCCTGGGATGTACATGCTGCTCGATCTCCGCACCTCCCCTGCTACCTTGCCCTCGGTACTGCGCCTTCTGCCACTAGCGCTGTCGGCTGGGAATTTTACCATCAGCTTGTCCGCAAGGGTCCTGTGGTATAGCAACACTCTCGAACCCCTTTCCTCTTCGGGAATGAGAGTGGGCAGGTTCTCCTTATAGCGTGGGTCGAGCAGTGTGTACACCCAGTAATCCGTTGTGGCCAGAATGCGTGCAACGCGAGGGTCACGAGAAAGGCATCCTAACATGAAGTCAGCCATGTGTGCCAGGGTACCTGTACGCAACACATGGCTGTCTTCACTAGGAAGATCACTTTCAGGATCCTCCTCCTCCTCCTCCTCCTCAGGCCATACACGCTGAAAGGATGACAGGCAATCAGCCGGTGTACCGTCAGCAGCGGGCCAAGCTGTCTCTTCCCCCTCCTCCTCATCCTCCTCATGCTCCTCCTCCTCCTCCTGTACGCGCTGAGAAATAGACAGGAGGGTGCTCTGACTATCCAGCGACATACTGTCTTCCACCGCCCCCGTTTCCGAGCGCAAAGCAGCTGCCTTTATGCTTTGCAGGGAATTTCTCAAGATGCATAGCAGAGGAATGGTGACGCTAATGATTGCAGCATCGCCGCTCACCACCTGGGTAGACTCCTCAAAATTACCAAGGACATGGCAGATGTCTGCCAACCAGGCTCACTCTTCTGAAAAGAATTGAGGAGGCTGACTCCCACTGCGCCGCCCATGTTGGAGTTGGAATTCGACTATAGCTCTACGCTGTTCATAGAGCCTGGCCAACATGTGGAGCGTAGAGTTCCACCGTGTGGGCACGTCGCACAGCAGTCGGTGCACTGGCAGCTTAAAGCGATGTTGCAGGGTGCGCAGGGTGGCAGCGTCCGTGTGGGACTTGCGGAAATGTGCGCAGAGTCGGCGCGCCTTTACGAGCAGGTCTGACAAGCGTGGGTAGCTTTTCAGAAAGCGCTGAACCACCAAATTAAAGACGTGGGCCAGGCATGGCACGTGCGTGAGGCTGCCGAGCTGCAGAGCCGCCACCAGGTTACGGCCGTTGTCACACACGACCATGCCCGGTTGGAGGCTCAGCGGCGCAAGCCAGCGGTCGGTCTGCTGTGTCAGACCCTGCAGCAGTTCGTGGGCCGTGTGCCTCTTATCTCCTAAGCTGAGTAGTTTCAGCACGGCCTGCTGACGCTTGCCCACCGCTGTGCTGCCACACCGCGCGACACCGACTGCTGGCGACATGCTGCTGCTAACACATCTTGATTGCGAGACAGAGGTTGCGGAGGAGGAGGAGGGTGCTTTAGTGGAGGAATCATACACCTCCGCAGATACCACCACCGAGCTGGGGCCCGCAATTTTGGGGGTGGGTAGGACGTGAGCGGTCCCAGGCTCTGACTCTGTCCCAGCCTCCACTAAATTCACCCAATGTGCCGTCAGGGAGATGTAGTGGCCCTGCCCGCCTGTGCTTGTCCACGTGTCCGTTGTTAAGTGGACCGTGGCAGTAACCGCGTTGGTGAGGGCGCGTACAATGTTGCGGGAGACGTGGTCGTGCAGGGCTGGGACGGCACATCGGGAAAAGTAGTGGCGACTGGGAACTGAGTAGCGCGGGGCCGCCGCCTCCATGATACTTTTGAAGGACTCCGTTTCCACAACCCTATACGGCAGCATCTCAAGGCTGATGAATTTTGCTATGCGGACGGTTAACGTTTGAGCGTGCGGGTGCGTGGCGGCGTACTTGCGCTTGCGCTCCAACAGTTGCGCAAGCGACGGCTGGACGGTGCGCTGAACTACACTGGTGGATGGGGCCGAGGACAGCGGAGGTGAGGGTGTGGGTGCAGGCCATGAGGCGGTAGTGCCCGTGTCCTGAGAGGGGGGTTGCATCTCAGTGGCAGGTTGGGGCACAGGGGAAGAGGCAGGGGTGCAAACCGAAGGCGGTGAACGGCCTTCGTCCCACCTTGTGGGGTGCTTGGCCATCATATGTCTGCGCATGCTGGTGGTGGTGAGGCTGTTGGTGTTGGCTCCCCGGCTGAGCTTTGCGCGACAAAGGTTGCACACCACTGTTCGTCGGTCGTCAGGCGTCTCTGTGAAAAACTGCCAGACCTTAGAGCACCTCGGCCTCTGCAGGGTGGCATGGCGCGAGGGTGCGCTTTGGGAAACAGTTGGTGGATTATTCGGTCTGGCCCTGCCTCTACCCCTGGCCACCGCACTGCCTCTTGCAACCTGCCCTGCTGCTGCCCGTGCCTCCCCCTCTGAAGACCTGTCCTGTGTAGGCGTTGCACACCAGGTGGGGTCAGTCACCTCATCGTCCTGCTGCTCTTCCTCCGAATCCTCTGTGCGCTGCTCCCTCGGACTTACTGCCCTTACTACTACCTCACTGCAAGACAACTGTGTCTCATCGTCATCGTCCTCCTCACACACAGAAAGTTCTTGAGACAGTTGGCGGAAGTCCCCAGCCTCTTCCCCCGGACCCCGGGAATTTTCGAATGGTTGGGCATCAGTGACGATAAACTCCTCTGGTGGGAGAGGAACCACTCCTGCCCAATCTAAGCAGGGGCCCGAGAACAGTTCCTGGGAGTGTTCCCGCTCCTGAGCAGGTGTCATTGTAGTGGAGTGAGGAGGCTGGGAGGAAGGAGGAGCAGCAGACAGAGGATTCTGATTTGCAGCAGTGGACGGCGCAGAACTGCGGGTGGACGATAGGTTGCTCGAAGCACTTTCTGCCATCCAGGACAGGACCTGCTCACACTGCTCATTTTCTAATAACCGTCTCCCGCGTGGACCCATTAATTGGGCGATGAATGTGGGGACGCCAGAAACGTGCCTCTCTCCTAATCGCGCAGCAGTCGGCTGCGACACACCTGGATCAGGAGCTCGGCCTGTGCCCACACCCTGACTTGGCCCTCCGCATCCTCGGCCGCGTCCACGTCCTCTAGGCCTACCCCTACCCCTCAGCATGCTGTATTACCAGTGATTTGATTTCACAGGCAGGAAATAAATTGGCGCAAGACTGCAGGCCAAATATAATTTTTTCCCTTTTTTGAAAACGAAAGGCCCCACTGCCTCTATTGAATGAATAATCTAAGTTTAATAACTGTGCTGTGTCCCTGCTAATGTGTCACAGAACTTGAGGGTAGCATAGTTATTAACTCTGGCAGAGCAGGTATTTTTTTCCCAATTAAGGAAAGCAAATGGCGAAGCCAGCAGTAAACCGTAGCTGGGTGCGTCTGATTTTTTAACGTTGTACACGCAGCTCACACGTGTCCACAGCCCTTAGGACGGACAGAGGCAGGACAAATAGATTTTGTTTCCCTTTTTTTACACCAAAAGGACCCACTGCCTCTATTGAATGAATAATCTAAGTTTAATAACTGTGCTGTGTCCCTGCTAATGTGTCACAGAACTTGAGGGTAGCAGAGTTATTAACTCTGGCAGAGCAGGTATTTTTTTCCCAATTAAGGAAAGCAAATGGCGAAGCCAGCAGTAAACCGTAGCTGGGTGCGTCTGATTTTTTAACGTTGTACACGCAGCTCACACGTGTCCACAGCCCTTAGGACGGACAGAGGCAGGACAAATAGATTTCTTTTCCCTTTTTTTACACCAAAAGGACCCACTGCGTATATTCAATGAACATGAGAAGTTTAATAACTGTGCTGTGGCCCTGCTAATGTGTCACAGAACTTGAGGGTAGCAGAGTTATTAACTCTGGCAGAGCAGGTATTTTTTTCCCAATTAAGGAACGCAAATGGCGAAGCCAGCAGTAAACCGTAGCTGGGTGCGTCTGATTTTTTAACGTTGTACACGCAGCTCACACGTGTCCACAGCCCTTAGGACGGACAGAGGCAGGACAAATAGATTTCGTTTCCCTTTTTTTACACCAAAAGGACCCACTGCGTATATTCAATGAATAATAACTGTGTTGTGGCCCTGCCTACACAATTATTTCCCTGTAGTATCAATGGAGGGTGCAATGCTCTGCAGAGGCGATTTTGAGAAAAAAAAAAAAATGCAGCACAGCTAACAGCAGCCAGCACAGTACTGCACACGGTCAAATATGGCCCTAGAAAGGACCGTTGAGGTTCTTGAAGGCTACACTCACTCCTAACACTCTCCCTGCCTATCCAACACTTCTGTCCCTAATGCCGGGTGCAACGCTCTGCAGAGGCGATTTTGAGAAAAAAAAAAAAAAGGCACTGCTAACAGCAGCCAACACACAGGTATTACTGGCCCTAATAAGGACCTTTGGGGTTCTTGAAGCCTACACTAACTGCTATTTCTCTCCCTACAGCAGCTCCGGTACCAGCAGCACTGTCCCTCATCTAACTCACAAGGCATCTGAGGCGAGCCGCGGGAGGGGCCGACTTTTATATTCGGGTGACATCTGATCTTCCCAGCCACTCACAGCAGGAGGGTGGTATAGGGCTTGAACGTCACAGGGGGAAGTTGTAATGCCTTCCCTGTCTTTCAATTGGCCAGAAAAGCGCGCTAACGTCTCAGGGAAGGAAGTGAAAGTAACCGGAACACCGCATGGTGTTCGTTACGAATAACGAACATCCCGAACACCCTAATATTCGCACGAATATCAAGCTCGGACGAATACGTTCGCTCATCTCTAGTTCTCAGTTCTGACTAATTCAGATTTACTTAGGGTTATGCTGTCTGAAACTAGTCAATTTCTCAGTGTGTGTGATGCTATTACACGGAACTACCTAGAGGGGGACACAAACACCCTTACTTTCTTTTTTACTGATGATGATCACAGAGCTCCTGTCACACAGCTATAATAGAGGAGATCCCATCTCATCCTCCTTACTGTATACTTATGGTCTCTAATTTATTTTCTTGAATATAAGGGTTATGACAAATAAACTGTCCACCCAGTAGGCAGAAATCGTATGGCCTCTGGTTACTGCTTTTCTATTGCGTCATGGGATTGCTTTGAATGTGAATGTAAAAAATCTCACCATCAAGATGGTGTTTGATAAGCATCAGAGAGGAGGCTGCACTGCATGAAAGAGGCTGCAATATACAATGCAAGATATAATTCCACCTATGTTAAAGGTCTCTTTAGTATTACATTTATTAATTCCATTATTTTATACATATTTTTTGTGCATCTAGCCTTACATTTTCAATGTCTTTTAGGGCTTTTTTAGAAAATGTTTACATAAAAGTGAATGACTCTACAGGCATATTTAGGATTTGCTATACAGATCCAAAATGAGGCCTTCATAGAATTTTATGGGCTTCTATTGTACTTCTGTACTTTTCCAAATCCATATGGAGGTATACATAGTGCACAAAATACTATGTACGTCTCCAGCCTTACATAACCAATTGAACACCGTGATCAAGCCGCTAGTAATAGGTAGGTGCTAGGATACAACCAGTGCTTCCCTTCAGTGTAGTATTGATGACCGAGAATCCCAATAATGAAAACTAAACCATTGAAAGCAATGGTCTCGTTTTGTCCTGTTACGCGGCCATGATTTTCATGGCCACAAAACGGAACTAAAACACGCCCATCTGTTTAAGCCTTTAAGGGCTTCCTCACACAGGCATTTTTGTACAGCGTGTAGCGCTGTGTTTTCAGCACAGCGCTAAATGCTGTACAACGCTCCCATCAATTTCAATGGGGCTGCTCACACAAGGCTGAAAATGCAGTGTTGCATGTCCTATTTTTGGCCGTTTTCAGCGTTATGTTACCCATTGAAATGAATGGGCAGAGGTTTCAGCGCTGCCGAAAACGTGGCACAACTTGGTACTGCGCTTTTGGCACCACTAAGCACCCTAGCTACACTGCCTAAGTTTAAAAAAAATCAATACTCACCTTTCAGGTGATGTCGATGTCCCTGGCGGAGATCTCGGGACTTGTCAGCCGGCAGGGGAAGTTTTTCTCTGGTGACGGGGATTTGAATTACGCTTCTCCAACGAGAGATTGTTCTGATTGGCTGAGCGCCGCTGGGTAGCAGCCCACTCAGCCAATCACAGCCAGCATTGGATGCGTCCAATGGACGTATCCAGTGCTGGCTCTGATTTGCTCAGCTGGCTGTCACTCAATGGCGCTTAACCAATCAGAGCAATTAGACAGCTACACAAGGTCCTGACAGCGGCCCGGGGACAGCAACTTCACCAGCTAGGTGAGTATCGATTTTTTTCTTTTATCAGCAGCCTTGGCTGCGCTTTCAGCTGTGCTGAAAACACAGCCAAAACGCTGGCATAACACATGCCAGCACTGCTGAAACCGGGCAGAATCTGCAGTAAACGCAGCGTTGACAAATGCTGCCTTTCTGCAAACGCCTGTGTGAGGGAGGCCTTAGGATGGATTTCACCTTTGGGCACTTATTTTTAGTTCAGCCAAAACTTGAACCTATTTAATATCACATAGAATTTTTTTTCCTTTTTACCTCCTTTTTCTTTACTGTAAGAGAAGGAACTCTCTGCCTGAGGACATGGGGATGGCGAACTCGATAAAAGAGTTCAATAGGAACCTGGACACTTTCTTGAGTGTTACAATATTACATGTTATAGTCACTGATTACTTTAAAATAGTCGGTGGTCCGGGGATTTTTCCGATTGTCAGATTGGAGTCAGGAAGGAATTTTTCCCATAAATGGGGAAAATTGGCTTCAACCTCATTGTTTTTTTTTTTTACCTTCCTCTGAAAAAATATTGTGGGGTAATATGCTGAACTGGATGGACATATGTCTTTTTTCTCCCTTACAAACTATGTCATCTTGCATAATATTGTCTTCAATTTTAGAAATATTGAGTTTAAATTATTCATTAGTGATGAGCGAGCATACTCGCTAAGGGTAATTACTCGATCGAGCATTGTCCTTAGCGAGTACCTGCCCGCTCGGAAGAAAAGGTTCGGCTACCAGCGGCGGGCAGGGAGCTGCGGGGGAGAGTGGGGAGGAACAGAGGGGAGATCTCTCTCTCCCTCTTTCCCCCGCTGTCCCCCCCCCCCCCTGCTCCCCCTGCTCACTGCTGCAACTCACCTGTCACGCGTGCCGGCAGCCGAACCTTTTCTCTCGAGTGGGCAGGTACTTGCTAAGGGCAATGCTTGCTTGAGCAATTGCCCTTAGCGAGTATGCTTGCTCATCACTATTATTCATCCAAAAGAATAAACTGACATAAAAAGGATGAATCTTGTAGAAAATCCTGTAAATCTATTGATCATAAAATTGCTGAGAATAGTTCATTGTGGGCACTTTTTTGATACAGAGTGCCATTGGAACCATGCTTTTTGCAAGATCTCACATTATATTATGAATAATATGTTGGCTGATTGGATTTTCGGCTAGTCAGGATTGGTCAGGATTTTAACATATGATTATTTGTATGTCTTTAATATGGGTGCTGTTCAGTTCTTTGTAGCCCGTGAACAAAGAAGCATATTTCCAAAATGCATAGCTTCTGGCAATATGATTTTGCACCATGGTCGTGGCTTTTAATATGCATCAACAAAGAAGAAGTTTTTATTTAAGAAGTTCAACTGGTGCGGGATTTTTTATGTGGGAATTATGTTGGTTCTTGGGTCTGGAATCCAATGGGACAGGAAGTCGTAGTCAGATATAAGCAGAGTTTAGCACACAAGTATTGGAGATCAACCATAGTCAGATATAATTTAAGCAAAGTTTGGTAAACAATACTGGAGATCAGGATAACGGTGCACAATGCACTAAACTGCCAGAATACTCAGGCACAGGAAGTCCAGTGCTGAAGCTTTAAACAGAGCAACAACTGTGATTGGCCACGGAGCAGGTGGGGTCTATAATTAATCTCAGGATGCATGAAGTACATAGCTAAATAAGGCTCAAAACAAAAAGGCTTTGGATAGTGTGAGGGCTAAGGCTGCAAGCCACAACAAAGATGATCAGGGTTCAAGTCCTAGCATGTTCAGTTCCTGACAGTGCTAAACCTGGATGACCTTAATTGGCTGAAGCTAGGCACATGAATCTTTCTTCTTCCCTCCATAAACACTTGTTTCCATTAAATTGTCAGAAATACGTTGCTTGAGAGAGATAGTAAAGCTAAGATGGAATTCTGCATACTTTTTGTAAAACATGATGGAAGATGTTGGCACTGAGTAAAAAAAGGTTCAGTGCAAAAACATATGATATATTTTGTTCTGAGCTCTGTTTTATTCAGTTAGCCCCCATTTTCCTTGTAAAGCAAATAATACTCATATCCTTCTAGATTTAACACCTGTTTCCTGAAATAAAGTCAAAAGAACATTGACAACATGAAGTTATTATGGAAACAATGGAGATTTATTGAATGCTGGTGTTGGTGCATCATCTGTCCAGTGCACCATTCTGTCCCCCAGTGCAGATTATGACTTATGAAGCTTGTGTGGCTTCTCCGAAAATGACTTAAAAAGTGGACACGATTTCAGATTCACATTTTTAACAGGGGTGTTTAACCTGGTAATTTCTTTAGGTAAATGGCGTGGGCTAAAAGACAAAAAAACTAGTATAAATACATTGGAAATTCTGTCTCCATGCGTGATATATTATACTAGCTGATATATCCGGCTTCGCCCGAGTTAATTTGGTAATGGTGTTTATCTGGTGTTCACATGGAAAATCTTATGAAGTCGTGGTTACTTTAGAGATACCGGAAAAACATATGTTCACCATTTTGCATAGTTCTCTGCGTTACCCAGGAAACACCACGGGGAGGTAACCATGCGACGTTTCCTTTATATAAAATGACATCAGGAAGTGAGAGAATTAGATTCCATATGTAAAATTTGGACGCTAATTCTTTTGCACTTAGAATTAACTTTTCCTATTTATGACATAATCAATGCCCGTGCCAAATTTCAAGTGTCTATGACATCGGGAAGTGAGAGAATTAGATTCCGTACGTAAAATTTGGACGCTAGTTCTTTTTCGCTAGAATTGAATAATCAAGTTGGGACCCATTAGCTTTTTCTATTAATGACATAATCAATGCCCGTGCCAAATTTTAAGTTTTTATGTCATCGGGAAGTGAGAGATTTAGATTATGTACGTAAAATTTGGACGCTAATTCTTTTGCGCTAGAATTAAATAATCAAGTTGGGACCCATTAGCTTTTCCTATTTATGACATAATCAATGCTCGTGACAAATTTCACGTTTCTATGACACCGGAAAGTGAGAAAAATACATTCCGTACGTAAAATTTGGACGCTAATTCTTTTGCGCATAGAATTGAATAATCGAGTTGGGACCCATTAGCTTTTCCTAATAATGACATAATCAATGCTCCTACCGAATTCCGAGTTTCCATGACACTGGGAAGTGAGAGAATTAGATTACGTACGTAAAATTTGGACGCTAATTCTTTTGCGCATAGAATTGAATAATCGAGTTGGGACCCATTAACTTTTTCTATTTATGACATAATCAATGCCCGTGCCAAATTTAAAGTTTCTATGACATTGGGAAGTGAGAGATTTAGATTATGTACGTTAAATTTGGACGCTAATTCTTTTGCGCTAGAATTAAATAATCGAGTTGGGACCCATTAACTTTTCCTATTATGGAGATAATCTATGCTTCTGCCAAAATTCATGTTTCTACAACATCGCGAAGTTGGAGAACTTTTGGCGAGTCAGTCAGTGAGTCAGTCAGTGAGTGTGTCAGTCAGTCAGTCAGTCAGTGAGTCAGTGAGGGCTTTCGTCTTTATATATATAGATATTGAAATGATAAAAAAAAACTCACAAATTAGATAAGTCAGTGAAGTACATTTGCCAACAAAAGTATAATTGCTGTTATAAAGCCTTTCAGTTAAATGCCCATTAGCCAGAAAAATCCATTCCCTAAAAGAAGTTGTCGGAATCAAATTAAACTTTCTCTGTGTGATTGTAACGTTGTTCTAAGAGAGCAAAAGGATTATTTATTGCTAAAAAATGAACACATGAAGGGAAGCTCTAGTACCCTGTCGTATCGCCTCTAGCTTGGATGCAAGATGTGATACGGGTGGGCATGCAGGCTCTATTACCCTGTTGTACTGCCTCTAGCTTGGATGCAAGATGTGATACGTGTAGGCATGGAGGCTCTAGAACCCTGTTGTATCGCCTCTAGCTTGGATGCAAGATGTGATACGGGTGGGCATGGAGGCTCTATTACCCTGTTGTACTGCCTCTAGCTTGGATGCAAGATGTGATACGGGTGGGCATGGAGGCTCTAGAACCCTGGTGTACCGCCTCTAGCTTGGATACAAGATGTGATACAGGCAGGCATGGAGGCTCTAGTACCCTGCTGTACTGCCTCTAGGTTGTATACAAGATGTGATACAGGTGAGCATGGAGGCTCTATTACCCTGTTGTACTGCTTATAGCTTGGATGCAAGATGAGTTACGGGTGGGCATGGAGGCTCTAGCACCCTGTTGTACTGCCTCTAGCTTGGATACAAGATGTGATACGGATGGGCATGGAGGCTCTAGTACCCTGTTATACTGCCTCTAGCTTGGATACAAGATGTGATACGGGTAGGCATGGAAGTATACAGGTTCTGCTTGGTATCCTGTGGCATATTGGTCCACATTTGCTGTAACTAAGACTCTAGGTCGTGCAAATTCAATCGCTGTCGAAGTTGGCGTCCCAGATGGTCCCATATATCTTCTATTGGCAATAAATCTGGTGATCGGGCCAGCCATGGAAGCATGGGAATGTTGTGGAGACATTTCTATGACACCTTTGCTGTGTGCCTCTTGGAAGGCGCCATGAGAGGAAGACGTGGCTGCAGGATGTCCAGAACATATAGCTGAGCTGTCATTGTCCCTCGTATCACTACAAGGAGTGACTGACTGTCACGTACGATAGCCTCCCAGACCACCACACCAGCAGTGAGGGCAGTGTGCCGCTCTACAGCTAAGGCAAGATTGAGGTGCTGACCCCTAGGTCTCCAGACACGAACATGACCATCATTAGTGCCCAACTAAACCTAGATTCATCTCTGAAGACAACTCTGTTTTAATCTGTAGCAGTCCAGTTTTGCTGTTCACAACACCACTGCAAACGGAGACGATAGTGTGTGTCAAAGGCAGTACACTTAATGGGTGCCATGAGACCAAATGCCCTGCAGCCAAGTGCCTGGAAATTGTTACAACAGCCACTGGGGTGTAACAATGGTGCCACCTGTCTCTGGATGGAGGACAACGAAACATTTGGAGCTGCTCATGCTTGTTGGATGATGAGATGACCCTTTCTACTGGAGGTTTGTTGACAGCATCCTGAGCCCGGTCACCATGTGTACCCTTACGCATCCATTGGTCCCGAACCTCTTGACAGTCTGTTCAGAACAGCCCAGGTGTCGGGCAATTTGTTGATATGACCATCTGGTTTCTCGCATTCCAACAATGCGCCTCATCTCAAACTCTGTGAACTTAGGAAAATGTCTTTGACTACATCATAGAGACATGGCAAGTAGTCAGCAAGCTCTACAAAAATGGAGAAATAGCACTACCACACACAAGTAGCCTCTGATAACTTTTTGCGTAGGCCAAGGGTAGAACCACTTTTAGGACCACAGGTGGCAAGACTGTTCACCTAATTACACCACAACTCTAATAATTTGTATATCTACCTGAGATCTAACTGCATCCCAAGTTTTGCAGAAACCGACAACTACTTCTAGGAGCTGGATTTTTTTTTTTTTTTTTTACAAAGAGTGGATATGAATGCATCTGTCATTCATTTATAAATATATAGTTGGCAGCAGTCCCAAACTTTGCCAAGCTTTACTTATTTAAGAGAATTCTAGAAATCTTTTTATCCTAGGCATTATATGCAAATGCAAGTACAAATCTAGAGAGGAGATGGGTGCATAGTCTTCCCCTTGACTATGCTGTCAGTTTGTTTTTGTTTTTTACATTACCTTATATCTATTGGATGAATCCAAGCACTGTTCTTACTGTAAGGTCCATACAGTGGGGACAGTATAAAAGGAATAACTGGCAAAAGCATATTCTAACAAATCCTATCCTATAACAAACCAGCTGCAACAGTCTGTGGCTTCTCAAAACAAAAGCATCTTTGGAAAAAAAACCTTAAATGTTGGCAACTATGTAAATATAGCACTGGTTGTAACTGGTTTTCATTTTCAAGGAGAGTGACCGCCTTCCTTAGGCTTCATTTACACGAGTGTATGCATGTTTATGGCCACGCGCTGTAAAATCGCAATGGTGAAGAATAGCTGCGATCGAGTCCTAAGCTTAATTAGCATTTTCTTATCTATTCACATGGGTGTATCGCGGGAAAAATACGCTGCAGCGTGGAATTTCGTCGGTCGGCAGAAATCCTTGGAATGACTTTTATTAGCTTAAATAGCGGCAGCTGTCTTCTTTTCCGAGTGCCGGACGCAGGTAAACTCTTTTTTTTCCAGCTCCTATGAGTCTATGGGAGCTTCCAGCGTTTTTCGTCAAAAGATACGTCAAAAGATATTCATGCAGCGTGAAAAATCAGCGACCGAAAATGGTTGCCAATGTTCACTTTTTGACGGTGCAATTTTTTCACATGACCGAAAATTGCTTATGTGTGTGAATGCATTGGCATCCAATGCTTCACATGGTCGCGACTTTCGGTCAACGTTTTATCGCAGCTAAATAGCTGTGTAAAACCGCTTTCGTGAATAAGGCCTTATAGTGATATCTGCCTCATCATAAATTAGCGAAGGAAACAGATCAGATACTAAAGGAATTGTTCAGGATTTTTGAGATTTTTTATGTTGACGACCTATCCTCAAGACTATAGATGATTGTTGGGGTCCACCACTTGGATCTCTGCCAATTACTTGATTCCTGGCACCATTGTCAATGTGATCAGCACTAGAAGCAGATGACAGCATTGCAACGGCTTGGTTTAATATGCAAGTGCAGCTCCCATTGAATTCATTTGGAGCTGCGCCTGCAATGCCAACCTGAGCCACTACACTACAAGACAGCACTATCTGCTTCTTGTGCTGTCCATAGTGACAGCAGGTCCAAGAATCAGCTGACTGGCAGGGATCCCGGGCAGCAGACCCTGACCGATCATCTATTGGTGACCTGTCCTTCAAACAGATCATCCATAGAAAAAAATTCAAAAATTCCTAGACAAACCCTTTGAACATAAATGTGCATGATTGTCCAATTTCAGATCTCTGCCAAGTTAAATGTGACTGTATCATAGCAACACAAGGGTTTATTCTTAGCAATTGAATTCTTCAGCTCACGAAGAACAAACTTTACATCTTAAGATACAGATAGTGTTGTACAGCACATTGCACTTACAAATACTTTACATTCATCTTTTCCAACAATGATCGAATTAATAGATTACAGACTGTTTATGTGTTCCAGCAGAGAAAAGGTTAAGCTACATACTTTCCTTGTCCTCATACAATCATGCTCGGCTTTTTCCAGGAAAAAGTCTGGCCCCATGGCACTCTTCCAAAGCTGGCCACCCCACCTATCCTTCCTGTGTTTCATCTATGACCGAAAAGGGATGTGGCCCCAGCTGTGCTCCGAGTTGTTCTCTTAATGCAAGTACAATGCTGGTTTGTTAGGGATTGGCTTGTGATCCCTTGTTGTATTTGACAGAATGGTACTGAGTCATCTAGTCATGCTCCGTGAGGATGTGATATCGTATCCTAGTCTTCCAGTGAAAGGGACAATTCTATATAATTAGTGCAAAAAGTTGAGAAGCTTCCACATAGTACTGAGCGCTTCCCTCCTAACCCCCCAGGAAGTCCCTCACTAATAGTGATGCTCGTTCTCAGGCTGCTTCCTCTTACAAGTAACTATGATGTACAAGGGAAGTGTGTCCGTTAAAGAGCAAAGCACAGCAAAAAAGTTGTCCCCGATGTACCAGGAAGAAAAGAAGTGATGACAGCATGGCTCTCTTTAAACATTCTCCATCTCACACCATCTTTGCACAACACTCATTGCAAACATATGTAGAGAGATAGCAACATTGGAGCTGCTAATGCAAATATATGACATTGAGGGACCACCTATAAACCATGTGTCACCATTTGGGCAGGACAGAAATGGTCTTCTCTCGTCTTTACAGAGCTTTGGGTCATGGTGTAATAGTGATCTATCGCTAGCTGGCTTAGGAAGGGATGACACAACCGTATCGTAATACGTAGCATACGTGCATTTTTGCGCACATATGCACTGCATATGTTGCATGAGCAAAAACAAACGCAAACAGAGAATGATGTCAGAAGTTGCCCAACCCCATGGAACCACCTTTCTAGCACTCACATGATCGCACAGTCACCATTTTCTTGTGCTTTCCTGTGTTGGTGAGAGTTGTTAGTGGCGCTATGAGAACCATGTCTTCACTAGAGGATGACGATATCTTGGTTTGGTTGTTTTTTTCCACTTTTGCACAGCCACGTCCAATGCGTCAGCGCAAGGAGTTTGCCCATATCAAAAGTAGCCATGATCTTATTATGGCCTCCACTATCCACAGACAACAGCTTGGATGGGGCGGTGGTCCCTACAGGCTTCAGCTCCCATTATTTACACTTGAAAAAATCTATAAAAGAATGTGTTAATTTCTACAACTCTAAAATTGCTATTTGACATTGGAAAGCGTCAACTGGGTGATAGTGGGACGTTCCAAATATTATCAAATATGTAATAAATTAATAGTTGAAAAAGGTAATAAATTGGTTGAATTGAGGAAGGTTAAAATTAATACATTTTATATTTCTGTTAGGGTTTTCCTTCTGGATTGTTGAACAATGTTGTAACACACAGACAACAAGGTAACTTCTGGAAACTATGTTGAACAATATCAGGGCTTAAACAAATGGGTGTATTATTGTCCCGTTATAACGGGATGAAACAAAACTATTGATTTCAAGGATTTCGTTTTCACTATTGGGATTTTCGCAAGAGAAAAAATAGGACTTGCCCTATCTTTCTTGCAAATAGTTTTTCTACATGCGAGAAAGATAGGGGAGGGGCTATTTTCCCCGCTCTTTTCAAACTCGCGCATACAAGCGCTGAGTTTTAATAGTAAAAGAAAAAACCTGGTTCATAATGCGCTCCATAGTAGGAAGCCTATTAGCACATGCACCCATGTGTTTTTGCCCTCAAAGAGATGGACAGGCCACTCATCTGAATGCTGATTGATTTGTGAGCAGTCTTATAGATTACGGGTCTTTCTGACAGGCTGAATTGTGGTAGGGAATCACAAGTGGATGGAGGTCTAATAAGGTTCAGGTACAAAGGACCTCATTGCAAGACACGGGCTCTAGGAGATGGTCTTCTGAATCCCAGTAGATGTATAACTGTAGAAGAAAAGATCTAAACGCCTGTAGTTCAGTAAAGAAAGTCATTATGTCTGGTAATCTGTGCTAT
The DNA here is from genome assembly GCF_035609145.1 of Eleutherodactylus coqui. Lineage (NCBI taxonomy): Eukaryota > Metazoa > Chordata > Amphibia > Anura > Eleutherodactylidae > Eleutherodactylus > Eleutherodactylus coqui. The sequence goes on along the minus strand of NC_089840.1, from coordinate 117,253,774 downwards.
ATATTTATGGGCTCCATAATGGATTGATAGGGCTTCAGCCACAAACAATATTTTCAGAGAAAGTACGAGTAGTGCCTTCCAATGTATAACCGGCTTCCTAGGCATACTCTTTATAAAAAAAAAAAATCAAGCGCCTAGAAGGAGTTTAGTTTTGCTGCAAAACTTAAAAAATAGGTTTAGTACCGTATTAGCCAGTAGAGCAAAGTGTGATTGTTCTCAGTAAGAGAAACCAAGTAATATTGTAGATACAGCATGATACCTTTTAATGGCTAACAAAAATACATGATGTTACAGACAGCTTTTGGATTCATTCTTTGTTCCATTTTAGCCTGAGGAAGGATCAAAAGAAAATCTGAAAGCTTGCTGTAACATCATGTATTTTTGTTAGCCATTAAAAAGTATCATATCTACAAGATTACTTGGTTTCTCTTACTGAGAACAATCACACTTTGCTGCAAAACTCGGCATGCAGTTACATCTCAGATATTTAAATCATTACAGTTGTGGCGTGATTAGATGAACGGTCTTGCCATCTGAGGCCCTAAAAGTGGTTCCACCCTCGGCCTATAAAAAGGCTCTCAGAAGTTCCCTGTGTCTAGTAGACCTCTTTTTCTGCTTTTGTAGAACTTGTTGACCACTAGACATACTTTATTGATGCAATCAAAAAGATTTTAGTTAACAGAGTTTGAGAGGGGCGAATTATTGGATTGCGAGAATCTGGAAGGTCGTATTGACAAAATGTCTGACACCTGGGCAGCTATGACCAGACTGTTAGGAGGTGTTGGGACCAGTGGATGTGTGAGGGCACACAAGGTGACCGGGCTCAGGACGCCCCCAACAGACCACCAGTAGAGAGGAGCGCCTGATTGTCCCGTAAGCACAAGCAGCTCCAATTGTTTAATTGTCCACCATCCAACATCAGATGGCACCATTGTTATAGACTCCTGTGTCTGTTCGAACCATTTTCAGGTTGGCTGAAGGACATTTGGCTTCACAGCATCCAGTACGTGTACAGCCGTTGACACCCACCTACCGTAACCTCCATTTGCAGTGGTGTCATGAATAATTAAACTGGACTGCTACGGAGTGGAACTAGGTTGTCTACAGCAACAAATCCAGGTTTAGTTTGGATGCTGATGATAGTCGTGTTCGTGTCTGGAGACCTTGGGTGAGCGCCTCAATCCTGCCTTTGCTGTGGGTAAGCACAATGCCCCGACTGCTGGTGTGATGGTCTAAGGGGGCCATCACATATAACAACTGGTCAGCCCTAGTAGTTGCACAAGGGACAATGACAGCTCAGCGATATAAAAGTATAGGAGTGTATTGTAATAAATTGATTATACTATAATCAATTTGAATATTGTGCCTGTTTTCCCGCGAGCGCAAGCATTTGTTTTCTTTTCTTTTGCTAAAAGCTCAGCGATATGTTCAGGGCATCCTGCAGCCACATGTGTTGCCTCTCATGGCAGGGCTTCCAAGAGGCATTTTCCAGCAGCCAGGGTATTAAGGCATGCCACCACAGCATTGCCAATTTCCATGACCTGCCTGGTCGCAGATTTATCACCAAAAGAACAAGTATGGGACCATATGGGGTTCCAACTTCAACAGCCTACAAGTTAGCTCGATCTATAAGCTTAGTTACAGCAAATGTGGACAGATATGCCGCAGGATATCATACAAAACCTGTATACCTACATGCCCGCCTGTATCACATGTCTCATTTAAGCTAGAGGCGGCTCATATTAGAGCCTCCATGCTCGTCAATATCACATCTTGTTTCCAAGCTAGAGGCGGTACAACAGGGTCCTAGAGCCTCCCTTCAAATGTTCAGTTTTCCGTTATAAATTCTCCTTTTGCTCTGATATTGCAACTACTTACTTTTTCAATGTTACAATCACTCAGAGAAAGTTTTATTTGATTCAGACAACTCCTTCTACAGGAGGGATATTTTTTTACAATGAGTGTACAAGGGATTATCTGTACCTTTAAATATCTTCCCAGATACCTTGATGAAAAAAAACAGGTAACGCACAATGGTGAACCAACTTCTCTGAAGGTTACATAGATTGATTGGTGGCCATAGATTGGCTTGTCAAAGGAGCATGCATCAAGGATTGCTCACTTGTTGGCCGATGCACAACAGTCTTCTCCAGGAAGAAGGTCATCTCTCTTATAATGGAAATGAATGGTTCAAAATGATTATAATGGGGTCCATTCGTAGTTTGACATGCTATCTGGCATACTACACTATTTTGTCCAGGATTTAACAGAATTCAACAATGGAGGCTCTGAACTGAATAGTCCTCAATAGTGATGTGAATATAGCCTAAAATTATATTTTTCAAAAATTTTTGACGATAATTGTTAATGTAAAGTACAAATTATATAAAATATATAGTTAGTCATCAGGATTACTGTAGATCAGACAAATGGTTCGGATATTCTCGCACAATTTACACCTTAGGCTTTATTCACACAATCCTTTTTCTGCTGCTAATTTAGCCGGACTAAAAAAGTCGTGAACATCTGAAGCATTGGTTTCCAATGTACTCTTTCAGATGAACGATTTTTGGCCATGTAAAAACATTGCATCGGGAGTAATAGGACATCGGTGTTCACAAACGGTGACTGATTTTATTCGCAGCCTGAAAAGATCCGATTCCTGCCCAATCTTTCAGACCAAAAATATACTGGCAGCTCGCATAGACTCCTAAGGAGGGGGAGGGAGTTTAGCAGCAATGGGACGGGGAAGGATAGGTGGAAATTAGCTCCGCCCCTGCCCCGCCCTCCCATTGCAAATAGTAGCGAGGGGCGGAGAGGGTACGGGAGCTCAGTGCACTGCTTCCGTTTTGGCCCAGCCCGACCCGCCTCCTCCTCCTGCAGAGAGAGAAAGCATATATCAACCTGGTGTGAAATCCTGGCCGATATACGCATGTCGGAATAAGTCCTAATTGTGCTAGGGGAAAAAATTATCTGTAATAAGGCATGCTCTACACCTTCCACATAAATCAATGAAAAAAGATTTAGTGTGAAATAATATGCATATAGAAGGTCCAAGGTTACAGTATGAATCTATAGCAGCCGTGGGTACGTTATTATGGATTTGTTCAGCAATCAGCATGTATCTGTAATACTAGAAGGTGCACAAGCCATAAGGAGAAACTTTTATAGTTGAACTAGTAGTTGATGCTAGATATGCTTTGGATTGCTCTGTCTTCATCAGGCACATCCTTTTAGCACTGAAATGAGAAATAGTTGCTTCATATTCTCACAGTATTTCCTGTTTCAACAGTCAGTTACAGAGATTAGGATCAAACAGTATACACTTTTTGCTCTTTTTGACCTCAAATCACGATTCTTTGGTGTTAATTCTACACTGTGATATTTTCGGAATGTCTTCAGAATGTTACTGACCTTTCACAGATGGAGCTTTTTCTTCACCATCACATCCAACCACTCGGTCAACACTATTAAAGCCCTTTTTGTTATCAATTGTTAAAATCATCTAACGATCTCCGTTCTCAAACCGACCTAAACTGACGTATTTATTAGATTTTTTTGCTATTTAAGCTGGTTTCTAGTTCTCTGAACTTTTGCTTGCATTATGCTGATTCTGTTTCTTGTACTGCTCAAACTCATGGGTTTATTGGCTACGCTAATGGACTAATTACTTTATTGAAGGCTTTGCTTGAGTTCTCACACAGCTCCACTGGAGGTAATATAACACGTCGCAAGTATATTCTACAGATACTGTATCTGCTGGTCCAGGCACAGGCAGTGCATTTGAACTATCTATGGTAGCCTATGGGAGCTGTCGGAAAAGAAACAGGCAAGTACTGCTGAAGTCCCTCCCCTTGCCAGCAGTTCCCATAAGCTTCTGTGGGAGTTTCTCTTGCCACGATCAGGCAGCTAGGGGAGGGACGGGGAGAGACTTTAGCAGCGCTATGGTGTCGCCCCTCCGGCCCACGGAATTCCGGGCTGTGGCATATATATGCCGCAGCCCAGCCATGTGAATGGATGAGAAAATGGGAGATTTAGCTGAGACTTGGTTGCGGTTTTCTCTCACCCATGCAATTTTCGGCCGCTATGTGGGCGGACAAAAATCGCAATGCCAATATAAAAGATCTCTTAGAATTAGGCACATAAGGACAATTGCAACCTTTCCTCTTATTCACTTACAATCCCGCCTTGGCCCTTTTACACGGGTCAAGAATCTTAGGATTCTCGTTTGCTCTCGGGCAGCATGTTTAGACTGCATGATTTTCGTTGAGAATCATGCCGTTCTCATGCAATAATCGTTCAGTGTTTCACATTCCTACAATTTCCAGAATTCATGTTTGTCGTTCAGTCATTGGCTGCGTTTCAACTGAACGATAAATGCTTTATTCATAGTACTAGGCTCCCTATATGGAGAAGAGAGGTCTTATGGGCCCCCTAAGGCTCCTGGGCCTGGGTGCAACTGCATGTCCTGCATCCCCTACAGTTATGCCAGTGTCTGTCACCCAAAGTAGTGTTTAGTAGTCCTCTTTTCTTCCACTTCTACTGATCTGTCTCTTATGCATCAGTCGTGAATAGTGAGAATTTTTTACTAAAAACATCACATATTTTCTTAAAGGGGTTTTCCTACAATTGACATTTATCTCCTTTCTACAGGATAGGGTACTTTTATACGGGATGACTCTTGGGTGCTTGACAGCTGTCACAACAATAATCACTTCCTGAATGGAAACGGAGTGTGCCGGAGATCTCTTCCAGCCGCCTGCCTCCATTTAGAATAAACAGGCAGTTGTTCATGGATGAACAACTGCGTGTTTGGATGGGCCAAGAGTCGCTTGGTTTTTAGGTGAGCTAAAAGTCAAGCAATTCCAACAAGCGTTCTTGCTAACTTGCCCTGTTGGGCTCTATGTATACACAGGATGACAATTGCCCGTTATTGCTCTTTTGAGCACTCTGGCAACTGTCGGCTCAAGTGAAAGTACCCATAGGTAATAAATATCTGATTCCTGTGGCCCCCCATGCATTACTGCAATGAGCTTCCCATTCCTGCTCACTACACAGCTGCAGTGAGGAGAAGTTTTAATGGTGCAACAATCAAGCATACGCCGCTTCACTCTCTTCAAAGTCTATGGCCTGATGTAGACAGCTCATGCAAGGCTCGCCTATTTTCATCAACCCCACAGACATTGAACAGAGGTATAGGGTACATGTTTGACTTCTGCTCCAGTCACATTATGATTCTCAACATGTTTAATGTATACATATACCCTTTTAAGTAAACTAGTACATTTTTAAAACATGCATTAACCCTTTGCAATCCAATTTTGGATTCTGGGTTTCCTAGGGGGCGTTTTTTCTTTCTGCCATTTTACAATGTCGCCATCTGCTGGCTAGAGCCAGTACTGCAGTATGTGACATGCCGGAGAGGCCCCCCACCATAGAGTGGCCAGTAATATACAGTAAGAATACCCTGCCGAATGTCTTCCGACATCGGAGCTGTACAGACTTTAATCAGAATGTCTTTAGACGTCAGACAGTGGATTGGAAAGGGTTAAACGGATAGCCATAAATTACTATGCGTTTGTATACGTTTTTCACTGTAAAATCTTTTTTTTATTAAAGTTTTGTAGTTGAACACTTCTTTTTCCCCTTTAATGCATTTCATAGCAACAAAAATATATACGTTAAACATAAGGAAACATACAGCCATACATTTCCATATGCTTTCAATTGACTGTAATGTTAGAAAAAAATAATAAAGCATGCAATTCCATATGTTTTTTCATGTCAGACAAAAAAGCCCAGAAGCTTCAATAAGGGGGTGAATTCCTCACAGTAATTTGCGATGAAACCCACTTCAAAACCTGCACCATTTGGTGCAGGTTTCTAGGCAGGCATTGCGCAGCTGATCCACATCAGCCCTGTGTGGACCCAGCCTTAGGCTTCTTTCACACGGACGACGTGTCTTTTTCGACTAACCACATTGCGGCTGGAAAACACATGAACAGAAAAAGGCCGCCAAGTCGTGGCTAAAATTTGGGTTTTCTCACCTATTCACACATATATTTGCCGCAGCCCAGAATACCTTCGGTCAAGAGACATGCTCAGCATTAGTTAAATAGAGCCAGCTATCATGGCTTAGCAGCGCTAGCCACTGCTAAACTCCCTCCCTTTGCTGGCAGCTCTCATAGAAGTCTATGGGAGCTGTCAGCTGATTGCAGACGAAAGATAGAGCAAAACCTATCTTTTCCAGCCATGTCAAAACATCAGCCAGCGTAGCCGGCCGCCGATGTCCTATCTTCGCTGGCCAAACGTTTTTACGCGGCTAATGTAAATGAATGCATTGGAATCCAATGCTTCACATGGTAGCAATTTTCGACCAACGCCTTATTGTGACAAAATATCCGCGATTAAACGCTCATGTGAATAAGGCCTTACTCTGCTGAATGTGACACATTTCTTCACTGCAGTGCAGAAGCATTCTTAAGAAGGAAAGCTGTGAGATGCTCGTCGTTACAGTCAGCGCCGTATAACTGAGGCGGCCTCTATTTCCATGCAGAAGAATCCCAGGAATGAAGCATGAATGTGGCTCACCGGGCTCTATGGCCACATGAAAGACAGCTGGCTCTTATGAGCCAAGGAAGTGAAAGGATTTGGGGCCAACTCCCCTAATGCAGCGCACTCGTAAGGACAGCTGAGGTGAACGTGGAGACAAGCCAACCTTCTCTAACCCAAGTGTGACCTTGTAAAGCTTCTTGTTTGTTATTGGAGCTATTACTTACCATTCAAGCTCTTGAGAAAGACATGAGACCCATGACTGCACATCAGTAGGGAGGTGATTATTATCGGAGCATCTTCATGAAGAGGGAAAACAAAGGTTAAAGTTTAATTTGCAAACTGCACTTTTTTAAAAGTTTTATTTAGTTTTTTTTTTAATAGTGACAATTTATCGGCTTGGGGCAGATTCCTGCTGTAAGCTTGGCCGTGACCCTGCAAACGGCCGCATAATGTACTATAATGTAATTGCGTATGGGCTGTGGGTATATGCGCAACCATAGGGCACAATAGGCTCCTGTGGTAAAATAGAACATGCTGCGTTCTATTTTCTGCAAGCGGATTATGCAATTCCAACCCACTAATATGAGCAGAACTGTGGACTCCAATGCAGAATCTGCAATTACTATCCGCCTATCTGGGCCCAGCCTTACACTCAGGGCTTAAACAGTCTTGCAACGCACAAATCTCGTGCGATTTTCTCGCCCGTGTGAAGGCAGCCTAAGGCCGCCTGCAGATGGGCGGAAATTCTGCGGCGGGATTACCCGCGGAATTTCCGCCTTGGAAGCTGCCATAGGACTGCGTTAGCAAATGCAATCCTAGGCAGACGGCTGCGGTTTGTCCGGATTTGCTCTCTGCAGGCGCTCGGGTCGGGTCCCGCGGCGAGAATTCTTGCTGCCGGATCCAACCCGGCCGTCTGCAGGCGGCCTTACTTATTTTACGGCAAACCTCAATTTCACATTTTTTTTCTGCCATTTATCACAATAATGTTTTTTAGGAGAATTAAAAAATGTACTTTGTTTTTAAACTTATTTCTAAAGTCTCTCTCCATGCCGGACATTGACCAGACTTGTGACATTGCACTTAAAGTGCAATCTGTATATTTAACCTGTAGTATGCTGTTTGCTATAAATACCAATGTGTAACAGCCCATGCAGACAGCGAGTATTCCCAGTGAATGGTCTACTACATGGTAAATATAGAAAGCAAATATCCTACTAAGTTATTCCACTTCTGCATTTGGGCAGTAAACAGAGGAAGGCTGTCCGAGGGAATCCGCACACATAATAACTAGGTTTTATTATTTTGAGGCAATGTTACCCTCAAAAAACTATATAGAGCTGAATTATGTCGTAAGCCACTATTAAATCTACTAGTAATTACGATGTCAGAACATTGTGCAATAATATAGGATCCTTTATGAAATCGCTCAACTTTATGGACTTAAAATGTTATGAAGTACAAAATCTACTGTACTTGATACTTTTCCTGTAAAAGTACAACCTATGTGGCCGAGGCCTGGTCTGTATTCAAGTTCAATCCACGCCATAGTTCATACTGAACAAATTCTTCCATACGTGGAAATCCACGTTGCAGAATAAAAAGATTTCGTTTTTAAGGGCTCCTGCAGACGGAGAGTAGAACCCATTGATTTCAATGGGTTCTCGGACATTTAGCATTTTTGCGCTATATTTTTGCATGCATTTGTGCACCCAAGGCACCACTGAACTGAGCAATTTTAAGGTGTTAATTAGAGATGAGCGAGCGTAATCGGAAAAGCACTACTCGCTCGAGTAATTTGCTTTACCCGAGTATCGCTGTGCTCGCCCCTGAAGATTCGGGTGCCGCTGCGGCTGACAGGTGAGTCGCAGCGGGGAGCAGGGGAGAGCGGGCGGGAGAGAGGGAGAGAAAGATCTCCCCTCCGTTCCTCCCCGCTCTCCCCTGCAGCTCCCCGCTCCGTGCCGGCACCCGAATCTTCCGAGTACGCTCGCTCATCTCTAGTGTTAATCGACAACACTGGGACTAATCAGGCTGCCCAGCTGATTCAATCATGGTGCAGGTGTGTGCCATGAAAATGTGAATGGGTCTGGCAATGTAGATAAATGCAGAACGCACTGATATGCGCACAAAAGCATGTGATAGTGCTCCCTTCACAAAACCTACGCTTGTCTGCAGGAGCCCTTATGCGGCATCTGCATCCAGAAATTTGCAAATGACGTAGCCCCATTGTATAGGGCTAATCCACTTGCGGATCCATGGTATCTGTAAATGCAATTGCAGTGCAGAAATTAGGTGGATTTTACAGCAGAATTTACATCGCATGAGAGTTTTTAATTTTAATTGTAGCAAATAAAGTAACGTAGAAAGTGAATGTGGCCATTTACAGTAAGATCAGCTTCTTCCAGTCTCAAAGTAGCCCAAATATACAAATCAAATAAAAAACAGCCATTCTGTGCCCAAGTCTCCTCGAACATCTAAGGGCTCCTGCACACTGGCAAGAGAGATATCGGGATGTGATTGACACCCTAATATCGCATTGCAATTGGAGATGAGCGAACGTACTTTTCTGGCCAATAGAAAGACAGGGAAGGCATTACAACTTCCTCGTGTGACGTTCAAGCCCTATACCACCCCCCTGCAGTGAGTGGCTGGCGAGATCAGGTGTCACCCGAGTATATAAATCGGCCCCTCCCGCGGCTCGCCACAGATGCATTCTGACAGAGATCAGGGACAGTGCTGCTGGTGCCAGAGCTGCTATAGGGAGAGCGTTAGGAGTTATTTTAGGCTTCAAGAACCCCAACGGTCCTTCTTAGGGCCACATCTGACCGTGTGCAGTAGTGTGGAGGCTGCTTTTTGCAGTGTTGCACATTTTTTTTTTTTTTTGTATATCGGCCGTGCAGAGCATTGCGTCCTCAGTCTGCAGTAATTTTACATAGTATAGGGCCAGTAGTGCTGAGGCAGGGACAGTGAAAAAGGTGAAAGACATATACTGTCTATATAGGCAGTGGGCTTTTCCCAAAAAATGTGGGAAAAAACATTCTATTTGGGCTGCCTGTGACCGTCCTGAGTGTACTGCGTCTCTGCTGGGGGTAGTAGTCCTAATTATTACGCAGCCAGCTAAGTGTTACAGCAGGCTTGCGCAAAATTCTTTCCTGGCTCTGCGTTGGCCGTTACATCACCGCTGTCATCCTGTCCAGAGGGAAACAGTCTGCAGTAATTTTACATAGTATAGGGCCAGTAGTGCTGATGCAGGGACAGTGAAAAAGGTGAAAGACGTATACTGTCTATATAGGCAGTGGGCTTTTCCAAAAAAATTTGGGAAAAAACATTCTATTTGGGCTGCCTGTGACCGTCCTGAGTGTACTGCGTCTCTGCTGGGGGTAGTAGTCCTAACTAATACGCAGCCAGCTAAGTGTTACAGCAGGCTTGCGCAAAATTCTTTCCTGGCTCTGCGTTGGCCGTTACATCACCGCTGTCATCCTGTCCAGAGGGAAACAGTCTGCAGTAATTTTACATAGTATAGGGCCAGTAGTGCTGATGCAGGGACAGTGAAAAAGGTGAAAGACGTATACTGTCTATATAGGCAGTGGGCTTTTCCAAAAAAATTTGGGAAAAAACATTCTATTTGGGCTGCCTGTGACCGTCCTGAGTGTACTGCGTCTCTGCTGGGGGTAGTAGTCCTAACTAATACGCAGCCAGCTAAGTGTTACAGCAGGCTTGCGCAAAATTCTTTCCTGGCTTTGCGTTGGCCGCTAGATCACCGCTGTCATCCTGTCCAGAGGGAAACAGTCTGCAGTAATTTTACATAGTCCAGGGCCAGTAGTGGTGAGGCAGGGACAGTGAAAGAGATATACTGTCTATATAGGCAGTGGGCTTTTCCAAAAAAATTTGGGAAAAAACATTCTATTTGGGCTGCCGGTGACCGTCCTGAGTGTACTGCGTCTCTGCTGGGGGTAGTAGTCCTAATTAATATGCAGCCAGCTAAGTGTTACAGCAGGCTTGCGCAAAATTCTTTCCTGGCTCTGCGTTGCCCGTTACATCACCGCTGTCATCCTGTCCAGAGGGAAACAGTCTGCAGTAATTTTACATAGTATAGGGCCAGTAGTGCTGAGGCAGGGACAGTGAAAAAGATGAAAGACGTATACTGTCTATATAGGCAGTGGGCTTTTCCCAAAAAATTTGGGAAAAAACATTCTATTTGGGCTGCCTGTGACCGTCCTGAGTGTACTGCGTCTCTGCTGGGGGTAGTAGTCCTAATTAATACGCAGCCAGCTAAGTGTTACAGCAGGCTTGCACAAAATTCTCTCCTGGCTCTGCATTGGCCGTTACATCACCGCTGTCATCCTGTCCAGAGGGAAACAGTCTGCAGTAATTTTACATAGTCCAGGGCCAGTAGTGGTGAGGCAGGGACAGTGAAAGAGATATACTTTCTATATAGGCAGTGGGCTTTTCCAAAAAAATTTGGGAAAAAACATTCTATTTGGGCTGCCTGTGACCGTCCTGAGTGTACTGCGTCTCTCCTGGGGGTAATAGTCCTAATTAATACACAGCCAGCTAAGTGTTACAGCAGGCTTGCGCAAAATTCTTTTCTGGCTCTGCTGTGCGTTCCATAAGCGAAGTCAGCCTCCAACCACAGGCCAATAAGCGGCACATTTAATTACAGCGTTCTGTTTCTGCACTACTGGTAATACACCATGCTGAGGGGTAGGGGTAGGCCTAGAGGACGTGGACGCGGGCGAGGATGCGGAGGCCCAAGTCAGGGTGTGGGCACAGGCCGAGCTCCTGATCCAGGTGTATCGCAGCCGACTGCTGCGGGATTAGGAGAGAGGCACGTTTCTGGCGTCCCCACATTCATCTCACAATTAATGGGTCCACGCGGTAGACCTTATTAGAAAATGAGCAGTGTGAGCAGGTCCTGTCGTGGATGGCAGAAAGTGCATCCAGCAATCTATCGACCACCCAGAGTTCTGTGCCGTCCACAGCTGCAACTCTGAATCCTCTGGCTGCTGCTCCTCCCACCTCCCAGCCTCCTCACTCCATTACAATGACACATTCTGAGGAGCAGGCAGACTCCCAGGAACTGTTCTCGGGCCCCTGCCCAGAATGGGCAGCAATGGTTCCGAATCCTCTCCCACTGGAGGAGTTTGTCGTGACCGATGCCCAACCTTTGGAAAGTTCCCGGGGTTCGGGGGATGAGGCTGGGGACTTCCGGCAACTGTCTCAAGAGCTTTCAGTGGGTGAGGAGGACGATGACGATGAGACACAGTTGTCTATCACTCAGGTAGTAGTAATTGGAGTAAGTCCGAGGGAGGAGCACACAGAGGATTCGGAGGAAGAGCAGCAGGATGATGAGGTGACTGACCCCACCTGGTTTGCTACGCCTACTGAGGACAGGTCTTCAGAGGGGGAGGCAAGTGCAGCAGCAGGGCAGGTTGGAAGAGGCAGTGTGGTGGCCAGGGGTAGAGGCAGGGCCAGACAGAATAATCCACCAAACTGTTTCCCAAAGCGCCCCCTCGCGCCATGCCACCCTGCAGAGGCTGAGGTGCTCAAAGGTCTGGCAGTTTTTCACTGAGAGTGCAGATGACCGACGAACAGTGGTGTGCAACCTTTGTCGCGCCAAGATCAGCCGGGGAGCCACCACCACCAGCCTCACCACCACCAGCATGCGCAGACATATGACGGCCAAGCACCCCACAAGGTGGGACGAAGGCCGTTCACCGCCTCCGGTTTGCACCGCTGCCTCTCCCCCTGTGTCCCAACCTGCCACTGAGATCCAACCCCCCTCTCAGGACACAGGCACTACCGTCTCCTGGCCTGCACCCACAGCCTCACCTCCGCTGTCCTCGGCCCCATCCACCAATGTCTCTCAGCGCACCGTCCAGCCGTCGCTAGCGCGAGTGTTGGAGCGCAAGCGCAAGTACAGCGCCACGCACCCGCACGCTCAAGCGTTAAATGTGCACATAGCCAAATTGATCAGCCTGGAGATGCTGCCGTGTAGGCTTGTGGAAACGGAGGCTTTCAAAGGTATGATGGCGGGGGCGGCCCCGCGCTACTCAGTTCCCAGTCGCCACTACTTTTCCCGATGTGCCGTCCCAGCCCTGCATGACCACGTCTCCCGCAACATTGTACGCGCCCTCACCAACGTGGTTACTGCCAAGGTGCACTTAACAACGGACACGTGGACAAGCACAGGCGGGCAGGGCCACTATATCTCCCTGACGGCACATTGGGTGAATTTAGTGGAGGCTGGGACAGAGTCAGAGCCTGGGACTGCTCACGTCCTACCCACCCCCAGAATTGCGGGCCCCAGCTCGGTGGTGGTATCTGCGGCGATGTATGCTTCCTCCACTAAACCACCCTCCTCCTCCTCCTCCTACGCAACCTCTGTCTCGCAATCAAGATGTGTCAGCAGCAGCACGTCGCCAGCAGTCGGTGTCACGTGGCACGGCAGCACAGTGGTGGGCAAGCGTCAGCAGGCCATGCTGAAACTACTCAGCTTAGCAGAGAAGAGGCACACGGCCCACGAACTGCTGCAGGGTCTGACAGAGCAGACCGACCGCTGGCTTGCGCCGCTGAGCCTCCAACCGGGCATGGTCGTGTGTGACAACGGCCGTAACCTGGTGGCGGCTCTGCAGCTCGGCAGCCTCACGCACGTGCCATGCCTGGCCCACGTCTTTAATTTGGTGGTTCAGCGCTTTCTGAAAAGCTACCCACGCTTGTCAGACCTGCTCGGAAAGGTGCGCCGGCTCTGCGCACATTTCCGCAAGTCCCACACGGACGCTGCCACCCTGCGCACCCTGCAACATCGGTTTAATCTGCCAGTGCACCGACTGCTGTGCGACGTGCCCACACGGTGGAACTCTACGCTCCACATGTTGGCCAGGCTCTATGAGCAGCGTAGAGCTATAGTGGAATACCAACTCCAACATGGGCGGCGCAGTGGGAGTCAGCCTCCTCAATTCTTTACAGAAGAGTGGGCCTGGTTGGCAGACATCTGCCAGGTCCTTGGAAACTTTGAGGAGTCTACCCAGATGGTGAGCGGCAATGCTGAAATCATTAGCGTCACCATTCCTCTGCTATGCCTCTTGAGAAGTTCCCTGCAAAACATAAAGGCAGACGCTTTGCGTTTGGAAACGGAGGCGGGGGAAGACAGTATGTCGCTGGATAGTCAGAGCACCCTCCTGTCTATATCTCAGCACGTTGAGGAGGAGGAGGTGGAGGAGCATGAGGAGGAGGGGAAAGAGACAGCTTGGCCCACTGCTGAGGGTACCCATGCTGCTTGCCTGTCATCCTTTCAGCGTGTATGGCCTGAGGAGGAGGAGGAGGAGGAGGAGGAGGAGCAGGATCCTGAAAGTGATCTTCCTAGTGAGGACAGCCATGTGTTGCGTACAGGTACCCTGGCACACATGCTGACTTTATGTTAGGATGCCTTTCTCGTGACCCTCGCGTTACACACATTCTGGCCACTACGGATTACTGGGTGTACACACTGCTCGACCCACGGTATAAGGAGAACCTTTCCACTCTCATACCCGAAGAGGAAAGGCGTTCGTGAGTGATGCTATACCACAGGACCCTGGCGGACAAACTGATGGTAAAATTCCCATCCGACAGCGCTAGTGGCCGAAGGCGCAGTTCTGAGGGCCAGGTAGCAGGGGAGGCGCGGAGATCAGGCAGCATGTACAGCACAGGCAGGGGAACACTCTCTAAGGCCTTTGACAGCTTTCTGGCTCCCCAGCAAGACTGTGTCACCGCTCCCCAGTCAAGACTGAGTCGGCGGGAGCAATGTAAAAGGATGGTGAGGGAGTACGTAGCCGATCGCACGACCGTCCTCCGTGACGCCTCTGCCCCCTAGAACTACTGGGTGTCGAAGATAGACACGTGGCCTGAACTCGCGCTGTATGCCCTGGAGGTGCTTGCTTGTCCTGCGGCTAGCGTCTTGTCAGAGAGGATGTTTAGTGCGGCTGGGGGAATCATCATGGATAAGCATACCCGCCTGTCAACCGACAGTGCCGACAGGCTTACACTCATCAAGATGAACAAAGCCTGGATTTCCCCAAACTTCTCTTCTCCACCAACGGACAGCAGCGATACCTAAACAATACGTAGGCTGCACCCGCGGATGGAAGCATCGTTCTCTATCACCATCAAAAACGGGGACCTTTTAGCTTCATCAATCTGTGTATTCTATTCATCCTCCTCCTCCTGCTCCTCCTCCTGAAACCTCACGTAATCACGCCGAACGGGCAATTTTTCTTAGGCCCACAAGGCTCAGTCATATAATTTTTCTAAACAATTTTTATACGTTTCAATGCTCATTAAAGCGTTGAAACTTGCACCTGAACCAATTTTTATTTTAACTGGGCTGCCTCCAGGCCTAGTTACAAATTAAGCCACATTAACCAAAGTGATTAATGGGTTTCACCTGCCTTCTTGGTTGGGCATGGGCAATTTTTCTGAGGTACATTAGTACTGTTGGTACACCAATTTTTTTGGGCCCTCGCCTACAGTGTAATCCAATTAATTTTTTGCCCACCTGCATTAAAGCTGACGTTACATCAGCTGTGCTGGGCACTGCAATGGGATACATTTATGTACCGCCGGTGGCTTCCAGGGACCCACCCATGCTATCGGTCCACATGGACTTCCCATTAGGGAGATGTACGTGCCTGTGTATACTTAAAAAAACTCGAGCCTGACTGGGGCATGCAGTTTGGGCCGAAGCCCACCTGTATTTAATCAGGCGTTAGCTCTGCTGTCCAGGGCACTGCAATGGTATATAGTTTTGTACCGCCAGTGGGTTCCAGGGAGCCACCCATGCTGTCGGTCCACACGGACCTCACATTAGGGAGTTGTACCTACCTGTGTCTATGTATTAAAAACCCCGGTCTGACTGGGGCATGCAGTGTGGGCCGAAGCCCACCTGTATTTTATCTGACGTTACCTCAGCTGTGCAGGGCAATGCAATGGGATATATTTATGTACCGCCGATGGCTTCCTGGCACCCACCCATGCTGTCGGTCCACACGGAGTTGTAACTGCATGTGTCCACTTCTAAAGAACCCCAGTCTGACTGGGGCATGCAGTGTGGGCCGAAGCCCACCTGTATTTTATCTGACGTTACCTCAGCTGTGCAGGGCAATGCAATGGGATATATTTATGTACCGCCGGTGGCTTCCTGGCACCCACCCATGCTGTCGGTCCACATGGAGTTTTAACTGCATGTGTCCACTTCTAAAGAACCCCAGTCTGACTGGGGCATGCAGTGTGGGCCGAAGCCCACCTGCATTAAACATGACATTACCTCAGCTGTGATGGGCACCGCGATGGGATATATTTATGTACCGCCGGTGGCTTCCTGGCACCCACCCATGCTGTGTGTCCACACGGAGTTGTAACTGCATGTGTCCACTTCTAAAGAACCCCAGTCTGACTGGGGCATGCAGTGTGGGCCGAAGCCCACCTGCATTTAACATGACATTACCTCAGCTGTGATGGGCAATGCAATGGGATATATTTATGTACCGCCGGTGGCTTCCTGGCACCCACCCATGCTGTCGGTCCACGCGGAGTTGTAACTGCATGTGTCCACTTCTAAAGAACCCCAGTCTGACTGGGGCATGCAGTGTGGGCCGAAGCCCACCTGCCTTTAACATGACATTACATCAGCTGTGCTGGGCACTGCAATGGGATATATTTATGTACCGCCGGTGGGTTCCAGGGAGCCACCCATGCTGTGGGTGCACACGGAATTCCCATTGCGGAGTTGTACCTGCCTGTGACTATTTAAAAAACCGCGGTCTGACTGGGGCATGCAGACACCTTGACAGAATGAATAGTGTGTGGCACATAGGTTCCCCATTGCTATGCCCACGTGTGCAGCTCCTGATGGAGGTGGCACAGGATTGGATTTCTCATTGCTTCTGTACAGCATTGTGGGCTATCGCCCCGCCCCTTTTAAAGAGGGTCGCTGCCTAGCCGTGCCAACCCTCTGCAGTGTGTGCCTGCGGTTCCTCCTCATGGCAGACGCACTTATAAATAGACATGAGGGTGGTGTGGCATGAGGGCAGCTGAAGGCTGCGCAGGGACACTTTGGTGTGTGCTATGGACACTGGGTCGTGCGGGGGGGCAGCATGTAACCCAGGAGAAGTGGCAGCGGAGTGTCATGCAGGCAGTGATTGTGCTTTGTTGGAGGTAGTGTGGTGCGTAGCTAAGGTATGCATTGCTAATGAGGGCTTTTCAGAAGTAAAAATTGTTGGGAGGGGGGGGCACTCTTGCCGCTATTGTGGCTTAATAGTGGGACCTGGGAACTTAAGATGCAGCCCAACATGTAGCCCCTCGCCTGCCCTATCCGTTGCTGTGTGTTCCTATCACTTTCTTGAATTGCCCAGATTTTCACAAATGGAAACCTTAGCGAGCATCGGCGATATACAAAAATGCTCGGGTCGCCCATTGACTTCTATGGGGTTTGTTATTCGAAACGAACGCTTGAGCATCGTGAAATTTTCGTCCCGAGTAACGAGCACCCGAGCATTTTGGTGCTCGCTCGTCTCTAATTGCAATCCTTTTTGAAGCCCTGTTGATTTCGTTATTCTCCCTTCCCTGCAGGGCTGAAGGAATGTCCTGCCATGGCTGTCAGAGCCATGGCAGGAGATAGTGATCTTTCCCATTGATTTCCAGTCCCATTCAAATCAATGGGAGATGCTCGCGATCCTCTGCCAGTGCAGTGACAGCAGTGGCAGGGGGCTCTCTGCGACAAGGATTTTCAGAGGGGGGGTGGGGGGCGTGATATATAAGCCCCCTCCCCAAAAATAATCAATAACTGTAGAAAAGAAATTTAAAAAATAAGAATACTTAACCTTAGAAGCGCTGTCATCTCTGGCGTGTCTTCTTGCAGGTCCCGGCACTCTTCTACTGCTATTCTTCTGGATGGGAAAAAAAAATCCTCGCCTCCTGAAGCGCTGCCTCTGATTGGCTGAGCACTGTGGCCAATCAGAAGCAGCGCTGAGCTGTCATATATTGCTGAGCGTTGCCTCTGATTGGTCACAATGCTCAGCCAATCAAAGGCAGTGCTTTCAGGAGGCGGGGATTTTCAATTCCCCGCCAGAGGAAAAGCAGAAAAATCGTGTCGGGACCTGCAGGAAGACGCGCCGGAGATGACAGCGCTTCTAAGGTGATGTATTCTTATTCATTTATTTTTTTCCACAGTAATTGATTACTTTCGGGGGGATGGAGCTTATTTTAAGCCCACCCTTCCCCCCGAAAATCCTTCTCACGGAGAATCCTCTGCAACTGATTTCAATGGGGCTGGCGTTGCTGCTCCCGGCGCCATTGAAAACAATGGGCGAGATTACAAAAAGAATGGACATGCCGCGATTTTATTTTAACACTGCATCGCAAGTGTTAAAACATCGCAAATGTGCATGCAGCCATTGGAAGCCATTGGCTTTATAATTTTGAAATTTCTCGCAGCCTCACAGCGCTGGGAAATCATGTGATTCCCTCACCAGTGTGAAGCCACCTTAAAGGTGACCATTAGTATAGAGCAGTGTTCCTCAAGGCCCCCACAGGTCATGGTTTCAGGATTTCCTTAGTATTGCACAGGTGATGTAATTATTTTCTGTGCCTCAGACATTGTCACAGGTGTTCTTACTGTAGGATATCCTGAAAGCATGACCTGTTGGGGTCCCTTGAGGACTGGAGTTGAGAAACATTGGTGTAGATAAAAATTGGCAGCACACAGAAACCAATCATATTTATCATCATCTGACAAGACTCACTGCTGTGTTATAATCACTTGACTTTTACTGTCTCCCGATAAGACCATTTTTGGTAGTGCGCCATCTTGGCTCAATTTATACTGTTGTAAAACGGCTTTCTTCGAATGTTTATTTTATATTCAGATTATTGGATACTAAAACCTAAACAAAAGGGAAAAAGAGAGAACAAATGACAAGGAATTTCAATTCAAAATAATTCTTTATTAACCTACAAAATCCCTATTTAGGGCTTATTCAGACGACCTTATGCGCATGACTTAGGTTGATGAGGTTGATTTACATGCAACTCTGCGCATAGTACTGTATTTTTTGCACACGCAGGACCAGTTCACAGACACATATACCACACCCTTTCCATAGAATAAAAGGCTATTTAGCCTAATGCGATCCAGATGTCTTATTTTCCCTCTGTTTTGCACAGTTTCACTCTTCCCCTTGTGTATTTGCACACCTTCCATAGACTTCTATGGGGACCTTTGCTGCGCAAAACAAAGATAGAGCAGGACCTACTTATTTCAGCGCACGCAAAATGCACGTTGAAAACACGCTCATTAGTATGATTGCAATCGATGGGTTCTACTCTCTGTGCTCTGTGCGTGCTGATTTTGCACGCACGAATACCCACACAAAGAAGCCCTTATAGAATTTCATTTTTTCTTGGTTAATGGTGCAGTACATTTAGAAAAAAAACTTTTCTATTTCTAATTGTGCATAAGAAGAAAACTGAGTTGATAATTTTTCAACTGGAACTGTAAAATAGCAAAGATAGAAACTTTGATCATTGATTCCTACAGTATAATTCTATAACTGATGAGTGTATGAAAATTACATCTATAGCTACCATCTCTAGTAAACTGACCATGTATTTGGAATCAGAAGACAGACACAATGTAACCCAGGAGAAAGTAGTTGAAGTCTAGGACTCATAATTGCTTTGTTTTACATTCTTGCCTTCTCCTGGGGTGTGAAGGAACTCCACTCCTAATATTATGCCCATCTGGATCTCATTAAACCTTGTAGACCACACAAAGATGGTCTAACTCCTCGAATAACCTCTTCATTGAAGCCAGGCCTTTGTCTTGGGGCAGGGTCACTTCACATGGTAACAGAAGTGTGTTATACAGACTCTGTCGGCTAGAAACAATAGGATTTATTACACATATGACCCATGTGTGATTTAGCGTGGAAAATAGTTTCCTATTCAGTATATGATATTTTTCCTGTATTAACAGTGAAGCACAGAAAATTACACATAGAAATATATTAATGCCAGCGAAGAGGAAAATCAATCCATGCCAATCCCCATCATATTCAGTGTTGGTAATCAGAATTATAGTAGGTATAGAGTCTTCCTAAAGAGGTTTTCCTATCACTTCAAATTACTTCACAACCACCTGAGGTGGAGCCTCAGGTGTAGAAGCCACAGGTCTGGAGAGTAGTCAGGGAAGAGCCAGGAATCAGCAAAGGGAGGTCTTGGTTTGCAGTTGAGATGCATGAGGCAGGTAGCGTAGTCAGAAGAGAAGCCAGGGGTCAGCAACAAGAGGTCTTGGTTTGCAGTACACATGGTTGAGGTGGGTAGCGTAGTCAGAAAAAGACAGAATTCGGTATCAGGAGGTCTTGTAGCAATAATAGAGGAGCAGGCAGAAGTAGAGTTTACCAATGCTGTGGAGCAGAATAATCAGCGCTGGTGCAGTGGCAGTGTCAAGCTTTTATAATGAGCCCAATCAGGAACAGAGGCAGCATCAGGACCAGGAGGCAGAACCTAGATGACTTGAATCATAGAACAAGGCAGAGAGTCATGCAAGGGCACTGTCCACAGGCTGGATGGCTAAGCAGTGAGAGCCACTGACTGGAGTGCAGAAGGTGCTCGATTCGATTCCTGACACCAGGACATAGGACTATTGCAGCCAATCAATAGCTATAGAAGGTTCCTGCTCTGGCCAGTGGTTGGTGGCAGCAGTCACATGTCCTGGTCAGAAGCAACTAGGAAGGACAAAATGCTTGTAGAGCATTTTTAATTGGTTGGAAAACCCCTTTAATGAGAAGCACATTGTGAGCTACAGGTTTTACTGTTCAGGTGTACAGTGATCCCTCATGTTAAGGCCCTTTTACATGGAACGGTTATTGTTCAGATTCTTGCTGGATCATGAGAAACTGAGCAATAATCATTCAGTGTAAATACTTCCATTGACTGAGTGAGAAACACTAACCAAACCACGATTGGCCTATGTAAACAGGCAATTATTCATCTATGAATGACTGCCTGCTTACTG
Organism: Eleutherodactylus coqui; assembly: GCF_035609145.1. Taxonomy (NCBI): domain Eukaryota; kingdom Metazoa; phylum Chordata; class Amphibia; order Anura; family Eleutherodactylidae; genus Eleutherodactylus; species Eleutherodactylus coqui. The sequence continues at coordinate 117,233,169 of NC_089840.1, read as the reverse complement.
TGAATGGAGACAAGCATCCAGAAGCGAACTCTAGCCCTCTCTGCCTCCTTTAGGCCTCTTTCACATTAGCGTACATTTTTTCGCGGCCGGCCAATATACACTACGATCTGATGCATTGGGTTCCAATGCAGTGAGACCGCTTTCTGTTCTCTTTGTCTCTGTCTCACTTTGCATCTACATCCTCCTTACACTTCCCTTTTCCATAGACTTCTGTGGCAATCTTATAGCTCAGTGAGCTGATCTGGATTTTATCAGTATTTCAGATTAGTGATTAATAAGTGCAGGAGGCAGGTGATTTTAGCTCAGTTTCTCAGTTCCAAAAATGAATCAGAGAAACAGAAAGCCCAAACAGAGCTGAGATGCAAGTTGCCAGTGTGCTGGATTCAGCATGCCTTTTTGACTTCCCATTTGCCTGTTGTCTTGTACATTGTTGTCCTCCTGGTTCTGACCCTCCTCTGTACCCAACTCTGACTTGGATTATCCTTTGGCTCTCTCTCTTCTCTGTTCTACCGGTACTGACTCCTAGCCTGTCCCACTCCCACCTATTCGTGCCACCAATCAGCTGTCACTCTATCGACACACCCTCGGCATTTATAGTGGCTGAAGACCACATCCTACTTGGAGCGTGTAGCTAGCCAGAGTAGCCAAGTGTGAAGACTAATGGTGATTGCATGTTTTGCTAGGCAGGTATTACTAGCTTAACAGCATCATGCATATGGTGCTGACAAGTAGGCACTGCTGGGTATTGTTATTTGTACAGTGTGTGACAAAACACCATATGGCGGAAGAAGTGCTAATGGAAGTAACCGCACAGAGCAATATCCTAATTAATGCTGGTCCTAAGTCTATTACGTGTAATTCTTTTGGATCATATCAATACCTTAAGGACCAGGGTGCTTGGGTCCAAAAGAACCAGACACTTTTTAGGGATTTTACCTGTGTGGTGGTTTTACAGACCTATTTTATTTTTCCATCAGCTATCAAAGATATTTTTGCAACATTTTTTTCATGACATATAGGGCTATTTTTTTACATCCCTTTTTAACTGATTTTTTTTTCCTTTTTAGTTTTATAACGGGTAAAGAGCTAAAAAAAATATATATTTTTTTCATTTATAGTTGTTTATTTTTAAAATAAGTATATTTACGCTAAAATAAATTACAGGAAGGAGTTCCTCATTTTGTTTCAGACATTTTGATATATAATTTGTATGGTCTCGGATTGCAGGGCGCATATGGCAACGATTTAAAGGAGATGTCCCGCGCCGAAACAGGTTTTTTTTTTTTTAAACCCCCCCCCCGTTCGGCGCGAGACAACCCCGATGCAGGGGTTAAAAAACCCACCCGCACAGCGCTTACCTGAATCCCGGCGGTCCGGCGTCTTCATACTCACCTGCTGAAGATGGCCGCCGGGATCCTCTGTCTTCATGGACCGCAGGGCTTCTCTGCGGTCCATTGCCGATTCCAGCCTCCTGATTGGCTGGAATCGGCACGTGACGGGGCGGAGCTACACGGAGCTACACGGAGCCCCATAGAGAAGAGCAGAAGACCCGGACTGCGCAAGCGCGGCTAATTTGGCCATCGGAGGGCGAAAATTAGTCGGCACCATGGAGACGAGGACGCTAGCAACGGAGCAGGTAAGTATAAAACTTTTTATAACTTCTGTATGGCTCATAATTAATGCACAATGTATATTACAAAGTGCATTATTATGGCCATACAGAAGTGTATAGACCCACTTGCTGCCTCGGGACATCTCCTTTAAGTTGTTGTTGGCATCGGGTTGTTTTCTTTTTTATATATTTATTTTATTCTGTAATATTTTTGTACTTATTTTTTTTTACATTCATGTCCCCCATGATGTCATATGAGACCCATGGGGGTCAATCACATTGTCACCTTTTTTTTAATTTCCCACTTTTCCACTATATCTGGGGCATCCACAGGAGCAGCATCCATAGGATCCCCAGCTACAGGGAAAAACATCCCCTGTAGTGACAATAGTCACTGGCAGACCTGATCAGAGTCTACTAGTACCCTGCAGCTGTGCCTTGCCAGGGGGCACCCGGTAGTCACGTGATCGCCAGGTCAAATAGCGGAAGTGACACTTCCGCTTTCACTATTCACTAAGTAGCACTCATTGAGCCCTATGTAGCCTGCAAAAGACAAGGCAGAAGCAGTTTAAAACCACTTCTGCCTTCTCTGGGTCCTCAGCTGTGAATAACAGCCAAGGACCCGACTTACTCCTGCTACATTACAGGAGCGGGAGTTTTAACCATGCAACATATTTTTACTATCGGCCGGGATTAAAGCGCAGGACCAAGTGCCATACATTTTTGGCGCTTGATCCTGAATGGGTTAAGTATGTGCCTTGTACTTGTATTGAACCGAGGACTAAATAATGCTATTTCATAGCCAAATCATTCGTGCACTAGTGTAATGCTGTGCTTTGTCAGATATTTCCTTTGATTTCCCCGTACTGTCTGTTTTGATCTGAACACTATCTGAGCATTTCGAAACTTCAAACTAATAGAAGAGCTGTAAGAGACATTATCATGACACGTCCGTTTTATTGCATCCGCTGCAGGAGACAGACTTCTGTGCAAAGCTCACAATTTTATCTGTGTCTAAATAGATGAAACCATGGTTTCCCAGAAGCTTTCTCTGTGCAGAAGCTGATAAGTAGAACTTGTGCAGATGCTGCTGTTCCCATACATGGAAGCAGTACTTGTACTATGCGCTCTCCTTGCCTGCACCCCATTGGGTGGAGACCTTGTGTTAGGATTTCAGGGATTCCTCACGGACTGTAAGTCAGGATCGCTTGATATTGAACAGATCTTCCTAATAAATATCTAGCAGTTTTTGTTGACACTTGTATATGAGCAAGAAACTATTCCAATGATTTAGAAAGTGGGAGAGCGAATTTCAATTGGGACGCTGGGATATGTACAGCTGCAAGATGCAGGCTGCCATCAGAAAAGTGCCGCAGGCTACACCTGTGTTTTACATGTCTCCACCATTGTTAACTCTATACAGCGCACTTTGGAAAGAAAACAGTTAAGACACTCCAAAGTATAATGAGTTCAATAATGGATCTGCTTGTCTGCAGGGTGGAGTGCTTTTAACTCTATAATTTCCAGAACACAAAGTTTAGAGGGAATAAATACTGCATTGCGTTTTAGTCATTGCAAACTGCTAAAGTCCCTCACCCTCCTGGCAGCTGCCATAGGCTTCTATGGGAGCTGCCGGCTGATGGCAGCCAAAAGATAGGGCAAGACCTATCTTTTCTGTCCGGCTTATTTAACGCGCCGGAAAATCGCCTATCTGAACAAATGCATTGGAATCCAATACTTCAGATGGTCGCGATTTTCGGCCCATGTTTTATCACGGCAAAATAGCCGCGTAAAAATGCTCAGGCCTTGACTGAACAGCTCAGTGACTTAAAAGGTTTCTCTGCATTCAATCCAATCCAAATGTTTTTGCTACCTATACCTATAGATACTATGTAACAACTTATGGTACTGTAACATGGGACAACTGTTGGGAGCTCAAGTGCCCAACAGCCGACCCAACGGTTATCGCTCACACAGGAGCACACCAGAGTTCTCTTCCGGTTGCCCACCTCCATTCAGAGATAGCAGGCAGTCGTTCATAAGATGCCTGTTTACATGGGGTGATGGTTGCTTGGTATTTTAGATGAGCTCAAAATTAAGTGACTCTGACAAGTGAGTGGTTCACGCTTAGCTACCCTGTCTTGTGCCTCTTTTGAGCGATTACTCCAATGACTACCACTCCCCTCACACAGGGAGTCTTTATCAACTTAATGAGCATCTCTTTGATTTCCCCTTGTGTGTTGATATAGTGTCTATACAGTATGTATTGGTGCCAATAAAACTGTCAATTGTATTGGATTCTCATTTGGAATTTGAAGGGAGGTAGACGGTTTTCAACATTTAAGAAAGAAACACATGGCTTAGCAAATCCATATAATACTTTAGTCCATTTATGAACATCAATATGAGATTCTTCCTCACTGTTGAAAGTTCTGTCATCCACATCCCCCGCATTAAATTGCCGTTATGTGAAGAAGGGGCTGCATCTCCGAAACGCGTTATGGCTGGCTGTTTTTAGTAAAATTAATAAAGGAGAACCGGGTAATTCCCTCATTTGTAATACTTTTTAGGCTAGAAGTGCTCTATTGGGAAGGAATAAAACCCTTCTAGCTTTGCCCTTCTTTTCTCTTTCAGTAGTAATAGCTAGCCCCATACTGACCCCAGTATGAATAGTGATCTGCATAGTGACCCCAGTAGCAATAGTGACCCCCATAGTGATCCCAGTAGTAATAGTGATCCCCATAGTGATCCCATTAGTAATAGTGATCCCCATAGTGGCCTTAGAAGTAATATTGATCTCGATAGTGACCCCAATAGTGGCCCCAGTGATAAGTGGGTTCTATATTGGTGGCCCCAGTAATAATAAGTTAACCCCATAATAGTCTCAGTAGGAATAGTTTCCCTGCTATTGGCCTCCGGCCCAGCAGCATCCTTACAAACATTTACTCACTCTGCGGCTCTGGTCCTACTGCGGCATCTGTTTCTGAGTCTGTGACCGCTGACCTTTGGCGTCTTCGCTTTGAACAGGACAGCAAACGCAGACACGGGTGGAAGAGGTCAGCAGTCACAGACACTACACTGCTGCCTCCAGATCTGAGCTGTAGGCTGGGTGAGAAGAATGTCTGTTACATTGTTGCACGGGTGGTGGGTCACGTAAAATGAGGTGATTGGCCAGATTTGGCCGCGGGCCTTGTGTTTGATATGTGTTTGTAAAACCCCTCCTCCAGAAAGCGCTGCCTCTGATTGGCTAAGCGAAGGCACTCAAGAACTAATCAGATGCAGCGCTCGATAAACCAATCACAGCTATTGAAAACAATGGGTGATATCACAAAAAGATAGAACATGCTGTGTTTTTTTTCCACACAACATCACGCAAGTGAAAACATTGCAAATGAGAATGAAACCATTGAAAATCATTGGTTTCATAATTTTGCGATTTCACTCACTCTTGCATTGGTCGAAAATTGCGCGATTTTCTTGCCTGTGTGAAACCAGCCTTAGGGTATGTTTACATGTAGCAGAAGTGCTGCAGAAAATTTGGCTGCAAATTCTGCAGCATTTCCACATCAAAAACAGAGTCAAAATGCACACCATTGGTGCAAATTTTGACTTGAAATCAACTATGCTTCCACAACTGATTTCAGAAGATACGTGCTCCCCCTCACCCCTAAAGTCTTTGCTCTCTATGTGTTATCTTCACCGGGCACCCGCAAGCCTCTAGTAAGCGGATTGATGCTGACCAGCGGTGCTGCGTTTGCTACAGGCCGGCGAGTGCCCGGTGAATAATAGCACAGAGAGCGCAAAGACTTCAGGGGTGTCTTTTAAGGGAATGCTGCACATTTTGCCATGGAATTTCCGCTACATATAAACATACCCTGAGGCTGCATTCATATGAGCGTGAGTTTTGTGAGTTGCGAGATGCACCAAACTTGAATAAATATGCACTCCATTTTTGAGCGATGCTGCGAGGTAAAATATAGCTACATGTCCTATTTTTTGCGGCCCTTGGAAAACATTGCCAATTGTTTTTTAGTAGGCCAGTCAAAAGCATTGCATGCCGTGCGATCTGCACGTGAGTGTGATGTGATATTTCCCATTGAAAGCAATGGGAAACCTTTGCCGATCCTCCGACGTGCGTGAAACAAGCGCCGAAGGATTGCAATTTCCAAGAAGTGATGCCAGATGTTTTTGCATGAAAAATGCCTGGCAACTGCGGGTAAAACGCACATTGACAAGCGCAATATCAGGCCAGGTTTCACGGCCCGATTTTGCACTTGACCGTGTAAGGGTGCTTTCAAGAATGTTGCAGAATATGCCCTCTCGTGGAGTATTTCACACCAAAATCTGCATTGAGACGTGTGGGTTTTGGTAATTCTGGCAATTCGCAGTATGCTTCGACTTGCTGTCCGCAAGCGAAGAATCGCTATGATTCTCCGTTCGTGGATAGGGGGGCTGTGCTTTCCATAGCGACATATGGAAAGCATGCACTGCGTTCCCTGCGGCCGGATTATCATCGCGGGGAATGAAACGCAAAAACGCCCGTGGACAGGCAGCCGTAGAGGTACATAAAAATAAAGTTGTGAGTGCTTTAGAGCTGTGTGCCAAGAGCAAATATTTTTTTTCTCTTTTAGTCCAAAATTAGCTGTAATTAAAAAAAGTTAATAATTTGCATATTTCCCAGAAGAGCATGGATGGCTCCTCACTCCTCACCTAGCTGCTCTCCTTAAGGAGAAATGAAACCCTTCTTGAAAAAGTGGAAAATGTATTATAAAAAAGTAACTAGCATTGATCGTAGATCTTGTATTTCTCATAAGATCATATCTCTATGTTACTCAACCTGAAAGTTGCTTTTGCAAATTATTAACCTCTTCCGATCAAAAAAAGTGCGGTTGACCTAAATTTTACCTTTATGGAACTGCTTGTCCACTTAGCCAATAAGAAGTTGTTTCCTGTGGTCAAGTGGCAGTATTTTCTTAGACTATCCCAGCAGCTGAAATGAGGAAGGAAGTTTCTGGCTACTTGAGATTTCACAGACATAATTTGGAGCCGGATCAAGCCGAGGATGTACAAATTTATTGGGCAGCCTTTTAGAAACAGTTATCATGATCAGAAACTAAAAGACTCATCTCGCCTAATATATGTACATCTCTATCTGCAAGGCCCAGGCAAGGAAATAGTGACTGTTTTCTCAGCGGTAAAGGGATTACAAGTAACAGGAAGTAAGATATGACAGATAGTGGCCTGCTGCCTTATTCACTACATTGCAAAATAACTTGTTCTACTTTTTCAACTTGTTTGAACTTCGGTCTATGCAAGAATTATCTTAATAGCTACTTTATCATTTGCTAAGATATTTATTGCTGTCTATGTTTGTGTTTCTACATTTTCTAGGCAGTTAAAGGGGTGGTCTCGCGAAACCAAGTGGGGTTATACACTTCCGTATGGCCATATTAATGCACTTTGTAATGTACATTGTGCATTAAATATGAGCCATACAGAAGTTATTCACTTACCTGTTCCGTTGCTAGCGTCCTCGTCTCCATGGTTCCGTCTAAATTCGCTGGCAGCTTGCTTTTTTAGACGCGCTTGCGCAGTCCGGTCTTCTCCATTCAGCACGAGCCGCTTCAGTGTGCTCCCCGCTACAGCTCTTCTGCGCATGCGCAGACGAGCTGTCACTGCTCGGGAGCGCGCTGAAGCGGCCATTCTGCACCATCCTCTGTTAGAGGAAGGTGCAGAAACTGGAGCTGCCCAGCGGAGAAGCCCAGCCCAGCCGCCCCGAGAAGCCTCCCAGGTAAGTGATGGGTCGGGGGGGGCTGCCGCTGCGCCGGGCTGCGCCAGGGGGGGCTGTCGCTGCGCCGGGCTGCGCCGGGGGGGGGCTGCCGCTGCGCCGGGGGGGGGGGGGCTGCCGCTGCGCCGGGCTGCGCCGGGGGGGGCTGTCGCTAGGCCGGGGGGGCTGTCGCTGCGCCGGGGGAACTAGCGCTAGGCCGGGGGGGCTGTCGCTGCGATGGGGGGGGCTGCCGCTAGGCCGGGGGGGGCTGTCGCTGCGCCGGGGGAACTAGCGCTGGGGAGCCGGGGGCTAGCGCCGGTTACCTGCTGTCTGGTCGGCGGCTGCGGGGCGTCTGGTCGGCGGCTGCGATGTGTCCGGTTGCCATGGAGACACAGCTGGCGGCGTCTCGGGAGCGCGCACGTCGGGCTGCAGCGAGCGACTGGGAAAGAGCCGGCGGCCATCTTGAGGGAACTTTTATAACTTGCTGAAACGCTGGAACGGTAAGTACGAACCAGCTAGAAATGTCATTTACAGGGGGGCTTAGTAATGTGTGTTTAATGGGGGGGACTGGGCAAAAAAAAAAATTAACTGCTTCCTCGAGACATCTCCTTTAAGGTATCACCCAACGCTAGCAGAGAATATCCCTTTTCCTGAGGAGCGGGTATACACTACCCAGAAAACAGTGACTGGCCAGGGACTACCTTGAAGAAGGTAGATGAAGGGAGATTATGTAGCTTTATGGGTCGGCATTCCATTTTTCTCATTCGCCCATTCACTATACACTACTAACTAGCAAAAGTCAGAGTGCACATGTTCATTCCATGTGCAGTACTGTTTGGGGGATCGACTGGTGATCCAAAGTGTAAATGTCATCACAGATTGTTGCAAACAATAAGGAAGGAAGTGGGTGACACTGGCAGTCGGGGTGTGGAAAGATATCAGATTAGTGTATTAGAAAGCTTTACCTTCAAGTAAATGTTTCTAAGGCAAGGTTAAATTAGCCACATATTACACAGGGTGGTCCGAAGATATGGAGAAACCTGAATGAATGGAAAACAGTGGTTGGGAACTCCATTCTATGTATGGCATGTGGATGGGGCAAATCTGTGATTGGCGATGTCCAACACGTTGGCCATTTTGAAAGCCATAATTTTGGAGCCAGGTCGATATTTTCAAATGAGAAGAGGTGCGTGTGACATATGTATCTGATAGAGCATTTGATGAGGAATCCAAATCTGTGTTTAAATGTCATGTAATCTTGTTACTGCCAAAGTTATTAAGAATTTTTTCATAATGCAGTAGCAGTTTTGTTACGTCCACTTCTTTGCAGGTCCAACCCAGAACCTGTTTGGCGAAATTTGACAAGCAATTGTCCAACTGTGCAATGGCAGATGGGTGAAGACTGTTAAAATCCACTGCAATACCTCAGATATGGTGCTCCCTAGATATTGGCACAATCTCTATCCTCTTTTTGTGTGTTGATCTCACAGCTATATCTGTGTCTGTAGTAAAGAGAAAACTGATAATAACTAGAGATGAGCGAGCACCAAAATGCTCGGGTGCTCGTTACTCGAGACGAATTTTTCGCGATGCTCGAGGGTTCGTTTCGAGTAACGAACCCAATTGAAGTCAATGGGCGACCCGAGCATTTTTGTATATCGCCGATGCTCGCTAAGGTTTTCATTTGTGAAAATCTGGGCAATTCTACAAAGTGATGGGAACGACACAGCAACGGATAGGGCAGGCGAGGGGCTACATGTTGGGCTGCATCTCAAGTTCCCAGGTCCCACTATTAAGCCACAATAGCGGCAAGAGTGGGCCCCCCCCCCTCCCAACAACTTTTACTTCTGAAAAGCCCTCATTAGCAATGGATACCTTAGCTAAGCACCACACTACCTCCAACAAAGCACAATCACTGCCTGCATGACACTCTGCTGCCACTTCTCCTGGGTTACATGCTGCCCAACCCCCCCGCACAACCCAGTGTCCACAGCGCACACCAAATTGTCCCTGCGCAGCCTTCAGCTGCCCTCATGCCACGCCACACTCATGTCTATTTATAAGTGCGTCTGCCAGAGGAACCGCAGGCACACACTGCAGAGGGTTGGCACGGCTAGGCAGCGACCCTCTTTAAAAGGGGCGGGGCGATAGCCCACAATGCTGTACAGAAGCAATGAGAAATCCAATCCTGTGCCACCTCCATCTGGAGCTGCACACGTGGGCATAGCAATGGGGAACCTATGTGCCACACACTATTCATTCTGTCAAGGTGTCTGCACGCCCCAGTCAGACCGCGTTTTTTTATAAATAGTCACAGGCAGGTACAACTCCGCAATGGGAATTCCGTGTGCACCCACAGCATGGGTGGCTCCCTGGAACCCACCGGCGGTACATAAAAATATCCCATTGCATTGCCCAACACAGCTGAGGTAGTAATGTCGTGCTTAATGCAGGTGGGCTTCGGCCCACACTGCATGCCCCAGTCAGACTGGGGTTCTTTAGAAGTGGAAACAGATGCATTTACAACTCCCTGTGGACCGACAGCATGGGTGGGTGCCAGGAAGCCACCGGCGGTACATAAAAATATCCCATTGCATTGCCCAACACAGCGGATGTAACGTCAGCTGTAATGCAGGTGGGCTAAAAATTCATTTGATTACACTGTAGGCGAGGGCCCACAAAAATTGCTGTATCAACAGTACTAATGTACATCAGAAAAATTGGCCATGGCCAACCAAGAGGGCAGGTGAAACCCATTAATCGCTTTGGTTAATGTGGCTTAATTGGTAACTAGGCCAGAAGGCAGCCCAGTTAAAATAAAAATTGTTGGAGGTGAAAGTTTCAACGCTTTAATGAGCATTGAAACGTATAAAAATTGTTTAGAAAAATTATATGACTGAGCCTTGTGGGCCTAAGAAAAATTGCCCGTTCGGTGTGATTATGTGAGGTTTCAGGAGGAGGAGCAGGAGGAGGAATATTATACACAGATTGATGAAGCGAAAAGGTCCCCATTTTTGATGGGGATACAGAACGATGCTTCCATCCGCGGGTGCAGCCTACGTATTGCTTAGGTATCGCTGCTGTCCGCTGGTGGAGAAGAGAAGTCTGGGGAAATCCAGGCTTTGTTCATCTTGATGAGTGTAAGCCTGTCGGCACTGTCGGTTGACAGGCGGGTACGCTTATCTGTGATGATTCCCCCAGCCGCACTAAACACCCTCTCTGACAAGACGCTAGCCGCAGGACAAGCAAGCACCTCCAGGGCATACAGCGCGAGTTCAGGCCACGTGTCCAGCTTCGACACGCAGTAGTTGTAGGGGGCAGAGGCGTCACGGAGGACGGTCGTGCGATCGGCTACGTACTCCCTCACCATCCTTTTACAGTGCTCCCGCCGACTCAGCCGTGACTGGGGAGCAGTGACACAGTCTTGCTGGGGAGCCATAAAGCTGTCAAGGGCCTTAAAGAGTGTTGGCCTGCCTGTGCTGTACATTCTGCCTGATCTCTGCGCCTCCCCTGCTACCTGGCCCTCGGAACTGCGCCTTCGGCCACTACCGCTGTCGTATGGGAATTTTACCATCAGTTTGTCCGCCAGGGTCCTGTGGTATAGCAACACTCTCGAACCCCTTTCCTCTTCGGGTATGAGAGTGGAAAGGTTCTCCTTATACCGTGGGTCGAGCAGTGTGTACACCCAGTAATCCGTAGTAGCCAGAATGCGTGTAACGCGAGGGTCACGAGAAAGGCATCCTAACATGAAGTCAGCCATGTGTGCCAGGGTACCTGTACGCAACACATGGCTGTCCTCACTAGGAAGATCACTTTCAGGATCCTCCTCCTCCCCCTCCTCCTCAGGCCATACACGCTGAACGGATGACAGGCCACCAGCATGTCTACCCTCACCAGTGGGCCAAGCTGTGTCTTCCCCCTCCTCCTCATCTTCCTCCTCCTCCTCCTCCTCCTCCTCACCACGCTGAGATATAGATAGGAGGGTGCTCTGACTATCCAGCGACATACTGTCTTCCCCCGGCTCTGTTTCCGAGTGCAAAGCGTCTGCCTTTATGCTTTGCAGGGAACTTCTCAAGAGGCATAGCAGAGGAATGGTGATGCTAATGATTGCAGCATCGCCACTCACCACCTGGGTAGACTCCTCAAAGTTTCCAAGGACCTGGCAGATGTCTGTCAACCAGGCCCACTCTTCTGAAAATAATTGAGGAGGCTGACACCCACTGCGCCGCCCATGTTGGAGTTGGTATTCCACTATAGCTCTACGCTGCTCATAGAGCCTGGCCAATATGTGGAGCGTAGAGTTCCACGGTGTGGGCACGTCGCACAGCAGTCGGTGCACTGGCAGATTAAACCGATGTTGCAGGGTGCGCAGGGTGGCAGCGTCCGTGTGGGACTTGCGGAAATGTGCGCAGAGCCGGCGCACCTTTCCGAGCAGGTCTGACAAGCGTGGGTAGCTTTTCAGAAAGCGCTGAACCACCAAATTAAAGACGTGGGCCAGGAATGGCACGTGCGTGAGGCTGCCGAGCTGCAGAGCCGCCACCAGGTTACGGCCGTTGTCACACACGACCATGCCCGGTTGGAGGCTCAGCGGCGCAAGCCAGCGGTCGGTCTGCTCTGTCAGACCCTGCAGCAGTTCGTGGGCCGTGTGCCTCTTATCTCCTAAGCTGCGTAGTTTCAGCACGGCCTGCTGACGCTTGCCCACCGCTGTGCTGCCACGCCGCGCGACACCGACTGCTGGTGACGTGCTGCTGCTGACACATCTTGATTGCGAGACAGAGGTTGCGGAGGAGGAGGAGGGTGGTTTAGTGGAGGAAGCATACACCGCCGCAGATACCAGCACCGAGCTGGGGCCCGCAATTCTGGGGGTGGGTTGGACGTGAGCGGTCCCAGGCTCTGACTCGGTCCCAGCCTCCACTAAATTCACCCAATGTGCCGTCAGGGAGATGTAGTGGCCCTGCCCGCCTGTGCTTGTCCACGTGTCCGTTGTTAAGTGGACCTTGGCAGTAACCGTGTTGGTGAGGGCGCGTACAATGTTGCGGGAGACGTGGTCGTGCAGGGCTGGGACGGCACATCGGGAAAAGTAGTGGCGACTGGGAACTGAGTAGCGCGGGGCCGCCGCCGCCATCATACTTTTGAAGGACTCCGTTTCAACAACCCTATACGGCAGCATCTCCAGGCTGATAAATTTTGCTATGTGCACGTTTAACGCTTGAGAGTGCGGGTGCGTGGCGGCGTACTTGCGCTTGCGCTCAAACACTTGCGCTAGCGACGGCTGGACGGTGCGCTGAGAGACATTGGTGGATGGAGCCGAGGACAGCGGAGTTGAGGGTGTGGGTGCAGGCCATGAGACGGTACTGCCTGTGTCCTCGGAGTGGGGTTGGATCTCAGTGGCAGGTTGGGGCACAGGGGGAGAGGCAGCGGTGCAAACCGGAGGCGGTGAACGGCCTTCGTCCCACCTTGTGGGGTGCTTGGCCATCATATGTCTGCGCATGCTGGTGGTGGTGAGGCTGGTGGTGGTGGCTCTCCGGCTGATCTTGGCGCGACAAAGGTTGCACACCACTGTTCGTCGGTCGTCTGCACTCTCAGTGAAAAACTGCCAGACCTTTGAGCACCTCGGCCTCTGCAGGGTGGCATGGCGCGAGGGGGCGCTTTGGGAAACAGTTGGTGGATTATTCGGTCTGGCCCTACCTCTACCCCTGGCCAACGCACTGCTTCTCGCAACCTGCCATGCTGCTGCCCTTGCCTCCCCCTCTGAAGACCTGTCCTCAGTAGGCCTAGCAAACCAGGTGGGGTCAGTCACCTCATCGTCCTGCTGCTCTTCCTCAGAATCCTCGGTGCGCTCCTCCCTCGGACTTAATGCCCTTACTACTACCTCACTGATAGACAACTGTGTCTCATCGTCATCGGCCTCCTCACCCACTGAAAGGTCTTGAGACAGTTGCCGGAAGTCCCCAGCCTCATCCCCCGGACCCCGGGAACTTTGCAATGGTTGGGGATCAGTCACGATAAACTCCTCTGGTGGGAGAGGAACCACTGCTGCCCAATCTGAGCAGGGGCCCGAGAACAGTTCCTGGGAGTCTGCCCGCTCCTCAGAATGTCTCATTTTCATGGAGTGAGGAGGCTGGGAGGAAGGAGGAGCAGCAGCCAGAGGATTCTGAGTTGCAGCAGTGGACGGCGCAGAACTCTGGGTGGACGATAGGTTGCTCGAAGCACTTTCTGCCATCCACGACAGGACCTGCTCACACTGCTCATTTTCTAATAAGGGTCTACCGCGTGGACCCATTAAATGTGCTATGAATGTGGGGACGCCAGAAACGTGCCTCTCTCCTAATCCCGCAGCAATCGGCTGCGCTACACCAGGATCAGGAGCTCGGCCTGTGCCCACACCCGGACTAGGGCCTCCGCGTCCTCGGCCGCGCCCACGTCCTCTAGGCCTACCCCTACCCCTCAGCATGCTGTATTACCCGGAATGCAGAAACACAACACTGTAATTAAATGTGCCGCTTATTGGCCTGTGGTTTGAGGCTGAGTTCGCTTAGGGAACGCCAGGAAATAATTTGGCGCAAGCCTGCTGTAACACTTAGCTGGCTGCGTATTTGTTTGGAGAAATTTTACCCCCAGCACACACGGACCCACAACACTGAGCAGAGTGACAGGCAGGCCAAATAGATTTTTTTCTAATCTTTTTTTGCACAAGGACCACTGCGTATATTCAATCTATATATGTCTTCTGGCCCTGGCTACGCAATTCTGTCCCTGATGTGTGTGACGGAACTGCAGTGTTGCACTGTCTTTTATTAAGTGCAACAGAGCGGTGATTTCAGAGCCAGGAAATAATTTTGCGCAAGCCTGTTGTAACACTTAGCTGGCTGCGTATTTATTTGGAGAAATTTTACCCCCAGCACACACGGACCCACAACACTGAGCAGAGTGACAGGCAGGCCAAATATTTGTTTTTCAAAGATTTTTTTGCAAAAGGACCACTGCGTATATTCAATCTATAATATATGTCTTCTGGCCCTGCCTACACAATTCTGTCCCTGTAGTATTACTGCAGGGCGCAATGCTCTGCACGGCCGATATAGCAAAAAAAAAAAAAAAGTGCAACACTGCTAAAAGCAGCCTCCACACTACTGCACACGGTTAGATGTGGCCCTAAGAAGGACCGTTGGGGTTCTTGAAGCCTACACTAACTCCTAACGCTCTCCCTACAGCAGCTCCAACACGATACCACTGTCCCTCAGCTATCTCACAACGCATCTGTGGCGAGCCGCGGGAGGGGCCGATTTTTATACTCGGGTGACACCTGATCTCCCCAGCCACTCACTGCAGGGGGGTGGTATAGGGCTTGAACGACGCAGGGGGAAGTTGTAATGCCTTCCCTGTCTTTCAATTGGCCAGAAAAGCGCGCTAACGTCTCAGAGAGGAAACTGAAAGTAACTCGAACATCGCGTGGTACTCGTTACGAGTAACGAGCATCTCTAACACGCTAATACTCGAACGAGTATCAAGCTCGGACGAGTACGTTCACTCATCTCTAATAATAACTTTGGCAGGAATAAAGGCATAAATTTGGATTCCCCAGGGAAATTCTCTATTACATACATATGTCACATGCACCCCTTCCCATTTGAAAATATCCACTTACAAGATGGTGACTTTCAAAATGGCCACTGTATTGGACATTGCCTCTCGTAGATTTGCCCCCTTCCCCTTAGTAACATGTCCCACTCAATATGGTGTTCCCAACCACTTTTCCATTTATTCAAGTTTCATGGGAAAATAAGTACATTTAAATACCTTTTTGGTTATTTTGTAGCTTTTTGCCACCTTATTCATCTATCGTGTACCGCTCTGTGTGCTTCAGCATTTCCAGCTTTGTGGCATGACTGAAGTGGGGACCTGCATTTGTCCCCACTTGTCATGTGAAAGTCAGTAGTGTCCATCTGGTGTAGAGTGGAACAGAGGTGGCATTGATGCAGAAGAAGGCACCAGGCATGTTGACTATACATTCGCAATGTGTAGTTAAATTCTAGGTTTGGACAGGATGGTCGCTTTATGTGTTGGAGAACCCTTTTAATAGTAAATCATTTTTCTTCTTCACTGCTCCCTACCTGCTATTACAGGGTGGTGCCATAGTGTAGTGCTAAACTTAAAGCAGTACTTACAGCACAATAGGACATTGCAGTCACACATTGGAGCTTGGGGGGTCCCAATACCCCTTTGTCAGATAAGAAGACAGCAGTGCTATAAATGGAATATGACAATTTTTGGACATATATGATAATATATAATACAAGTACATATATACAATATGCATATATTATAGTATATAATATATTTATTGTTACTTTGTAAACCCGTGCTCACTGCATGTGAAACATGATATCACAAAGCAGAGCTGCAAATATCACTGTATTTCCAAGGACCTGGCAAGGTGAATGTTAGCCTAGAGTTACCACTAGCTAACATCAAGTCTACGATACATTATAGTTGTAAAGTTATGCATTACTCATGTGAAGGGAGGGATCAAAACTTCACTTTGTGAAACAAAGACTATTGCAAAATCTTTGTCACACTACAAATGAAACTGTGACAGTATTTTGTCAAAGGGTCTTGCATGTCTCACCTACTTCACTCTGCTGACGCCTGGCTGTAGCAATTTAAGGCAGACTTGTATTTTTTTGTCTTTTTTAAAAGTTTTATCAATATAACTGAACACAAAATGTGCTTCTGTACAGTGAAGTCATAACTACAAGATTAAAGGCTATGCACACTGTTGAAAACTTTTTTATTGCACTGCATGTAGGTTTACAATGTGTTCACTAAACGTTTACTTCCATTTGATTTTTACTAGAGATGAGCGAACGTACTCGTCCGAGCTTGATACTCGTTCGAGTATTAGCGTGTTCGAGATGCTCGTTACTCGTGACGAGTACCACGCGATGTTCGAGTTACTTTCACTTTCATCTCTGAGATGTTAGCGCGCTTTTCTGGCCAATAGAAAGACAGGGAAGGCATTACAACTTCCCCCTGCGACGTTCAAGCCTTATACCACCCCCCTGCAGTGAGTGGCTGGCGAGATCAGGTGTCACCTGAGTATATAAATCGGCCCCTCCCGCGGCTCGCCACAGATGCATTCTGACATAGAGGAGGGAAAGTGCTGTTGGTGCCGGAGCTGCTATAGGGAGAGTGTTAGGAGTTATTTTAGGCTTCAAGAACCCCAATGGTCCTTCTTAGGGCCACATCTAACCGTGTGCAGTAGTGTGGAGGCTGCTTTTTGCAGTGTTGCACATTTTTTTTTTTTTTGTATATCGGCCGTGCAGAGCATTGCGCCCTGCAGTAATTATACATAGTCCAGGGCCAGTAGTGGTGGTGAGGCAGGGACAGAAGACATATATTGTGAGGCAGGGACAGAAGCGCTTAGGCAGGGACAGAAGACATATTTATTGAATATAGGCAGTGGGCCTTTCCAAAAACATTTGGGAAAAAAAATCTATTTGGGCTGCCTGTGACTGTCCTCAGTGTACTGGGTCTGTGCTGGGGGTAGTTGTCCTCCTAATTCATACGCAGCCAGCTAAGTGTTACAGCAGGCTTGCGCAAAATTATTTCCTGGCTCTGTGTTGGCTGTTACATCACCACTGTATTCCAGTCCCCAGTGCAACAGTCTGCAGTTATTTTACATACTCCAGGGCCAGAAGCGCCTAGGCAGGGAGAGAAGACATATTTATTGAATATAGGCAGTGGGCCTTTCCAAAAACATTTGGGAAAAAAAATCTATTTGGGCTGCCTGTGACTGTCCTCAGTGTACTGGGTCTGTGCTGGGGGTAGTTGTCCTCCTAATTCATATGCAGCCAGCTAAGTGTTACAGCAGGCTTGCGCAAAATTATTTCCTGGCTCTGCTGTGCGTTCCGTAAGCGAAGTCAGCCTCCAACCACAGGCCAATAGGTGGCACATTTAATTACAGCGTTCTGTTTCTGCACTACTGATAATACAGCATGCTGAGGGGTAGGGGTAGGCCTAGAGGACGTGGACGCGGGCGAGGACGCGGAGGCCCAAGTCAGGGTGTGGGCACAGGCCGAGCCAGTGCGGTGGCCAGGGGTAGAGGCAGGGCCAGACCGAATAATCCACCAACTGTTTCCCAAAGCGCCCTGCAGAGGTCAAGGTGCTCTACGGTGTGGCAGTTTTTCACAGAGACGCCTGACGACCGACGAACAGTGGTGTGCAACCTTTGTCGCGCCAAGATCAGCTGGGGAGCCACCACCACCAGCATGCGCAGGCATATGATGGCCAAGCACCCCACAAGGTGGGACGAAGGCCATTCAGCGCCTCCGGTTTGCACCACTGCCTCTCCCCCTGTGCCCCAACCTGCTACTGAGATCCAACCCCCCTCTGAGGACACAGGCACTACTGTCTCCTGGCCTGCACCCACACCCTCACCTCCGCTGTCCTCGGCCCCATCCAGCAATGTCTCTCAGCGCAGCGTCCAGACGTCGCTAGCGCCACTGTTTGAGCGCAAGCGCAAGTACGCCGCCACGCACCCGCACGCTCAAGCGTTAAACGTGCACATTGCCAAATTGATCAGCCTGGAGATGCTGCCGTATAGGCTTGTGGAAACGGAGGCTTTCAAAAGCATGATGGCGGCGGCGGCCCCGCGCTACTCGGTTCCCAGTTGCCACTACTTTTCCCGATGTGCCGTCCCAGCCCTGCACGACCACGTCTCCCGCAACATTGTACGCGCCCTCACCAACGCGGTTACTGCCAAGGTTCACTTAACAACGGACACGTGGACAAGCACAGGCGGGCAGGGCCACTATATCTCCCTGACGGCACATTGGGTGAATTTAGTGGAGGCTGGGACAGAGTCAGAGCCTGGGACCGCTCACGTCCTACCCACCCCCAGAATTGCGGGCCCCAGCTCGGTGCTGGTATCTGCGGCGGTGTATGCTTCCTCCACTAAACCACCCTCCTCCTCCTACGCAACCTCTGTCTCGCAATCAAGATGTGTCAGCAGCAGCACGTCGCCAGCAGTCGGTGTCGCGCGGCGTGGCAGCACAGCGGTGGGCAAGCGTCAGCAGGCCGTGCTGAAACTACTCAGCTTAGGAGAGAAGAGGCACACGGCCCACGAACTGCTGCAGGGTCTGACATAGCAGACCGACCACTGGCTTGCGCCGCTGAGCCTCCAACCGGGCATGGTTGTGTGTGACAACGGCCGTAACCTGGTGGCGGCTCTGCAGCTCGGCAGCCTCACGCACGTGCCATGCCTGGCCCATGTCTTTAATTTGGTGGTTCAGCGCTTTCTGAAAAGCTACCCACGCTTGTCATACCTGCTCGGAAAGGTGCGCTGGGTGAGCGCACATTTCCGCAACTCCAAGACGGACGCTGCCACCCTGCGGACCCTGCAACATCGGTTTAATCTGCCAGTGCACCGACTGCTGTGCGACGTGCCCACACGGTGGAACTCTATGCTCCACATGTTGGCCAGGCTCTATGAGCAGCGTAGAGCTATAGTGGAATACCAACTCCAACATGGGCGGCGTAGTGGGAGTCAGCCTCCTCAATTCTTTACAGAAGAGTGGGCCTGGTTGGCAGACATCTGCCAGGTCCTTGGAAACTTTGAGGAGTCTACCCAGATGGTGAGCGGGGATGTTGCAATCATTAGCGTCACCATTCCTCTGCTATGCCTCTTGAGAAGTTCCCTGCAAAGCATAAAGGCAGACGCTTTGCGGTCGGAAACGGAGGCGGGGGAAGACAGTATGTCGCTGGATAGTCAGAGCACCCTCCTGTCTATATCTCAGCGCATTGAGGAGGAGAAGGAGGAGCATGAGGAGGAGGGGGAAGAGACAGCTTGGCCCACTGCTGAGGGTACCCATGCTGCTTGCCTGTCATCCTTTCAGCGTGTATGGCCGGAGGAGGAGGAGGAGGAGGAGGAGGAGGATCCTGAAAGTGATCTTCCTAGTGAGGACAGCCATGTGTTGCGTACAGGTACCCTGGCACACATGGCTGACTTCATGTTAGGATGCCTTTCTCGTGACCCTCACGTTACACGCATTCTGGCCACTACGGATTACTGGGTGTACAC
This sequence comes from Eleutherodactylus coqui, assembly GCF_035609145.1. NCBI lineage: Eukaryota > Metazoa > Chordata > Amphibia > Anura > Eleutherodactylidae > Eleutherodactylus > Eleutherodactylus coqui. Next base: position 117,213,708 of record NC_089840.1, on the reverse strand, counting down.
ACTGCTCGACCCACGGTATAAGGAGAACCTTTCCACTCTCATTCCCGAAGAGGAAAGGGGTTCGAGAATGATGCTATAGAACAGGGCCCTGGTGGACAAACTAATGGTAAACTTCCCATCCGACAGTGCTAGTGGCCGAAGGCGCAGTTCCGAGGGCCAGGTAGCAGGGGAGGCGCAGAGATCAGGCAGCATGTACAGCGCAGGCAGGGGGAGATTCTCCAAGGCCTTTGCCAGCTTTATGGCTCCCCAGCAAGACTGTGTCACTGCTCCCCAGTCAAGGCTGAGTTGGCGGGAGCACTGTAAAAGGATGGTGAGGGAGTACGTAGCCGATCGCACGACCGTCCTCGGTGACGCCTCTGCCCCCTACAACTACTGGGTGTCGAAGCTGGACACGTGGCCTAAACTCGCGCTGTATGCCCTGGAGGTGCTTGCTTGTCCTGCGGCTAGCGTCTTGTCAGAGAGGGCGTTTAGTGCGGCTGGGGGAATCATCACGCATAAGCGTACCCGACTGTCAACCGACAGTGCCGACAGGCTTACACTCATCAAGATGAACAAAGCCTGGATTTCCCCAGACTTCTCTTCTTCACCAGCGGACAGCAGCGATACCTAAGCAATACGTAGGCTGCACCCGCGGATGGAAGCACGTTCTCTATCACCATCAAAAACGGGGACATTTTTGCTTCATCAATCTGTGTATAATATTCCTCCTCCTCCTCCTGAAACCTCACGTAATCACGCCGAACGGGCAATTTTTCTTAGGCCCACAAGGCTCAGTCATATAATTTTTCTAAACAATTTTTATACGTTTCAATGCTCATTAAAGCGAAGCCCACCTGCATTAAACATGACATTACCTCAGCTGTGATGGGCAATGCTATGGGATATATTTATGTGCCACCGGTGGCTTCCTGGCACCCACCCATGCTGTCGGTCCACAGGGACTTCACAATAGGGAGTTGTACCTGCCTGTGTCTATGAATTAAAAAGCCCGGTCAGGTTGGGGCATGCAGTGTGGGCCGAAGCCCACTTGCATTTAATCTGACGTTAGCTCTGCTGTCCATGGCACTGCAATGGGATACATTTATGTACAGCCGGTGGGTTCCAGGGAGCCACCCATGCTGTGGGTGCACACGGAATTCCCATTGCGGAGTTGGGGATTCCCAGTTGTACCTGCCTGTGACTATTTATAAAAAAACGCGGTCTGACTGGGGCATGCAGACACCTTGACAGAATGAATAGTGTGTGGCACATAGGTTCCCCATTGCTATGCCCACGTGTGCAGCTCCTGATGGCGGTGGCACAGGATTATATTTCTCATTGCTTCTGTACAGCATTGTGGGCTATCGCCCCGCCCCTTTTAAAGAGGGTCGCTGCCTAGCCGTGCCAACCCTCTGCAGTGTGTGCCTGCTGCTCCTCTGGCAGACGCACTTATAAATAGACATGAGGGTGGTGTGGCATGAGGGCAGCTGAAGGCTGCGCAGGGACAATTTGGTGTGCACTGTGGACACTGGGTCGTGCGGGGGGGGGGGGGGTTGGGCAGCATGTAACCCAGGAGAAGTGGCAGCGGAGTGTCATGCAGGCAGTGATTGTGCTTTGTTGGAGGTAGTGTGGTGCTTAGCTAAGGTATGCCATGCTAATGAGGGCTTTTCAGAAGTAAAAATTGTTGGGAGGGGGGGGGCCCACTCTTGCCGCTATTGTGGCTTAATAGTGGGACCTGGGAACTTGAGATGCAGCCCAACATGTAGCCCCTCGCCTGCCCTATCCGTTGCTGTGTCGTTCCCATCACTTTCTTGAATTGCCCAGATTTTCACAAATGAAAACCTTAGCGAGCATCGGCGATATACAAAAATGCTCGGGTTGCCCATTGATTTCAATGGGGTTCATTACTCGAAACGAACCCTCGAGCATCGCGATAATTTCGTCCCGAGTAATGAGCACCCGAGCATTTTGGTGCTCGCTTATCTCTAATTTTTACATCTCGTAGGTAATACTGTACAAGCTACTGGCTTCCTTTACATGCCTTCCGTCCTGTTACGTGCTGTGCCAGTCCTAAGACTTCTTACCGATCATAGTTCTGTCACTACCCTTATGCGTTTCTAAGAAGGTTGCGCCATGTCGTTAGGGCTGTCGTCGTTGGTACTGCAGTCCTATTAACTTCAATAGAAGTGAGCCTGCAGGACCAACCCAGGCCACAGCGCAGTGGGCAGAACTAGTAGTGGAACAACCCCTTTATTAAGAACCCATGAAACAGCTCCCATAGTAGGTATCATTATAGCAGCTCTGTTTGTAGTCCCACTCTCACCACTACAGAGAGCTAATCTAAATTCAAATCCTATTTGATGTATGTTCATTTTTTTTGTTTTGTTTAAGATACACCATATTATATCTCTTTTGCTGACTGTGCATTCCACTGGAGTCTTGGCCAGGACACTGTGTAATCTTACAAGCATGTATTGATAGTGTGCTATAGTCCACTGTGGCAATGTGATTGTTAATTCTTCCTGGTCTTTGATCTCTGTTGCCACAGTGGTTCCTAGTTAAGTTCAAATACTATTTGATTTATGTTCATTTTATCTGTCTTTATTAAGATTTGAGCATTTTGTGGCATAGAAAGTTATCTTATCTTAAACCCATTAAAAAGCTATTGTTCTCTTAACAGAAAAAGTCATTGTAAATATATTCAACTGTGGGGGCCACTATTACTACTGGGCCACTGTAGGAGACCCTATTACTACTGAGGCCACTGTGGGGGACACTAATACTAGGGGGCTGATATAGGGGACACTATTACTACTCAGGTCACTGTAGGGGACACTATTACTACTGAGGCCACTGTGGGTGTCACTATTGCTACTGAGGTCACTATTACTGTTGGAAGTACTGTGAGGGTTATTATTACTACTGGGGCCACTGTGAGGGGTCACTATTACTACTGGAGCTACTGTGAGCGTCACTATTACTACTGGGGCCACTGTGAGGGGTCACTATTACTACTGGAGCTACTGTGAGAGTCTCTATTACTACTAGGGCCGATATAGGGGATGCTATTACTACTGAGGTTACTGTGGGGGACACTATTACTACTGACGTCACTGTGGGAGTCACTATTACTCATGGAAGTACTGTGAGGGTTATGATTACTTATAGGGCCGATATAGGGGATGCTATTACTACTGAGGTCACTGTGGGGGACACTATTACTACTGACATCACTGTGGGAGTCACTTTTACTCATGGAAGTTCTGTGAGGGTTATGATTACTTATGGGGTCACTGTGGGGGTCACTATTACTACTGGGGCTAGTGTGGGCATCACTATTACTCCTGGAGCGATTGTGAGGGTCACTGTTATCACTGGGGCCAATATAGGGGGATACGATTACTACTGAGGCCACTGTAGGGTCACTATTACTACTGAGGTCACTGTGTGGGTCACTATTTTTACTGGGGCCACAGTGTGGGTCACTATTATTACTGGGGCCACTGTGGAGGACACTATTACTACTGATTTCACTGTGGGGGACACTGTTACTACTGAGGTCCTGTGGGGGACACTATTACTATTGGGGCTGATATAGGGGACACAATTACTACTGAGGCCACTCTACATGTGGCAACATACCTGAAACTGACTGATGGTATGTTTACATGTGGTAGAAATGCTGCAGAATGTCAATAGTGGAAATTTCCATGGCAAATTTCGCAGCATTTTCATATCCAAAAAGCAGTCAAAATCTGTATCACTGGTACGGATTTTGACTGGAAATAAGCCGTGTATCCACAGCTGATTTCATACTATGTGGCACTCCCCCCTCACTTCCTCCAAAGACTTCCCACAGTCAGTGTTCCCTGGCTTGGATGCAGAAATGCTGCAAAATTTGCTCCCTGTTTTTCTTTTTTAAACAGCCCTGTCCTTTTTATAACGATGCAGGTAAAATCATACGTTGTGATAGGCCCTGCCCACTGACCACACCCCTCTGTCCTGCTTTGACCCTGGGAAAAACTGGTCACCTTAGTGTAAGGGCCTTGATTGAGTTCATGCCAAAGCCAGGAGCCTCCTTCTCATTGGAAGCCAGGAAACGTTTACTGGCAGCAAACAGCAGTGTGTGTTTAGCGGCAGTACCACTTGTAACAGCCCACTGATTAACCCTATTTAAACACACCAATAGGAACGAGGAGACAAAGACTCAGGTGCAACTTACATTGGACGATGCAGCGTTTGAGGAGCAGGCCCTCCGCTAAGGAGACAGTGGGGTAGAAATGTTAACCTTGTCATGGGGCTCTACTATCTCCTCCCAAAGGGTAACTCGGGACCCGACCTCGGTACTGCAGGGGGAGATCACAGGAATAGTAACCGGGGGTTACCTTAAGTCCAATTATCACTCGTGACGTCACCGTTCCTTCTCCTGGAATGGATCTTGTAGACGAATGAAATAGCCCCACACCAGAAGAGTATATTTTTTAACAAAACCGAGAACGTTCGATCTCATCCATTTACTTAAACTTCTCAATAAAGTAATATAACAGTCTCAGTACAATGGTATACAGAATTATTTCATGGTGGAGCTCACAGGGGATTGGAGCAATCCACAGGCCAAGTTATCTGCAGGTCCTTTCACCTCCGGCAATCACTTTCTCCACCGGCACCAACACTCACTCTAGCTTTCTTCTCTTCTTGCTAATAAGCAGAGCCTTTCTCTCGGTACTCAGCAGTGGTACAGAGGATACCTGGGTTGAACGGGCCAGACTGAGCATCAGGCAATCGCTCGGCCTCCTCCATACTCTATGCATGGACTGACCTGACAGCCTGTCTGTAGTATCTGTGTCTGACTGACTGTCTCTCCTTAAGGCCGCCTGCAGACGAGCGGGTCGGATCCGGCAGCGAGAAATCTCGCCGCGCGATCCGACCCCAGAGCCTGCAGGGACGAGCGCGTACTCACCCGCGCCTGGCGGCCCCGGCTCTTTGATGTGCCGGCTGCCGCGCAGCCGGCGCATGCGCAGACCGGAGCCGGCGGCCAGGTGAGTGCGCGCCCCGCAGAAAATCAGAACATGCCGCGGTTTGTTGCCGCGCGAGATTTCGCGCGGCCAAACCGCGGCCGTCTGCATAGGAGTGCGTATTGTAATGCACTCCTATGCAGACTTTCAGCGGCGGAAATCCCGCGGGAAATCCCGCGGCGGGATTTCCGCTCGTCTGCAGGCGGCCTAACTCCAACAACCTATCACTCTCTTCTGAAAACACATATATCAAGCATCATTATGTGCTCACAAACGATACGCACAAAACTATACATTTTCCAGACAGGACAGAACATAACAGACATTAACCTTTTCAGTCCTGCAAACATCCAATACACATAACCTAATGCATTCCTCAAGCAAGACACTGACAAGACATTGACACGAGACAGCCATAAAACATTCTGGAGGGGACCCCATTAAAGGGGTTCTGACATCAAAAAAAAAAAATTGTACTCACCTTGCCTGGCCTGGCCCGATCGCCAGGCATGTCCCCTCCAGCCGGCATCTTCTTCTGTGCCTTTAAAGCAGAGCAGGAGCGGTCAAAAAGACCGCTTCCTGCTCTGGTCCGTCCGTCAGGCACTTCCGAGGTGAACGGACGGACCGCCCACAGCAAGCACGTCACAAGCAGTGCTTGCTGTGGGCGGCCCGTCCGTCCGGCTGAACTCCGGAGTGCTGCGCATGCGCAGTGGAGACGCAGCCCGTCCTGACTCCTGTCAGAGGGCACCTCTCCACTGCGCATGCGCGCGATCGCGGAGCGGCGCGGCTCGTGCAGACAGAAGAGGAGGAGCAGCGCCTGCCAGGAGATGACCCCCCGATGTCAACAACAACAGAAGAACAGGTAAGTATTATCTTTTTATGCTTTAGCAGCCATTAAACCATGGGTTCCCTGGGTCCATTAGGCAGACCAGGGAACAATGGCTGCTAAAGCATAAAAACATTATTCATGTCAGAACCCCTTTAACTCATGGCAACTACAGATGGCACAAGGACACCTGTTTGTTTGCTGTCCAATATACATGGACTCTGCACACTGACATGCATTGGCATGCCCTATTTTTTATCCGTGAAACGGACAGGAATAGGATGACGTTTTTTCACATTGGTGAAAAAAACATCCTTGTGCATAACTTAATAAACCTATAATGGGTCTGTGTGCTGTCCATGAATTAACAAGGACAGTACATGTAGAGCTGCTTGCCTTGATCGGCTGGGTGGTAAAACCGTCCCAATTTTCACCAACATGTGGCGTGTTGTTAGGGAAGTCTGTTCTCACATATCGTGCCACCCAGGGATTGTGGCTCAGTTAGTTGTCACTGGTTTTACTGAATACACAACAAAAAAAATCCAAAACAGGGAAACAGTAACTAGACAGAGATGTTGTTCAGGCGTGAGTCTGGCCACTGCGAATTATTTGTAAGCCTTAGGCCTAATGCCCACGGCCGTAACGGTCTCCGCAAGCGGAATACTGCAGCAGAGCCTGTCACGGCGCCCCCCCCCCCAGAGACCCCATACTTACCTCCGGATCCGCTGCCCGACGTCCCGCATGACGCTCCGGCACGCATGCGCAGTTGAGCGCATAACGCGCCAGCAGTGTCATGTGACGCGCGGCAGCGTCATATGAAACGCCCACAGCGTCACATGACGGGGAAGCGTTTTCATGGAAGATAACATGACGGACGGCTTCCATTGACGCCCACGGCAAAAAGAACATGCCGCGGGTGATGATGGGAGAATTCACGGGGCGGAATTCCACGTGGAATTCCGCACCGTGAGCATCGCGCTATTAGGTTCTATTGAACCTAATAGCTGCGGGGCAAGGCCGTGGATTTCCGCCGCGTGATACGTGGCAGAAATCCGCCCGTGGGAATTAGCCCTTAGGTTGTTCTCATGCAGTCTGCTTTTTACAGTTTTTAGCACGCCATTTCAAATGCCACACTAAGAGTTGTAAAACTCTCTCATTAATTTCAATAGGGCCTCGCAAACTAGCGTTTGAATGCAGCATTTATAACACTGCGATCTTTGTCTGCTCTGTCTTTGTGCACTTTAGTGCTTTTTACCGCACCTCATCACCCATCACAATGATGGGGTGTGTTCAAAACGCTGTCAGAATGCGTTTAAAACACTACATGAAATCACAGTAAAACAAACGCAGCGTTTTGTGAATGTATGTGTAAGAGCGGCCTTATGCACCTAGCAGTGGTTTTTGGCAAAACTACAAAGTTAGCTGAAAAATTAAATAATACTACTAGAGATGAGCGAGTATACATGCTAAGGGCAATTAGTCGATCGAGCATTGCCCTTAGCGAGTACCTGCCCACTCGGGAGCAAAGATCCGGCTGCCGGCGGCGGGCAGGGAGCTGTGGGGGAGAGCGGGGAGGAACAGAGGGGAGATCTCTCTCTCCCTCTCTCCCCCCCCGCTCCCCCCTGCTGACTGCCGCAACTTACCTGTCACCCGCGCCGGCAGCCGAACCTTCTCTGCCGAGCGGGGAGATACTCGCTAAGGTCAATGCTCGATCGAGCAATTGTCCTTAGCGAGTATACTCGCTCATCTCTAAATACTACGCTTAAAAGTAAACCAGACAAGGAGGACCACGTGGAAAAATAAATAAATAAAAATGAAACACGAAGAAAGCAAGAAGGTACGTGATGTGTCAGTCGTGGTGGTGTTGGAGGTGGTAGAGAGCAGGCTAAGATGTGAAGCAACAGCTCCACATTCTGCAGGAGGTGAGGCAAGTCCGCTGCCATTCCTTAGAAGTGGTTCTACCTGTGCGTTACATCCGCAGCATACAGAACAGGTGTAGAGTGGATGACACAGCATGCCTCAAGTACCACCACCTACTCTTCACTGCAGGTGTTGTCAGAACAGTGGTCATTTCTCCACCTCTTCATCCACCTTTCAACACCCTCCACATTCGAATAGGTATCCGTATGTAACAAAACCCAGCCTTCATACAGCGCAGCATGTGTTAAACGCCAACAGGCTGTCCTAAAACGCCAGCCGGATTAACCCTTTCCAGTCCAATTTGTATCCTGGTTTTCCTAGGGGGCTTACTCTTTTTCTGCCATTATACAACGGCACTATATGCTGGCTAAAGCCAGTACTGCATGAGGTGACACGTTGGATAGGCTCCGACAGCAGAAAGGCTGGCAATATACAGGAAGAGAACCCCGACGGACGACTTCCAACATCGGAGCTGTAAAGCCTTAAATCATAATGCCTTCAGAGGTCAGACAGTGAATTGGAAAGGGTTAAAGGGGTTGTCCCGCGGCAACACATAAAATTTTTTTTTACACAGACCCCGAGTTAGTCCACAGTAATGCCCCATCCATGTGTTATTTTTTTTTTTTTTTAATTCCTCTTACCTGGATCCCCGTTCTGCAGCTTTGAAGATTCTTCTTTTAAAGATGGCGCCGCTGGTCTTCTCCCACGGTGCACTGCGGGTCTTCTCCCATGGTGCACCGTGGATGTTCTTCTCCATCCTGCGTTCCACTGCCGATTACAGCCACCTCATTGGCTGATCGGCACCACGTGACAGGGGCGGAGCTACGCGATGACGCTGAGAAGGGGGAGGAGCCAGGACGCAGCTCGTGAGCACGGAGCTTACAGAAGAGGATTCTTATCTGCGCAAGCGCCGACTGTTGCCGCGACCAGAGAAGAAGGCTTCAGTCGTCGCCATGGAGACGGGGACGCCAGCATCGGAGGGGGTAAGTGTATAACCTCTGTATGGCCAATATTTAATGCACGATGTACATTACAAAGTGCATTAATATGGCCATACAGAAGTGCTTAACCCCACTTGCTATCGCGGGACAACCCCTTTAAGGCTCTGTTGGCCTTAAGACAGATTTTGATAGGTGACTTGAAAATACAGATATTTTGGGCTCACCAACAAAGGGAAGAAAGTTAAATTTAACAACAGAAAATTTATTACAAATTTAAAACAACCATTTTTTTGACAGTCCTGTAAGCGCAGTAGCTAGATTACAACTTTGCGCACTTTTGCAACTGCAAATGCGTTAGTTAGTTTTTTTAAGCCAATTTTATGAAGCCAATCACTTTCAATGCAGGAAAGTGCCGGTATCCTCGTTGGTCATCTTTAATTCTTCATAGTTACGAAAAAGAGCGATCCCCTGATCAGCTTGTAGCCATTAGAGATAAATGAATTCGGAGTGCTTGTTCCGTGTTCGGAAATGCATGATGAACTGCAGTAGTGTGCAGAATTTGAAACATCCCCTGGGCACATCCAGTTGGTGCTGTTTCATCAGGTCTCTGCTCTATGTACCAGCATATAAATTGATGAAATCCTGTTGGGAAATCGGAAGACCAAGTTCTTCAAATACACACCAACAATTTTGTATGAAAATTGTAAAGAAAATTGGTTAGAAGAAAAAACCTGTAGAACGGAAGGGCCTCTCACAAGCTGCCTGGTGAATCGATAGCATTAGTTACTTGTTGAAATTGACTTTTATTTGGTTCAAAATAAAATTAGTAGAAAACACAACAACTAAATAGGATAAACTAAATTATTTAATAGGATTCATGTATTTACCTCTGTACAAAGGCGTAACCTTCCATTATACTACTGTTTAAATGACAATTCTTTCTCCAATTAAAGGACGAGCGCACATGAAAGACATCTAGACTTACACTGAGAGAGAGTGGCACGGACAGAGTGAGACTTGGAAATTCCAAGTCTTGTCATCACCTGATAATTATCTATTTTTTTTTTGCTTTATTTTTTTGTGGCCTGGATTTTTGGCTGGCCCTAAAGCACGTGCCTTATTTTGCCTAGAAGTTAATTCGGCACTGCTAAAACGTATATGTCTAGGGGAACGCAGCCTAAGCTCACAACTGAAAGCAATCATGGACTACTAGATGGTCACCTGACGTCTGTAGAGTGCTGCAGATCAAAGATGATTGTGCCATTTTAGTCTGCCTTGAGGAAGCAATCAAAATGGTCAGTCATGATGATGCAGTGATCAGTATGATTTTCTGCCTGCTGACAAATGCTACAGGATTTTAGGGATAATTGCAGTGGCCCAGAGTTTGGGGTCCCATTCAGCACCTCAGAATACATGGAAGCTGCCATAGGATTGCGTTAGAAAACGCAATCCTATGCAGGTGGCCGCGATCTGTCCGTGCGAAATCGCGGCATGCTCTATTTCTGTGCGGGGCTCTGAAATGTCACTCCCCGGCCGCTGGCTCCGCTCTGCGCATGCATCGGCTGGGCGGCAGCCGGCATATCACAGAGTCGGAGCCGCGGGAGCAGGTGAGTGCCATGCTGGTCTCTGCAGAGGCTCGGGTCGGGTCCCGCTGCGAGAATTCTCACAGCGGGATCCAACCGGGCCATCTGCAGGCGGCCTTAGAGATGCTTTTCTGCCCTGCTGCCAGTGTGCTATCAGAAAGGGTGTTCAGCACAGCTGGGTGTGATAGCTGACAGACACATCCGCCTGTTCACAGACAATGTGGATCGTCTGTAGTTTATAAAAATGAACTAGATGTAAATATCAGTTGACTCCTGCACCCCCAGGGCAGATTCCACTGATTAGCTGGCATGGTGACAATTTTTGCTCACATATGATTGAGCATAGGTTCATATCAAAGACCACACTGTGCAATCCAGCTACTGTTACTGCTGGCGGTGGTGGTGGTACTGCTCTCCTTCTGTTTCTGCCATGTTTCCTTCTCCCTTAACGAAAATGTTCTAAAGCACAAAAAACATCTGTCGCTCTACAGCTTTTCCTTGGAGAAGGCCGTGCTTGGGTTTTCTGTTCAGCTGGTAGAATTTGTCCTTTGCAATATTTATGACATTGCTTTTAAAACAAGCAGTACAGCTGATGTCTTGCGTAACGTAATGTTTGGTAGCTCCACAGCTGTTCCTTGGAGCAGGTCCGTGCTTGCATGTTTTTTTCACCTGGCAGAATTTCTCCTTGTAAAACGGATGACATTGCTTTTAAAACAACCAGCACACCTGCTGTCTTCCTTGGTGCAATTTTTGATCTAGAAGACGCTATGTGGATCTTCTTCGTTTTCAGTGACACCCATGTGCGACGAATAATCCCCACACCACTGCATACTATTTTGACCAACATTTCTGAGGAGCACAGAGCACCCCAGACATGTGTCTGTATTCACATGCAATGTTGGTGCTTTGGCTGCATTGGAGACCTTTTTACAACTATTGACTTCAATGGTAGTTGGAATTGGCCCTATTCCAACACAAACTGATTATTCCACTAATAGCCTATCACTAAGCACATGGCCCCAAATACAATAGTGGCTTTATTAAGGGGTAGTTAAGCTTTTCCCCCATTACGTGTTTGCACATAATTCTGTTATGCTCATGAGAAAGAGCTCTTATAGAGATTTTGTTATTTTTTTACTACTTAGCACAATTAAAACATAATAATAATAAGAAAAATAATTGAATCTGCATTGCTGTTAACCCCATAGTGTCTTTACATCCTGCTTTAGTGGGCTTTAATCCCCAGGGTAGTAAAAACACGCTCGCTCTGGAAATTAAAGCCACGTGGGCTGTGGACGTGACAGCTCCATGCTGTTGGTTACTGGAGTTAGCCGACAACCGGGAGCTTTCATGGGGGGGCCGTGGATAGCGGCGATTGCATGAAAGTAAGCAAAAAGTTTTTAAAAAGTTAAAGATTTAGCTTCCCTCATGGATCAGATCCATGAAGGCAGCTGAAAATACTTATCCCCGTCCTCCACTATGTCCCGCAACGATCTGGTCCTCCAGGACCTGACGCTGGTCTTCTGCGGATGAACGCCAGACGTCATTACGTCAGCAGCATGCGCAGAAGGCCGGGAGGCCCTGCAATTTTGAAATCTCCTGGATTCCGGCTGCTGAAGGGAGGCAGGAGACATCACCGGTGACCGCGGTGACCGCTCCCTGGGCCCCTGATCACTGCTATCCAATAGATAAGGGTGATCATGTAAAAGTGAAAAAAAAAGTCAAAAAAGTTTGTTTCAGCTCCCCTCATGGATTGGATCCATGAGGGCAGCTGAAAATACTAACTTCCATCATTCACGATGTCCCGCGGCGACCTGGACCTGCAGCGGGCTTCTCCGCAGAAGACCAGAGAGCCCGGCAGATTTAAAATGACCCTACACCAGGCTGTCAAAGATAGCCGGGTCAGGGAGATCTCACTGGGGACCGCTGTATGCGGTTCTGGGTCACGTGATCACCATTATCCACTAGATAACAGCAATTGTAAAGTTAAAGGGGTTGTCCCACGAAAGCAAGTGGGGTTATACACTTCTGTATGGCCATATTAATGCACTTTGTAATGTACATTGTGCATTAATTATGAGCCATACAGAAGTTATTCACTTACCTGCTCCGTTGCTAGCGTCCCCGTCTCAATGGTGCCGTCTAATTTCAGCGTCTAATCGCTCGATTAGACGCGCTTGCGCAGTCCGGTCTTCTCCCTTCCGAATGGGGCCGCTCGTGCCGGAGAGCTGCTCCTTGTAGCTCCGCCCCGTCACTTGTGCCGATTCCAGCCAATCAGGAGGCTGGAATCGGCAATGGAGCGCACAGAGCCCACGGTGCACCATGGGAGAAGACCCGCGGTGCATCGTGGGTGAAGATCCCGGCGCCATCTTACTAAAGTAAGTAAGAAGTCGCGGGAGCGCGGGGATTCGGGTAAGTACTGGACGTTTTTTTTTTTTTACCCCTGCATCGGGTTTGTCTCGCGCCGAACGGGGGGGCTATTGAAAAAAAACAAAAAACGTTTCGGCGCGGGACAACCCCTTTAAAAAGTCATCATTTAAAACAAAAAAAAATTTTTAAGTAAGGTTCATTTTCCCTTACAAATCGTATCATATTCCCGGATTTGTCCCGCAATCAGATCTTTATCCATGGACCTTTCCCAGCTTTGGCCCATGCACCGTCAGCAAAATGGCGAACGCATGTGCAAAAGTCAAGAATTGTCCAGTAAATTTAAAATCTCCCTGCCAAAGGTGGCCAACAGCCTGGAGATGTCACGGGGGGCCGCAGTATACGTTTCCTGGTCACATGATCGCCATTATCCAATGGATGGGGCCTGGAGTGGGGACCAGTGACTGGTGGCCCCACTAAGTGGTCCCCGATCACGTCTTAAAAGGTAGCGATTTACCTTAGGCGGGTCTCACACAACCCAATAGAAATTGCGAATTCTGAATGCGCTTGATCTGCTGTAACATGCGGATCAATCAAATGCATTGGATTACACAATTCCGCTCACATTAGCGGGTCGGAATTACGTAATCCACTTGCAGAAAACAGACAGCAGCAGGTTCTATTTTACCGCAGATATCCGCATCATAAGGCCCATTGTGCTCCATGGTCGCGGATATACCCGCAGCCCATATGAAACTACATTCTGTGCCGGCTGCATGTACTCATGTCATTGCTAAGCGACGGTGCGGGTTTTATAAATAAAAAAAAAGCTGTACTGTGCACGACAACTTGTGTGAGTACGCAGTTATGCGTAGTAGATTACACGGCCGTACGCAGGGCCATGGCCGGGCTCACAGCTGGGATCCACTGCAGGCCTTCGCATGAACCTGGCGTTATTCAGATTGCTGCCTGTAATACGTAATTTAAAAGAAGCCCAGGGAAAGCTCATCTTTCTGCAGTTCCAGGAGCAGCTTGTTGAACGCCTTCTGTTTGAGACTGCCACACCTCCGCAAGCTTACGAAATCTCACAGAGCTCCACTTTTTACACCCCATCCCTGCCGCTGAGGTCAAGAAATACCCTCAAAAAGCATGGGAGGAGGCATACCCGGTTTTATTGCCCCATGTGCCCATCCCAACCAGCTTCCATAATTGCCTCTGTCTTCGGATATACTACACAGTTTACATTATTACTTTTATCTAAGATTTAGGGAATGCCAAAAAGGGCACAAGGGGGGGGGGGATATTTTTAGGGAGTCAATTTTTTTTCTGCACAAGTGAGCAATGGGGCCTTAAATTTATGCAGTTGTGCCCTGAAATCCAGTGGGTGTTCCCTCCATTATAGGACCAGCCATGTGTCCTGTAAGTAGATTAGGGCCACAATGGGTATGTTTCTGAACACGGGACAAACAGGGGTATCCATTTTGGGGTGCAAGTCTTCATTTATATATGTGCTGTGCAAAAAAATGTTTTTAAATTAACACAATTGCCAAAAAATGAAAATCTTATTTTTTTCCTTCTGCTTTGCTTATATTTAGAGATGAGCGAGCACCAGAATGCTCGGGTGCTCGTTACTCGGGACGAAAATTTCGCGATGCTCAAGGGTTCGTTTCGAATAACGAACCCCATTGAAGTCAATGGGCGACCCGAGCATTTTTGTATATCGCCGATGCTCGCTAAGGTTTTCATTTGTGAAAATCTGGGCAATTCAAGAAAGTGATGGGAACGACACAGCAACGGATAGGGCAGGCGAGGGGCTACATGTTGGGCTGCATCTCAAGTTCCCAGGTCCCACTATTAAGCCACAATAGCGGCAAGAGTGGGCCCCCCCCCTCCCAACAATTTTTACTTCTGAAAAGCACTCATTAGCAATGCATACCTTAGCTAAGCACCACACTACCTCCAACAAAGCACAATCACTGCCTGCATGACACTCCGCTGCCACTTCTCCTGGGTTACATGCTGCCCCCCCCCCCCCCCCTCACGACCCAGTGTCCACAGCGCACACCAAATTGTCCCTGCGCAGCCTTCAGCTGCCCTCATGCCACGCCACACTCATGTCTATTTATAAGTGCGTCTGCCATGAGGAGGAACCGCAGGCACACACTGCAGAGGGTTGGCATTGCTAGGCAGCGACCCTCTTTAAAAGGGGCGGGGCGATAGCCCACAATGCTGTACAGAAGCAATGAGAAATATAATCCTGTGCCACCGCCATCAGGAGCTGCACACGTGGGCATAGCAATGGGGAACCTATGTGCCACACACTATTCATTCTGTCAAGGTGTCTGCATGCCCCAGTCAGACCGGGTTTTTTTTATAAATAGTCACAGGCAGGTACAACTCCGCAATGGGAATTCCGTGTGCACCCACAGCATGGGTGGCTCCCTGGAACCCACTGGCTGTACATAAATAAATCCCATTGCATTGCCCATCACACCTGAGGTAATGTCAGGTTTAATGCAGGTGGTCTTCGGCCCACACTGCATGCCCCAGTCAGACGGCGGTTTTTTATAAATAGTCACAGGCAGGTACAACTGGGAATCCCCAACTCCGCAATGGGAATTCCGTGTGCACCCACAGCATGGGTGGCTCCCTGGAACCCACCGGCTGTACATAAATGTATCCCATTGCAGTGCCCTGGACAGCAGAGCTAACGTCAGATTAAATGCAGGTGGGCTTCGGCCCACACTGCATGCCCCAACCTGACCGGGCTTTTTAATTCATAGACACAGGCAGGTACAACTCCCTATTGTGAAGTCCCTGTGGACCGACAGCATGGGTGGGTGCCAGGAAGCCACCGGCGGCACATAAATATATCCCATAGCATTGCCCATCACAGCTGAGGTAATGTCATGTTTAATGCAGGTGGGCTTCGGCCCACACTGCATGCCCCAGTCAGACTGGGGTTCTTTAGAAGTGGACACATGTAGTTACAACTCCGTGTGGACCGACAGCATGGGTGGCGCCCTGGAACCCACCGGCGGTACATAAATATATCCCATTGCAGTGCCCAGCACAGCTGATGTAACATCAGCTGTAATGTAGGTGGGCAAAAAATTAATTGGATTACACTGTAGGCGAGGGCCCCAAAAAATTGGTGTACCAACAATACTAATGTACCTCAGAAAAATTGCCCATGCCCAACCAAGAGGGCAGGTGAAACCCATTAATCGCTTTGGTTAATGTGGCTTAATTGGTAACTAGGCCTGGAGGCAGCCCAGTTAAAATAAAAATTGGTTCAGGTGCAAGTTTCAACGCTTTAATGAGCATTGAAACGTATAAAAATTGTTTACAAAAATTATATGACTGAGCCTTGTGGGCCTAAGAAAAATTGCCCGTTCGGCGTGATTACGTGAGGTTTCAGGAGGAGGAGCAGGAGGAGGAGGAGGAATATTATACACAGATTGATGAAGCAAAAATGTCCCCGTTTTTGATGGTGATAGAGAACGATGCTTCCATCCGCGGGTGCAGCCTACGTATTGCTTAGGTATCGCTGCTGTCCGCTGGTGAAGAAGAGAAGTCTGGGGAAATCCAGGCTTTGTTCATCTTGATGAGTGTAAGCCTGTCGGCACTGTCAGTTGACAGGCGGGTACGCTTATCCGTGATGATTCCCCCAGCCGCACTAAACACCCTCTCTGACAAGACGCTAGCCGCAGGACAAGCAAGCACCTCCAGGGCATACAGCGCGAGTTCAGGCCACATGTCCAGCTTCGACACCCAGTAGTTGTAGGGGGCAGAGGCATCACCGAGGACGGTCGTGCGATCGGCTACGTACTCCCTCACCATCCTTTTACAGTGCTCCCGCCGACTCAGCCTTGACTGGGGAGCGGTGACACAGTCTTGCTGGGGAGCCATAAAGCTGGCAAAGGCTTTGGAGAATGTTCCCCTGTCTGCGCTGTACATGCTGCTCGATCTCTGCGCCTCCCCTGCTACCTGGCCCTCGGAACTGCGCCTTCTGCCACTAGCGCTGTCGGATGGAAAGTTTACCATCAGTTTGTCCACCAGGGCCCTGTTGTATAGCATCATTCTCGAACCCTTTCCTCTTCGGGAATGAGAGTGGAAAGGTTCTCCTTATACCGTGGGTCGAGCAGTGTGTACACCCAGTAATCCGTAGTGGCCAGAATGCGTGTAACGCGAGGGTCATGAGAAAGGCATCCTAACATGAAGTCAGCCATGTGTGCCAGAGTACCTGTACGCAACACATGGCTGTCCTCACTAGGAAGATCACTTTCAGGATCCTCCTCCTCCGGCCATACACGCTGAAAGGATGACAGGCAAGCAGCATGGGTACCCTCGGCAGTGGGCCAAGCTGTCTCTTCCCCCTCGTCCTCATGCTCCTCCCCCTCCTCCTCCTCCTCAATGCGCTGAGATATAGACATGAGGGTGCTCTGACTATCCAGCGACATACTGTCTTCCCCTGCCTCCGTTTCCGAGTGCAAAGCATCTGCCTTTATGCTTTGCAGGGAACTTCTCAAGAGGCATAGCAGAGGAATGGTGACGCTAATGATTGCAGCATCCCCGCTCACCATCTGGGTAGACTCCTCAAAGTTTCCAAGGACCTGGCAGATGTCTGCCAACCAGGCCCACTCTTCTGTAAAGAATTGAGGAGGCTGACTCCCACTACACTGCCCATGTTGGAGTTGGTATTCCACTATAGCTCTACGCTGCTCATAGAGTCTGGCCAACATGTGGAGCGTAGAGTTCCACCGTGTGGGCACGTCGCACAGCAGTCGGTGCACTGGCAGATTAAACCGATGTTGCAGGGTCCGCAGGGTGGCAGCGTCCGTCTTGGAGTTGCGGAAATGTGCGCTGACCCGGCGCACCTTTCCCAGCAGGTATGACAAGTGTGGGTAGCTTTTCAGAAAGCGCTGAACCACCAAATTATAGACGTGGGCCAGGCATGGCACGTGCGTGAGGCTGCCGAGCTGCAGAGCCGCCACCAGGTTACGGCCGTTGTCACACACGACCATGCCCAGTTGGAGGCTCAGTGGCGAAAGCCAGCGGTCGGTCTGCTCTGTCAGACCCTGCAGCAGTTCGTGGGCCATGTGCCTCTTCTCTCCTAAGCTGAGTAGTTTCAGCACGGCCTGCTGACGCTTGCCCACCGCTGTGCTGCCACGCCGCGCGACAGCGACTGCTGGCGACGTGCTGCTGCTGCTGACACATCTTGATTGCGAGACAGAGGTTGCGTTGGAGGAGGAGGAGGGTGGTTTAATGGAGGAAGCATACACCGCCGCAGATACCAGCACCGAGCTGGGGCCCGCAATTCTGGGGGTGGGTAGGACGTGAGCGGTCCGAGGCTCTGACTCTGTCCCAGCCTCCACTAAATTCACCCAATGTGCCGTCAGGGAGATATAGTGGCCCTGCCCGCCTGTGCTTGTCCACGTGTCTGCTGTTAAGTGGACCTTGGCAGTAACCGCGTAGGTGAGGGTGCGTACAATGTTGCGGGAGACGTGGTCGTGCAGGGCTGGGACGGCACATCGGGAAAAGTAATGGCAACTGGGAACCCAGTAGCGCGGGGCCGCCGCCGCCATCATGCGTTTGAAAGCCTCCGTTTCCACAAGCCTATACGGCAGCATCTCCAGGCTGATCAATTTGGCAATGTGCACGTTTATTGCTTGAGCGTGCGGGTGCATGGCGGCGTACTTGCGCTTGCGCTCAAACAGTGGCGCTAGCGACGTCTGGACGCTGCACTGAGAGACATTGCTGGATGGGGCCGAGGACAGCGGAGGTGAGGGTGTGGGTGCAGGCCAGGAGACGGTAGTGCCTGTGTCCTCAGAGGGGGGTTGGATCTCAGTGGCAGGTTGGGGCACAGAGGGAGAGGCAGTGGTGCAAACCGGAGGCGGTGAACGGCCTTCGTCCCACCTTGTGGGGTGCTTGGCCATCATATGCCTGCGCATGCTGGTGGTGGTGGCTCCCAAGCTGATCTTGGCGCGACAAAGGTTGCACACCACTGTTCGTCGGTCATCAGGCGTCTCTGTGAAAAACTGCCACACTGTAGAGCACCTTGACCTCTGCAGGGTGGCATGGCGCGAGGGGGCGCTTTGGGAAACAGTTGATGGATTATTCGGTCTGGCCCTGCCTCTACCCCTGGCCACCGCACTGGCTCGGCCTGTGCCCACACCCTGACTTGGGCCTCCGCGTCCTCGCCCGCGTCCACGTCCTCTAGGCCTACCCCTACCCATCAGCATGCTGTATTACCAGTAGTGCAGAAACAGAACGCTGTAATTAAATGTGCCACTTATTGGCCTGTGGTTGGAGGCTGACTTCGCTTACGGAACGCACAGCAGAGCCAGGAAATAATTTTGCGCAAGCCTGCTGTAACACTTAGCTGGCTGCGTATGAATTAGGACAACTACCCTCAGTACAGACCCAGTACACTGAGAACAGTCACAGGCAGCCCAAATAGATTTTTTTTCCCAAATGTTTTTGGAAAGGCCCACTGCCTATATACACTGTATATGTCTTCTCTCTCTGCGTCACCACTACTGGCCCTGGAGTATGTAAAATAACTGCAAACTGTTGCACTGTGGACTGGAATACAGCGGTGATGTAACAGCCAACACAGAGCCAGGAAATAATTTTGTGCAAGCCTGCTGTAACACTTAGCTGGCTGCGTATGAATTAGGACAACTACCCCCAGCACAGACCCAGTACACTGAGGACAGTCACAGGCAGCCCAAATAGATTTTTTTTCCCAAATGTTTTTGGAAAGGCCCACTGCCTATATTCAATAAATATGTCTTCTGTCCCTGCCTCACCACCACTACTGGCCCTGGACTATGTATAATTACTGCAGGGCGCAATGCTCTGCACGGCCGATATACAAAAAAAAAAAAAAAGTGCAACACTGCAAAAAGCAGCCTCCACACTACTGCACACGGTTAGATGTGGCCCTAAGAAGGACCGTTGAGGTTCTTGAAGCCTAAAATACTCCTAACACTCTCCCTATAGCAACTCCAGCAAGACAGCACTTTCCCTGATCTCGATCAGAACGCATCTGTGGCGAGCCGCGGGAGGGGCCGATTTTATATACTCGGGTGACACCTGATCTCGCCAGCCACTCACTGCAGGGGGGTGGTATAGGGCTTGAATGTCGCAGGGGGAAGTTGTAATGCCTTCCCTGTCTTTCTATTGGCCAGAAAAGCGCGCTAACGTCTCAGAGATGAAAGTGAAAGTAACTCGAACATCGTGTGGTACTCGTCACGAGTAACGAGCATCTCGAACACGCTAATATTCGAACGAGTATCAAGCTCGGACGAGTACGTTCGCTCATCTCTACTTATATTCATTAAAAAACTGTGGGGTCAAAATATGCATTACACCCCTAGATGAATTTGTTAAGGGGTCTAGTTTTTAAAATGGGGTCATTTTTGCGGGGTTCTCTGTTGTTTTGGCCACTCAAGGGCTCTACAAGTGGGCCCTTAGGGCCTAAAACACCTTCAAGCTAAATTTTGGGATTGCATTTTATACCATTTTTGGGAGGTGAACAAAAGAAAAATAGCAATTCTGGAATTACGTTTTAAATAAATTTTTATGGCATCAATCATACATTTTTTCGGTATATTATCCATTTAAAATTGGTTTTTGTGGGGAAAAATATGTATTCTTTTAATTGGAGTTTTTATTTCTTTTAATTAAACTTTAATTAACTTTTTTTAATACTATTTTTCTTTCCCTAAGGGAGACTTGAAGATGCGATCTTTTGAGTGCTAGGATAGTACACAGCATAAGGGTGCATTCACATGAACGTATATCAGCTCGGTTTTCACGCCGAGCCGATATACGTCCTCCTCATCTGCAGCAGGGGGAGCCTGGAAGAGCCAGAAGCAGGAACTGAGGCACCCGCCCCCTCTCTGCCTCCTCTCCACCCCTCTGCACTATTTTCAATGAGAGGAGGTGGGATGGGGGCGGGGCTAAAGGCCGCGAATTAGCCCCGCCCCCACCCCACCTCTCCCCATTGCAAATAGTGCAGACAGGTGGAGAGGAGGCAGAGAGGGGGCGGGAGCTCAGTTCCTGCTCCTGGCTCTTCCATCCCCCCCCCCCCCTGCACATGAGGACAACGTATATTGGCTCGGCGTAAAAACCGAGCCGATATACGTTCGTGTGAATGCAGCCTAACTTTGTAGTGCATTCTACTGAGTCTATGACAACAGCCTATTAGACTCTACAGGAGGCGCGGCGTAATAGTCTGAGTTACATGGCAGACATGGAGGCCTTTTTCATGCTTCCGGCTGCCATGAGAACCCATTGGAACCTTGCGATTGCATTGCGGGGTGCTGATGGATGAAAGAAGGAGCCCCCTGTCGTTGTCATCTTTTACCTGCTGGAGTTGCTATTAGTCATGGCATATAAGGGGTTAAACTGCCAGAATGTGAGGTTTCTTCTCTCCTAGCGGTTAGAGCAGGAGCCTGGCTGTCAGTAGTCAGCCAAGCCACTGCCTTAAAAAGATGTATGTGTCCATTTAAAGCCCATTAGTGACTGCTGTAAAAAGTTGTATTGGTGGTAACTAAGAGCATAAACCTCGGTCTTTTTCAAACTAATAATGTGAACAGTCGGAAGAGTTTTCTGTCTTTTGTAACAGCTGAGTCTTAATGTGAAGAATGCTACTAGACAACTTCTGTACATTTTACCTGAGTGTGAGCGAGATCTACTGTATTATTTTGCTATGATGATTTCTTCACTAGTGATTATTGGCGAAATTGCCCATAAGCCAATGAGTAAATTTATACTGTGGTGACTACAATTCAGGAAACAGAAGTTAAAAAGGGGAAGTCTGCCATTTCAGTCTCAAATCAAATTCTGCATTTCTGTATGGATGATATCATTGCTCTGCTGTATTGGCCTGACACAAAAAATATGTTTATGTAGCATGAAACAGCATAAGGGCTCAGTCACATGGGCGCCGATCCGGCCGTGTTTCTGCACAATAGGATGGCTGCACTACGTGCGGAGAACTCTCTGCATGACCGGCTCCATTGCCGGCCATGTATTCTTTTTTCTGGCCAGAGTGGAGAGTCGTCCGCATCGGCAGTGCAGCGGTCTTACCGTGCAGAAACACGGGCAGATCGGCGCCCATGTGACTGAGCCCTAAAAGTGAATGAAACTCAAAAATGGAAGCAGGTAATATTTTATTGGTACCCTTTCATATTTGCATTTGTACCCTTTCTTGTACTGTATATATTACATTCTGATTAAAAAAAAAAACATTGTAAATTTGATCACACCATACTTTGGAGGATTCCTTAAAGCCCTGATCAAAGACTAACTTCATGAAAAAGAAGTAAAAAAGTAACAGCTGCAATGGATGCTACTTATTACTTTAATGGCTGATTATAAGAGGGATGGTAAGGACAACCACCCTTAGACCAATGGGTTCCAGGGGGCCCACAGCTACTCGAACCACCCCTATTATATCCCGAAATTGGCTGCTGTCTCACCATCCTACACAAGGATAGGCGGATAGGCCTTGGACCTCACTGGGAGAATTCTTGACAGGTCACTTGGGTGAAGGGGCTAGGCTTTGAATAAAATAAAAAAACATCCTATACTCACCTCCCGGGCAGTGCAGTTTGCACTACTCCTGCCTCACGCTGATTTTGCAGTAGCGCTATCAGTAATTGCTGCAGCCAGTCCCCACTTTCAGTGTTGGTGGGACTAGTGAATTGCTACAGCGATCATGAGAAGTGATCACACTACCGTGAAGTCAGTGAGGGACAGGAGTTGGGAGGTGAGTATAGGATGTTTTTTTTATTTAATGCTGTTAAGTGGTATAAGGGGGCTATAATTACCTAATGAGGGTATATAAGAGACTATTATCACAGAATGGGTACATATAAGGAGGCTTTTATTAATGAAAGGGCATATAAGGGGGCTATTATTACCTAACAGGAGCATATAAGGAAGCCACTATCACTGAACGGGAGCTTAAGTAAGTATTATAACTGAATGCAAGTATTATAATTGAGTGAAGGCATACAGTGGCATTATTACTGAATGGGGGCATTAGGGGGCATTATTACTGAATGGGGGAGCTTTTACTATGTGCAGAACACTAAAAATGGCACTATGGTCTCATCCACACAAGCGTATGCATTGTCATGCTGGTTGAAATTCGCATCATTCAAGTATAGCCGCCACCGAGTCCCGAGTTTAATTAGCGTTTTCTTGTCCATTCACAGGGAAAAATACGTAGCAGCACGGAAATTCTTCGGTCAGTAGAAATCCTGGATTGACGTCTAATAGCTTCAATAGCTTAAATAGTGTCAGCAGTCTTATTTTCCGAGTGTTAGACGCAGGTAAACTCCCTCCACATCCCTTTTTTTTAGCTACCATAGGAGTCTATGGAAGCTTCCAGTATTTTTCAGCAATAGATAGGTCAAGACCTATCTTTTCACGCAGCGAGTAAAATCAGGGACCAAAGACGGTCGCCGATTTCTCGTTTTGATAGCATGATTTTTTCATGCAACCAAAATTTGCTCATGTGAATGAATGCATAGAAATCTAATGATATTTTATCGCAGCTAAATGAGGCCTTGCTGTGTAGAGCCTAGAGAGGCACAAAATAGAGGATAGTATTACTGTGTGGGGAGCTACAAGTGGTATGATTGTTATCTGAGGCACTAAGGAAGGGAAGATTGTGTAGAGATATTGAAAACAGGGGCAGGTTGCAAAAAAAACTGAGAAGCCAAAAGGTCTGTTTATCATTGCAGAGAAAAGCTGTGATTGGGAAAAGTCATCATGGTGATCTGGGTTGGACAGAGAAGAAAAGGGAAAGTGAAGGACTCCAGTCAGAGAAGACATCACCTGTTATCATGTCGTAAGCTTGGTTCTGTTATTGTGTAAGTTATTATCACTACCTTAAAGAGGATGTTCCAGATCTAAAAAAAAATGATGTCCTATCCTCAGGATAGGTCAGCAATAGCTGATCAACAAGGGTCTGCTGCTCAAGACCCCTGCCAATCCGCTGTCACGGTGTATGGAGCAGGAAGCAGATTACTCTTTAGCAGCCCACCATGGTACTGCAGGCACAGCTCCTACCGAAAAGCTAAAGTGGTGAAGTGGTTTCAATCTGATGTCCAGTGGGTTACGTAACTCTTTAATACTATTGCAGTACTGTCCAAAAGGCTCTGATCATGAGGCTCAGTAAGTGCTGAAGAAAGTAAGCTGCAATAATTCTCAAAAGCCGCATGTTGTATTAGACTATGAATATTTTCTTTATCAGAAGCTCTCTGTATACTTTGGCTGCATGTAAATTTCCATTGTTAAGAGATCATTAGAAAGTACAGGCCAATATAAACAAGCTTAGACCTAGAGCTCCAGATAAGGGAGTTGTCCACCTTCAGTTGACTTTTAAGCACTTGTTTATACATATTATTTCACCACAATTCAATATACAACTTCTTTTACACTTTCCCATTGTTTTGTGTTGCAATGGCTGTAAGTATTTATGACAGTGGGCCGTTCCTGTTGGGGAGTAATTGTCATTAAGGCATCATGCCCACGGCCAGGTCGAAATCCACCTGTGAACTCTCTCTCGCAGCGTAATCAGACCCTGCACCTCCCAGAGACCTCATACTCACCTCTCCGGATCCGCGGTAATAGTCTCTGCTGATGAGCCAGTGCGCATATGTAGTGCAGCACATACCGTGCTGGCCCTAGGCGGGGCCGCGATTTCCCACGATACTTCCGCTGAGCTCACAGTGGAAGTATCGCAGGACGGACGGCTTCCATCGACTGCAATGGAAGCCATCTGCGTGATGAGAATCTATTAACATTTGATGTCTATGGACGGCTATTGCTGCGGGATTCGCGCCGGTTGTCTGACTGCGAATCCCACAGCGATTATCCGGCCGTGGGCATTCGGCCTAAGGGTGGTTTCCATCAGTGTCAGGAGTTCGGGTTTTCTGCTTTGTTCAGGGAGCAGGAAAGGGGAATCCCCTGATTGAATGGATCAGTCTTATGATGGAACTCAATAGAGCTGAACAGACCCTATTGACTATGGGATCCATTGGCTTTCCGCTCAGCTGCCTGACTTTTTGTTGGAAGGCAAAGTGCTGCATGCAACACTTTTTTCTTCTGGTGTTTTGTACTGCATCTGCCAAACCAGTATATGTGAGGGTGCATTTACACAGGCTAGTACAATATTTATCCAAAAAAATTGGATCGATATCGCACTTTTAAAATTTAAATTCTGGATGCAAGCATAATGTGTTTTTGCTTAAATGCATCACCTTGTATCTATGTACTTGCGATTTTCACGCTCATGAAAAGATTGCAAGTGCTTACCATAGTTTTCAATAGTAAAAATCACATGGCATTTGCATGCAAATCGCAGGTCATGCGAATGCGATGCAATCTTTTTAAAGATCCTATAGGAAAAAATGGGTGATTATTTGTGATGAATTAGCAAAACATAGTTCTCAGCATTGCTGTGAAAGAGAAGATGCTTATGTGAACAAACACATTGTAATCAATGTGTTATTACCATGCTCAAGTTCTGTCCATATTGCTATTGGCTGGAACTGGTGCGTGAAATTCGCCCATGTAAATGCACCCTGGGAAGTTAAGCACATAGCGTGTATTTGGCCCGTTACATTACAGTATAAAAAATTTGTTTTACAAAATTTCATAAATACAATATGTTATTGTATATGTACGTGAAAGTGATGCCTAAAGCATCTGTAAGTTCTGCCACGAAAAACAAGACCTCAAATTGTGAAGTAGTCATAAAAATATTAAGTGTAATGGGAACGGGAAGGCAAAAACAGAAGAATTCCTGCAGTTCTGTACACGAAAATAAATTCAGTCCCCAAGGACTCAAAGGCAGTACGCCACTTTGAAGCATTTTTTACTGCTCCGTTGCATCTAAACTAAACAGAAAGCAGCTTTGTGGCTATTCCTGATTTCTAATACACACAGTGTAGTGTAAGGCTTCTACTGATCTCTGTGTCTCCATGATTACAGGCATGGATGATGTTTTAGTTCAGCTTCATGGACTGCTCATTACATTACATTGTACAATATAGTTTGGTAATTACCACTTTGTGGCCAAAAGAGGAAGCTATTTACTTCTGTTAAAATGCCGGACAGTTAAGCCAACACCAAACGGACACCATTATAATCAAGGGGATCTATTTGGTGCAGTTCGGTTCCATCATAAGATGGATCTTTTCGGTCAGGGGATTCCACTTTCATGTTCTTTTTACAACCTCACAAATTATGTTACTATGTATTCTAATACATGTAACTGCAAAAAGGAATGCTGCCATCCAATAGGTGGCGCTGCAGAGGTATTGTTCCATCTTCCTTATTTGCATATTACCCAGAGGAGCATGGATGGCCTTATAAGTCGTCTCACTCACCTTCTTGGTGCTCTCCCTAAGAAGAGATGTTACCCCTCCTAAAACTTCACATGCTTGGCCAGGTTTATAATGCATGTATCCATTGGCAATAATGCATAAATTGTCACCTATATTAGAACTTTAGGCATATCTGGTTATTTAAAAGTGTAGAATAGTTATTAGAGATGGGATATCTCTTTAAGCCAACTTTCAAACTGTTCAAAGGTTCAAACATTTATTTCTATCCCAAGCTATCTAGACTTAAATTGGCCCCAAAGGTATCAAGAGTTTTCCTCTGTAGTTTCTGCAGCCTGAAGAATGGAACTTATGATATAAAAAGGTAAAATAACATTTGATAATGACAATGCTATGGCAAAATACACACATGACCCACGTGAATTGATAGAAGGTTATTTTTGCTTTGGAAGTTAAGTAATACTTTTTCCTACGACTGGATTAAGAGGCCGTTTCCTTTGAGAAGGATAAATGCTCAACAGGATTTTTTTCTAAAGGAAGTTGTACTTTTCAGTGGAATAAAACCAAGCAGCAAAATGCCAATAGATGTTCAAATCTATCTTTAGCATCCAGAAAATGTTCTTATTGTGTTCTCAAGACACAAAGATTTGTTCAGACTTCACTGCAGAAAATAGAGCCAGCAAGTGTGTTAGAATCCGTACAGGAGGTGAATCAGCTCAGATCGCTCTCTGCAGAGGATGATAAAGAATTCGTCTTTTGAAGTCTGCAAATCCAAGAAAAACGCTCAGAATCACTCCATTATTTTTCTGCTGGAAAGCAGAACAGAGGAAAGGAGGAACAGAAACACACCCTTAAATGAGACCTAAAGATCACGAAATTCCATCATTAAAATAAACTTTTTTCTTGCATTTAACACATATGGTGTGAGAGGCGGAATCAGAAAAGTTCATTCTAACTTATTCGACTTTTTCCTAACTCCTCAGGGAATTAGTAATGAAGGTTTTTTTTTCACATTTAAGTCTTAGAGTTTTTCATGATAGACTTTTTGAGAACATCAAAGCCTTAGTTTGGGTATGTTCTTGTTTACATCCATGCTACAGAAGAAGCTGACAGGCAAAACCCAGGTCAGGCATTTGTAAGCGTGCTGCTTCTTGTTTTTTATACATACTTTGATATACATAAGGTATTTCAAAAGTGTGAAACCACCCATATAGAATAAAAACCATTTGGCAGATAGTGACCATTTTGCATGCAAGCTGCAGGAGAAGGGTTAAACCTGTTAGGCCATTTCACCAACAGGATGGCCATTTTGAGTCCACCATCTTGGATTCAACTCTAATTTTACCAATTGTCATGTAGCTGTGTGATTTATCAGACTGGCAGAAAATGTTGCCAGGAAAGTAATGGTGTGCTTCATTTTAACATCACTTGATTCATTCTTATGTTAGCACGGTGTTTTTTCTTCATTACAGGCAATGTGAATAATGGCATTATCTTAAGCAGAACATCTTTAGATCATTCCCATGTCAACTGAACAAAGCACGTATAACATCGATGCAGATTTCAATCAACACCACCCAAACTACATCTCCCATTACCCATAGTGTCTTTCCAAATTCAAAGAAACAGGTTCTGTTGCTGATAAACTTAAATCTGGATGACCAAAAACAGTTACTGATGAACCATCAGCACCCGCTGCCACATTCAGCAGATTTTGGTTTGTCAGTGACAGAACCTGTTCCATGGAATTCATCTGCTAAGCAATTCAATTTGGTTTTATAAAGAACTTCACTTGTGGTGAATATGCAGACAGACTCTGCATAACCATTTAATTACCATTTTTACAGATTCTTTTCAATTTAAGGCCACTTTGCTCAACATGCCTAGAAATGTGGAAATACATCACCATTATAGCCATGATGATGATACTAAAAGAGGTTATCCAAGATCAAATAAAAAGAAGCTATACTCATCCATTTATTCAGCCACTGCTACCAGCATCACTGCTCCAGAGCTCCCCATTGACTTTGCTTACCATATACTCCATATGACTGCTACAGCCAATTACTGACTTCAGCTGTGTTTGGCATGAGACCACTGAGGTAAGCAATTGGCCGTAGTGGTAATGTGGAGCATATGGGCATGTTATTGTTGCAGCCAAGTAAAAATGGTTGTCAGGGAATACTGGCGCTGTGGCACTGGAAGTGGCAGCTGATTAAATGTTTAAGTATAAAGTGAGGCAAATTATGTATTGTATGATTTAGTTTGTATTTCAGTCTAAGTTGGGCTATTTTAGCAAGCAGAGTGCTCTGCAGAGCAAATTCCTCACACAATGTTAATTCGAATTTTATCTTTGTTTAATATTACCTGAGAAAGAGACAGTAAGTCTCAGTGGACAAGGAATAGGAGATTTCCATCAGCACAATGGAGCCAGCAGAGATGAGTCATCAGAGCCATGATTGTTCTTTACACTTCAAAGTAAATGAATGATGCAACTGTGTTTGGCTTTGTAGCACCCCTTTCTGTCTCAACTTGAAACCTACTGTTACAATTATGTGGGCAAATAACCACCGGGCCCACACGAACGTGACCCGAAGACACGGGTTAGGGAAAAATGACACTGTACTGAAGGGAAGATGGTGAAATCCTACCTAACAAGCAGAGTGATCACCTCAATAAAGGTGGCCCCACGCTGGAACTTCGGCCATGGCTCTCCCAGAATAGGTGGTACACGGAAGCAGGACAAGTACAGATAAATCAAATGTACAAACACACTTACCACACAACCTCGCACACTAAAGCAGATGATAAAGCTGAATATAAAAGCAAGGAATTAGTACGTACATTGGCCAATGAACTTAAGCTGCAAGGCTGCGACAAGGCTCCTTGTGTCTTGCAGTCCCCACTCTAGCAAGACACAAAACAGGCAGCACGGGACACCAAACACCCAGCAAGCTGCAAGCTGAACAGGCACTACACACACAGCAAGCTGCAGGCTGACATGACACAAACACAGACAGACAAGACTGAGGAAATACACCTTCCTCTTGTAGATGTGCTCCTGGAACCCTGTAGAACAACAAACTCCAGCAGCACAACCTAACACCTACCTATTTGTCTATAAAAAGCTGTGTCTTGATACAAAACAAAAGGAAATTTCTTGGTTAACACATCCCATTGCGTTGTATGAGATGATTTTCTCCAAGCTCATATCAACCACACCTAGTATGGCACCCACGGTATATCAAACAGCACAATTGTGCTAACAATAGCTTCTTTTTTTATTTCATCACATTTCATGGTAATGGGAAACTTTAAAAATATCTTGGATAGCCCCTTTAAATCATGACATTCTCATAGTAGCCTTGGAGTTCTTGGAATGCTTCCATTAGCTATAGGAAGTTGTTTTATAGTTCGCAAAATTAATTTTTTTATGGCAAGCCAGGAAACAAATCACCGGTTTTGCTGTTATAAGGAGTGTCTAAACAGGGAAGAACCTCACTCTTGATAGTATATAAATCTCAGTCTAAACAAAGCACTGAAAAATTAACTGCAATAGATATGTGGATCAAGCACACAAAACCACATATAAAACTCTTTCCTATATTATTCTATCTCAGAGCTATATTGTGTAGCATTTAAGGTGGCTTGGGACCTTGACTGTTTGGCTGAAAAAGGTGTCTGCTAAGAGCACCGTAAATACACCATGGTCGGAGTGAAAGACGCTGCTTTGACCCCTGTGTAGTGGCCGATGTGGCTCTCATTGAAATCATGCCATGTATTGTGGCACTGTCAGTGCGTGGCCGTTTAAATAGGATAGGTCATCAATAGTACTTTCCCTGGAAAACTCATTGAAAATATGATCATAATTTCAAGAGCGCTACCCCTATGTCTTACAGTGCTTTTCAAAAACATTGGGGCGGATTTCCTAATCCCGTCTAATAGTTAGACAGGGAAAACGTACACTGGACAGTCTTAAAATGTGCCAGAATTATCATAGTGACTCATGATGGATGATTAATCTTGCACACCTTTAGACTTTCTAGTCTATTATTACTACCTATTAGTTGGCTAAGTTTGGCATCAAAGTTTTAGGGAATGAGGTTGCATGTAGGCCATGTCATCTCTGCTAATACAACACCCTTCCCATGATGCCTTTTCAGTGAAAACAGTGTCAAAATGATGTGACAAGTGTGGTTCAAAACATGTAAGAGATTGTTTTGGTGCAATTTGCACCACAGAACTGACACATTTCAAATAGTAAATCTGCTCTAATGTCTCAGTGATTAAATTAGCTCATCAGTTTGGATTTTCACAATTTTTGGCTGCTCTTCTATTTACATGCCTCCTAATTTTGGTTTCTTCACTGATGCACATTTTCCGTGTAGGGACAGCTACAAATGCTGTTTAGGTGCAAATATCAAATGCAATTGCTATATTACGATATTGCACTCCTTTGGCCTATCCCAGAGTTAGAATCACAGAGAAAATAAGCAAATAGCGTGCGGATCCAGGATGATAAAGGCAGTTCCTGCTATTTTCATTATACACAAATAGACTACACCGGTCAGGCCCTAGCTGTGTGAGATGATATGTGATACACGCTTTTAAAGTATTCATCCTGAGAGTATAATAAAAATAGCAGGAACTGCTTTTATCATCCTGGATCCACACGCTATTGGCTTCTTTTTGTTTGTTTTTTCCGTGAGTCTAAGTCTGAGACGGGCAGAGCCAAAGGAGTGATATATATGTATATATATGTGCATATATGTAGGAAGATGGATAGCTGTAATCATCACCCATTGTGAATAGTGGACGCTGTCTGCTTCAGTATATATAGATTTTATCCTTCATAGGGATGAGGATGAATGCAGTAGTCCAGGTGTGGAGGTGCCAGGAGGTCAGTTGGTTGCAGAAGGTGAACGTCAGTCGGTTTGACTACGCAGAGGATAGAGCTATCCTCATGGAGTTCGGGATCGGTGGAGTGACATCACAGACCGTTTGGAGGCAGGAGACCTGTTATCGTAGTGGTGTGGAAGCTGAGGTGATCTGGCGGGAGTCAGAGTCTGCGGTTGGTGGGTTCACATCCCCTACACAGCTGGGTGAGTGCACATCTATGTTGTGTCCAACTTATTTAGATATTGCGTTGGTGCACACGGGAAGCAGGATATTTGGGGGCTTGGACAGTGAGGTGATCGGAGTAGTGCGCGTGGTGCTGGTGAAGACGTGAGAGACATTTTAGGGTGCAATGAGGGAAATTTTAGCTAGGTGTGAGATGGTACCTGGATTGGGGAGGAGGAATGACCCATCCCTGATAGAGGAGTGGATGATGCAGTCTCCACTGAATACCAGCAGGAATATGCAAAGGCGGAGTTGAATGGCAGGATACAAGGGCTCACGGAAAACAGGGGTGACGATTGCAGTTCAAACAGAAACAGATGGTGAAGGGATACGGTTGGATGATAGGGCAAAAGGAGAGGTGTATGTGTATTATTAGAGTCCGCTGGGAGCGCATTTAAAGAAGGTCAGTGAGAAGATATTGCGGGTTGAGTATGTGGTGATCTTCTCACTCTTCCCCTTGGAGAAATTTAATTTGGATAAGAGTAAGAGGATGGAATATTAAAAGGAGAAAGAGAGGAGATGGCATCTCATTCCTCAGACTTTTTCTAGCTGGTTGCAGGGTTTTGCAATTTTAGCTAGAGTGATTGGGAAAAAAAGCATCGGAAAATTGCCCAACACTTTTTTGTTACTTGGACTCCATTGGGGAAGCATATAAGGTGTATTGAGGGTAAATGTGGCTGCGCTATGATAAAGGCAGAGAAAAACAGTGCAACCAAGTATTAGATGGGATCAAAAGGACACTGGCCTCTGGTTGAGGGTGATGGCTCTGGTGAGGTACAGACAGCCCTTTCAGGGGGGTGCGGGTGGAGGAAGCACCAGTGGAAGTTTGCAGTCAGGAAATCAGCATGGGTAGACAGGGAGTAATAAGTTGGGTGTCTGCTGGCAGTTTAACGAGAGCCGGTGCAGATTTGGGGGAAGTTTAAGCATGTCTGTTCACAGTGCAATGGTGCATTGCACGGGGCAACGCGGTGCTTTAAGAGAGGTAAGGGAAAGGGACCAGCTAACTCTGAAAAAAGGAAGAACACCGGTGAGGATGGAAGAGATGGTGCAGTACGTATATAGGTATCTGGACTGTGTAAAAGCGGAATTGTTGTTTTTAGGTTTCCACAACGGTTTTTGAAATTCCTTCCCCCTGTTCATAAGGTCCCGTGCACGCTGTTATGTGAGAATTATTACAAAAAGTTATAGAAGGAGGTGTTTTTCAGCCACATAGGGGTCCATTTGAAGAATCGCCTTGTACAGATTTTAGAGTTTCACCATTAGGAGTAGTGCCCAAAAAAGAACCAAGCAAGTTTCTATTGATTCACCATTTGTCTTACCTGAAAGAGGCGTCAGTTAATGATAGCATTGATCCTGAATTGTGTTCGGTAGTTTATACATCTTTTGATGAGGCCGTGAGGTGGGTAAGGAAGTATGGTAAAGGGGCCTTGTTGGCAAAGACGTATATTGAAACGGCATTTCGCCTTCTCCCAGTACACCCTGAGAGCTGTCGTTTGTTGGACTGCTACTGGTAAGGGAGTTACTTTGTGCACAGGTGCTTGCACATGAGCTGTGCGATTTCATGCGCTTATTTTAAAGCATTCAATTCCAACGTTTTTGGAATGGGTGATCAAGAGTGCGTCAGGTATTGGATCAGTGATCCATTACTTGGATAATTTTTTGTGTGTCGGGCCGGCATGTTCGCCTATTTGTTCATCCGCTTCGTGCCACTGTGCAACAAGTTGCACATCGTTTTGGTGTGCCGTTGGTGCCAAATAAAACGCAGGGTCC
Organism: Eleutherodactylus coqui; assembly: GCF_035609145.1. Classification (NCBI taxonomy): domain Eukaryota; kingdom Metazoa; phylum Chordata; class Amphibia; order Anura; family Eleutherodactylidae; genus Eleutherodactylus; species Eleutherodactylus coqui. Next base: position 117,180,813 of record NC_089840.1, on the reverse strand, counting down.
ATCGACATGTTTAAATTTTGGGGGCATCACCATTGATACGGAGGTTATGGAATGTAGGCCTCCACTTGACAAGGTACGGTCTCTGCAACAGTGGTTGCGGGTAAACAAGGTCACGCGTCGGGAGTTTCAATTGCTTTTAGGGAAGCTTAATTTTGCATATCGGATTATGTCTATGGGCAGGGGTTTTTGCAGAAGACTGGCAGCTGCAACCGCGGTAGTGAAGTCGGACCACCATTTCATTCAGTTGGGGAAAGAGCATAAGAATGATTTAGAAGTTTGGTAGTCCTTTTTAGAGAGCTATAATAGGAGATTGCAAAGGAACTGATGGGGAATTTTGTCTGTGAACTGTTTACGGATGCAGCAGGTAGTTTGGGTTTTGGTGCTTACTTTCAAGGACGATGGTGCGTGGGTATTTGGCTCAATGAGTGAAGGAGGCAGGTTTGGTCAGAAACTTGGTGGTACTGAATCTGTTTCCTGTTGTTATTGCAGTGACTTTATGGGGTGACATTGTAAGGAATAAGAAGGTGTGCTTTTATTGTGACAATATGGGGGTGGTGCAGGTGATTAATAGCTTATCGGCGTCTTCTCCCCTAGTGGTAAGCTTGTTGCGTCAGTTGGTGCATGTACTGGGTGTGAAAAATTCAATAGCAGATGCTCTCTTTCGGTTTCAGTAGGACTGTTTTTAAGAGTTAACTATGGGTGCGAAAGAAGAGGGGAGTACATGCCCGACTTGGCTTTGGAACTTGGTCAGGAAGCAGCGGATAACCTGATCAGTGCTTCATTGGCACTAGGTACAGTGGTGGCGTACGCGGCTGCATGGCAGGAGTGGAAGAATTGGTTGGAGTCCTTGGGCAATATAAGGATGGACGAAGACATGAAAGGAGTGTTATTGTACTGGTTGGGGAATGTATCGAGTGAGGGGAGGTCTGTCGCTGCAAGGATTGGTGTATGGGTTTAAATTGAGGCACAGGCAGGACATGACAAAGTTTTTTAGTGGGCCAGGCCCTAAAAGGTTTTAGGAATGGAAAGAAGAGTCAGGATAAAAGGAGGCCAGCTTCATTTACCTTGTTGGAACAGATAAGAGTTGGTTTGGAAAAAAGTTTGTAGGGGGAGGGGTTTGAATTGGCTTTATTTAAAGTGGCTTTTTCATTGGCATTTTTTGGAGCATTTCAGTTGGGGGAGTTGGTTTCTTCCAGTAGAAAGGAATGGGGTGGTTTATTTGTGGAGGATGTGAGACTTCTGGAAGGGCGATTGGAGGTCATTATATGCCGGATCAGGCAGGAAAGGAAAGAAGATTGTTATTGGTCAAGTACAGAGGTCAGGGATCTGCCCAGTCAGGTGTTGGGAGATTTATTGCGCTTTTTCCAGAGTGGCGACGGGTTCTTGTCTGCGTCATGCAGATGGGTCCTTTTTGTCCAGATTCCAGTTTATTGTGGCCTTTCAAAAGGTTTTATCGAGTTTGGTTCTCAATAGTTCCAGTTTGGGGTCCCGTTCTTATAGGGTGGGTGCAGCAATAGAGGCTGCAAACTGGGGCTTGGATTCTGAGCTAATTAAGCGGATTGGCAGATAGGAGTCGAGCAGGTATAGGTCTTATGTTGTAGATGTTAGTATAGATGGGTATGGACTGGGTGGTGTTTTTTGGAGTCAGGGTTGGGAGAGGCCAACCCTGACCCATTAGCAATAGTGAAGAGGAAAGAAGCCGGTGGTGCATGTATGCTTCATGATGGCACAAGCATTTGCGAACACTACTGTAAATGCTTTGCACTGTGAGGCTGCCCGGCCATGCAACATTGGAGATGATATCAAATATTAAGCGGGGTGATGCCGCAGAATATATGGATTGCTAATAGCAATACCATTTTGGCTTCACTCTATGCTCAGTTTGGTAACCTGAAAGAGGATTTGGGGTTTCTAAGACTTGATTTACAAAAAATTACTGAAAGTTTGTCTAAAGCAGAGACACATACTAATGAAATGGGAAAAAAATGTCCTGATGCAAGATACGAATAGTAAGTGTGAGCAGTATATTCATACTTTGCAATATAAAGCAAGTAATTTGGAAAATAGACTAAGGAGAAATAATTTGCAACTAGTGGGGGTTCTAGAAAAGGTGGAAGGATTGTATCCAATATAATTTTTTGAGTGATGATTAAAATCAGTAATTGGGGAAGCTATTTTGTCAGTGTCAGGACTCATACCCAGGAGCTTCTGTACTCCCAGGCAGCTCTAGCTGCTGAGCTATCAGGCCTTTGAGGATAGTTCCCCTGCTCTTCTATTTCCTCATTACATGATTATTTGTGCTCCAAGCCTATAATCAAGATCAACTACCTGCCTGCTCTTCTGAACTGCAACTGTTACTATCCGTATACTGACCTCTAGTTTCCCCTGACTACACTACCTACCTACTCCTCTGTACTGCAACAGGTACTACCCATGTACCGATCTCTGGCTTCCCCTGACTACGCTATCTGCCTGCTCTTCTGTACTGCACCTGATACAAATCTGTGTACCAAACCTCTTACTTCTCCTGACCACGCTCTTCCCTCATTGGTTGCAATACTAAGGCTCTGAGCCTGAACTGGACCATTACAGAAATAATCATGCCCAAAAATGGAGGCCGTTGTGACCACCCCGAGGAAGCAAGAATTTTGCGCCACTTACAATTTTTCTAATTTATAAACCTTGGTATTGGACCAACCAAAATAATTAACCAATTTACAACTTCTGGGCAGTTTTGGCTCAGATATTTGCATACCATTGCCAGAAAAATTCAGTGGGTCTCGCTATCTTTACGGAGGTTTCTTTAATCAATGCCGTATATATTTCCAAAGGCAACCTGCTCCTTTTTCCAGTGACAGGAAAAAGTATTCTTCATCATCAATCTTCCTACAGATGAGGCACTTGCATCGGCCTCGCCTTATGTGTAAAAGAACTGTGACCCCCTCAATGACCTTAATACTTTTATTATGGTGGTGGGCCAGGTTTTTGACGACCGCTGTACCCAAGCAGAGGGAAATTTGCATAACCTACAACAAGGGTGACGCTCTGTGGCTGAATATACAACAGAATTTCGCCACTGGACGACTAATACTACATGGAACCTAGCCGCCTAGGGGAGTCAGTTTTGATGAGGATTGTCAGAGCTCACGAAAGATGAACTTGCTAGAGTTGAGACCCCTGATAGTATGGGATCTCAACTCAATTATGCATCCAAATAAATCAGAGACTTACTGAGCGAAGAAAGGAAAAGCTGTGGATATCTGGAAATAACCCTGCATATTTTTTCTGTCAATCAGCATTAAACACCCACAAAAATCCCAAAACTATACCTGAACCTATGCAGATTGATGTCATCCACAAACCTCTTTCTGCAGTTGAGAAGGAGATTCGTCATACTGAGAATTTGTGTCTCTATTGTGGAGGCCCAGGACATTATGCTATTAACTGTCCCACCAAGTTCCAAAAGACTATCACCTTTAGAAGGGCTAAGACTAGAGATGAGCGAACGTACTCGTCCGAGCTTGATACTCGTTCGCCACGAGCACCACGCGATGTTCGAGTTACTTTCACTTTCATCTCTGAGACGTTAGCGCGCTTTTCTGGCCAATAGAAAGACAGGGAAGGCATTACTACTTCCCCCTGTGACGTTCAAGCCCTATACCACCCCCCTGCAGTGAGTGGCTGGCGAGATCAGGTGTCACTCGAGTATTTAAATTGGCCCCTGCCGCGGCTCGCCACAGATGCATTCTGACATAGATCAGGGAAAGTGCTGCTGATGCTGGAGCTGCTATAGGGAGAGTGTTAGGAGTTATTTTAGGCTTCAAGAACCCCAACGGTCCTTCTCAGGGTCACATCTGACCGTGTGCAGTACTGTTGAGGCTGCTTTTAGCAGTGTTGCACATTTTTTTTTTTTTGTATATCGGCCGTGCAGAGCATTGCATCCTCAGTCTGCAGTCATTGTACATAGTATAGGGCCAGTACTGGTGAGGCAGGGACAGTGGGAAAGGTGAAAGAGATATACTGTCTATATAGGCAGTGGGCTTTTTCAAACAAATTTGGGGAAAAAAAAAAATATTTGGGCTGCCTGTGACCGTCCTCAGTGTACTGCGTCTCTGCTGGGGGTAGTAGTCCTAATTAATACGCAGCTAAGTGTTACAGCAGGCTTGCGCAAAAGTGTTTCCTGGCTCTGCGTTGCCCGTTACATCACCGCCGTCATCCCGTCCAGAGGGAAACAGTCTGCAGTAATTTTACATAGTATAGGGCCAGTAGTGGTGAGGCAGGGACAGTGGGAAAGGTGAAAGAGATATACTGTCTATATAGGCAGTGGGCTTTTTCAAAAAAATTTGGGAAAAATACTATCTTTGGGCTGCCTGTGACCGTCTTGAGTGTACTGCGTCTCTGCTGGGGGTAGTAGTCCTAATTAATACGCAGCTAAGTGTTACAGCAGGCTTGCGCAAAATTGTTTCCTGGCTCTGCGTTGCCCGTTACATCACCGCCATCATCCCGTCCAGAGGGAAACAGTCTGCAGTAATTTTACATAGTATAGGGCCAGTAGTGGTGAGGCAGGGACAGTGGGAAAGGTGAAAGAGATATACTGTCTATATAGGCAGTGGGCGTTTTCAAAAAAATTTGGAAAAATTCTATCTTTGGGCTGCCTGTGACCGTCTTGAGTGTACTGCGTCTCTGCTGGGGGTAGTAGTCCTAATTAATACGCAGCTAAGTGTTACAGCAGGCTTGCGCAAAAGTGTTTCCTGGCTCTGCGTTGCCCGTTACATCACCGCCGTCATCCCGTCCAGAGGGAAACAGTCTGCAGTAATTTTACATAGTATAGGGCCAGTAGTGGTGAGGCAGGGACAGTGGGAAAGGTGAAAGAGATATACTGTCTATATAGGCAGTGGGCTTTTTCAAAAAAATTTGGGAAAAATACTATCTTTGGGCTGCCTGTGACCGTCTTGAGTGTACTGCGTCTCTGCTGGGGGTAGTAGTCCTAATTAATACGCAGCTAAGTGTTACAGCAGGCTTGCGCAAAATTGTTTCCTGGCTCTGCGTTGCCCGTTACATCACCGCCATCATCCCGTCCAGAGGGAAACAGTCTGCAGTAATTTTACATAGTATAGGGCCAGTAGTGGTGAGGCAGGGACAGTGGGAAAGGTGAAAGAGATATACTGTCTATATAGGCAGTGGGCGTTTTAAAAAAAAATTGGGAAAAATACTATCTTTGGGCTGCCTGTGACCGTCTTGAGCGTACTGCGTCTCTGCTGTCTGCTGGGGGTAGTAGTCCTAATTAATACGCAGCTAAGCGTTACAGCAGGCTTGCGCAAAAGTGTTTCCTGGCTCTGCGTTGCCCGTTACATCACCGCCATCATCCCGTCCAGAGGGAAACAGTCTGCAGTAATTTTACATAGTATAGGGCCAGTAGTGGTGAGGCTGGGACAGTGGGAAAGGTAAAAGAGATATACTGTCTATATAGGCAGTGGGCTTTTTCAAAAAAATTTGGAAAAAATTCTATCTTTGGGCTGCCTGTGACCGTCTTGAGTGTACTGCGTCTCTGCTGGGGGTAGTAGTCCTAATTAATACGCAGCTAAGTGTTACAGCAGGCTTGCGCAAAATTGTTTCCTGGCTCTGCGCTGCCCGTTACATCACCGCCGTCATCCCGTCCAGAGGGAAACAGTCTGCAGTAATTTTACATAGTATAGGGCCAGTAGTGGTGAGGCAGGGACAGTGGGAAAGGTGAAAGAGATATACTGTCTATATAGGCAGTGGGCTTTTTCAAAAAAATTTGGGAAAAATACTATCTTTGGGCTGCCTGTCACCTTCTTGAGCGTACTGCGTCTCTGCTGGGGGTAGTAGTCCTAATTAATACGCAGCTAAGTGTTACAGCAGGCTTGCGCAAAATTGTTTCCTGGCTCTGCGCTGCCCGTTACATCACCGCCGTCATCCCGTCCAGAGGGAAACAGTCTGCAGTAATTTTACATAGTATAGGGCCAGTAGTGGTGAGGCAGGGACAGTGGGAAAGGTGAAAGAGATATACTGTCTATATAGGCAGTGGGCTTTTTCAAAAAAATTTGGGAAAAATACTATCTTTGGGCTGCCTGTGACCGTCTTGAGTGTACTGCGTCTCTGCTGGGGGTAGTAGTCCTAATTAATACGCAGCTAAGTGTTACAGCAGGCTTGCGCAAAATTCTTTCCTGGCTCTGCGTTGCCCGTTACATCATCGCCGTCATCCCGTCCAGAGGGAAACAGTATACATATATATGCTGCCTACAGTATCTGTCTGCTGTCTCAGCTCAGCCTTTAAAAAAAATAGCAGCAAAACACTTAAAGGAGATGTCCCGCGCCGAAACGGGTTTTTTTTTTTTTCAACCCCCCCCCCGTTCGGCGCGAGACAACCCCGATGCAGGGGTTAAAAAAACCACCCGCACAGCGCTTACCTGAATCCCGGCGGTCCGGCGTCTTCATACTCACCTGCTGAAGATGGCCGCCGGGATCCTCTGTCTTCGTGGACCGCAGCTCTTCTGTGCGGTCCACTGCCGATTCCAGCCTCCTGATTGGCTGGAATCGGCACGTGACGGGGCGGAGCTACACGGAGCTACACGGAGCCCCATAGAAGACTGCTGAAGACCCGGACTGCGCAAGCGCGGCTAATTTGGCCATCGGAGGCCAAAAATTAGTCGGCACCATGGAGACGAGGACGCTAGCAACGGAGCAGGTAAGTAAAAAACTTTTTATAACTTCTGTATGGCTCATAATTAATGCACAATGTATATTACAAAGTGCATTATTATGGCCATACAGAAGTGTATAGACCCACTTGCTGCCTCGGGACATCTCCTTTAAGGCCTACTAGTGGCCTTTGGACACTTGACTGCTTCTGCGCTGTGAATTCCACTAGCTCAGTCATACGCACCTACGTCTCACTACAGGCTTGCGCAAAATTCTTTCCTGGCTCTGCTGTGCGTTCCGTAAGCGAAGTCAGCCTCCAACCACAGGCCAATAAGCGGCACATTTAATTACAGCATTCTGTTTCTGCACTACTGGTAATACACCATGCTGAGGGGTAGGGGTAGGCCTAGAGGACGTGGACGCGGGCAAGGACGCGGAGGCCCAAGTCAGGGTGTGGGCACAGGCCGAGCTCCTGATCCAGGTGTATCGCAGCCGACTGCTGCGGGATTAGGAGAGAGGCACGTTTCTGGCGTCCCAAGATTAATCTCACAATTAATGGGTCCACGCGGTAGACCTTTATTAGAAAATCAGCAGTGTGAGCAGGTCCTGTCGTGGATGGCAGAAAGTGCATCCAGCAATCTATCGACCACCCAGAGTTCTGCGCCGTCCACTGCTGCAACTTTGAATCCTCTGGCTGCTGCTCCTCCTTCCTCTCAGCCTCCTCACTCCATTACAATGACACATTCTGAGGAGCAGGCAGACTCCCAGGAACTGTTCTCGGGCCCCTGCCCAGAATGGGCAGCAATGGTTCCTATCCCACCGGAGGAGTTTGTCGTGACCGATGCCCAACCTTTGGAAAGTTCCCGGGGTCCGGGGGATGAGGCTGGGGACTTCCAGCAACTGTCTCAAGAGCTTTCAGTGGGTGAGGAGGACGACGACGATGAGACACAGTTGTCTATCACTCAGGTAATAGTAATTGCAGTAAGTCCGAGGGAGGAGCGCACAGAGGACTCGGAGGAAGAGCAGCAGGACGATGAGGTGACTGAACCCACCTGGTTTGCTAAGCCTACTGAGGACAGGTCTTCAGAGGGGGAGGCGAGTGCAGTAGCAGGGCAGGTTGGAAGAGGCAGTGCGATGGCCAGGGGTAGAGGCAGGGCCAGACCGAATAATCCACCAACAGTTCCCCAAAGCGCCCCCTCGCGCCATGCCACCCTGCAGAGGCCGAGGTGCTCAAAGGTCTGGCAGTTTTTCACTGAGAGTGCAGACGACCGACGAACAGTTGTGTGCAACCTTTGTCACGCCAAGATCAGCCGGGGAGCCACCACCACCAGCCTCACCACCACCAGCATGCGCAGGCATATGATGGCCAAGCACCCCACAAGGTGGGACGAAGGCCGTTCACTGCCTCCGGTTTGCACCACTGCCTCTCCCCCTGTGTCCCAACCTGCCACTGAGATCCAACCCCCCTCTCGGGACACAGACACGACTGTCTCCCGGCCTGCACCCACACCCTCACCTCCGCTGTCATCGGCCCCATCCACCAATGTCTCTCAGCGCACCGTCCAGCCGTCGCTAGCGCAAGTGTTTGAGCGCAAGCGCAAGTACGCTGCCACGCACCTGCACGCTCAAGCGTTAAACGTGCACATAGCCAAATTGATCAGCCTGGAGATGCTGCCGTATAGGCTTGTGGAAACGGAGGCTTTCAAAACCATGATGGCGGCGGCAGCCCCGCGGTATTCGGTTCCCAGTCGCCACTACTTTTCCCGATGTGCCGTCCCAGCCCTGCACGACCACGTCTCCCGCAACATTGTACGCGCCCTCACCAACGCGGTTACTGGCAAGGTCCACTTAACAACGGACACATGGACAAGTACAGACTGGCAGGGCCACTATATCTCCCTGACGGTACATTGGGTAAATTTAGTGGAGGCTGGGACCGAGTCAGAGCCTGGGACCGTTCACGTCCTACCCACCCCCAGAATTGCGGGCCCCAGCTCGGTGCTGGTATCTGCGGCGGTGTATGCTTCCTCCACTAAACCACCCTCCTCCTCCTCCTCCTCCTACGCGACCTCTGTCTCGCAATCAAGATGTGTCAACAGCAGCACGTCGCCAGCAGTGGGTGTCGCGCGGCGTGGCAGCACAGCAGTGGCCAAGCGTAAGCAGGCCGTGCTGAAACTACTCAGCTTAGCAGAGAAGAGGCACACGGCCCACGAACTGCTGCAGGGTCTGACACAGCAAACCGACCGCTGGCTTTCACCGCTGAGGCTCCAACCGGGCATGGTCGTGTGTGACAACGCCCGTAACCTGGTGGCGGCTCTGCAGCTCGGCAGCCTCACGCACGTGCCATGCCTGGCCCACGTCTTTAATTTGGTGGTTCAGCACTTTCTGAAAAGCTACCCACGCTTGTCAGACCTGCTCGGAAAGGTGCGCCGGCTCAGTGCACATTTCCGCAAGTCCAACACGGACGCTGCCACCCTGCGCACCTTGCAACATCAGTTTAATCTGCCAGTGCACCGACTGCTGCGCGACGTGCCCACACGGTGGAACTCTACGCTCCACATGTTGGCCAGGCTCTATGAGCAGCGTAGAGCTTTAGTGGAATACCAACTCCAACGTGGGCGGCGTAGTGGGAGTCAGCCTCCTCAATTCTTTACAGAAGAGTGGGCCTGGTTGGCAGACATCTGCCAGGTCCTTGGAAACTTTGAGGAGTCTACCCAGATGGTGAGCGGCGATGCTGCAATCATTAGCGTCACCATTCCTCTGCTATGCCTCTTGAGAAGTTCCCTGCAAAGCATAAAGGCAGACGCTTTGCGCTCGGAAACGGAGGCGGGGGAAGACAGTATGTCGCTGGATAGTCAGAGTACCCTTCTGTCTATATCTCAGCGCATTGAGGAGGAGGAGGAGGAGGTGGAGGAGCATGAGGAGGAGGGGGAAGAGACAGCTTGGCCCACTGCTGAGGGTACCCATGCTGCTTGCCTGTCATCCTTTCAGCGTGTATGGCCTGAGGAGGAGGAGGAGGAGGATCCTGAAAGTGATCTTCCTAGTGAGGACAGCCATGTGTTGCGTACTGGTACCCTGGCACACATGGCTGACTTCATATTAGGATGCCTTTCTCGTGACCCTCGCGTTACACGCATTCTGGCCACTACGGATTACTGGGTGTACACACTGCTCGACCCACGGTATAAGGAGAACCTTTCCACTCTCATACCTGAAGAGGAAAGGGGTTCGAGAGTGATGCTATACCACAGGACCCTGGCGGACAAACTGATGGTAAAATTCCCATCCGACAGCGCTAGTGGCAGAAGACGCAGTTCCGAGGGCCAGGTAGCAGAGGAGGCGTGGAGATCAGGCAGCATGTACAGCACAGGCAGGGGAACATTCTCCAAGGCCTTTGACAGCTTTATGGCTCCACAGCAAGACTGTGTAACCGCTCCCCAGTCACGGCTGAGTCGGCGAGAGCACTGTAAAAGGATGGTGAGGGAGTACGTAGCCGATTGCACGACCGTCCTCCGTGACGCCTCTGCCCCCTACAACTACTGGGTGTCGAAGCTGGACACGTGGCCTGAACTCGCACTGTATGCCCTGGAGGTGCTTGCTTGTCCTGCGGCTAGCGTCTTGTCAGAGAGGGTGTTTAATGCGGCTGGGGGAATCATCATGGATAAGCGTACCCGCCTGCCAACCGACAGTGCCGACAGGCTTACAATCATAAAGATGAACAAAGCCTGGATTTCCCCAGACTTCTCTTCTCCACCAGCGGACAGCAGAGGTACCTAAACAATACGTAGGCTGCACCCGCGGATGGAAGCATCATTCTCTATCACCATAAAAAACGGGGACCTTTTAGCTTCATCAATCTATGTATTATATTCATCCTCCTCCTCCTGCTCCTCCTCCTGAAACCTCACGTAATCACGCCAAACGGGCAATTTTCTGAGGCCCACAAGGCTCAGTCATATAACTTTTGTAAACAATGTTTATACGTTTCAATTCTCAATTCAATAAAGCGTTGAAACTTGCACCTGAACCAATTTTTATTTTAACTGGGCCGCCTACAGGCCTAGTTACAAATTAAGCCACATTAACCAAAGCGATTAATGGGTTTCATCTGCCCTCTTGGTTGGGCATGGGCAATTTTTCCGAAGTACATTTGTATTGTTGGTACACCAATTTTTTTGGGCCCTCACCTACATTGTAATCCTAGTAATTTTTTAGCCCACCTGCATTAAAGCTGACGTCACCTCAGCTGTGCTGGGCACTGCAATGGAATATATTTATGTACCGCTGGTGGGTTCCAGGGAGCCACCCATGCTGTCGGTCCACACTGAGTTGTAACTGCATGTGTCCACTTCTAAAGAACCCCAGTCTGACTGGGGCATGCAGTGTGGGCCGAAGACCACCTGCATTAAACCTGACGTTACCTCAGCTGTGATGGGCAATGCAATGGGATATATTTATGTACCGCCGGTGGCTTCCTGGGACCCACCCATGCTGTCGGTCCACACGGAGTTGTAACTGCATGTGTCCACTTCTAAAGAACCGCAGTCTGACTGGGGAATGCAGTGTGGGCTGAAGACCACCTGCATTAAACCTGACGTTACCTCAGCTCTGATGGGCAATGCAATGGAATATATTTATGTACCACCGGTGGCTTCCTGGGACCCACCCATGCTGTCGGTGCACGCAGAGTTGTAACTGCATGTGTCCACTTCTAAAGAACCCCAGTCTGACTGGGGCATGCAGTGTGGGCCGAAGACCACCTGCATTAAACCTGACGTTACCTCAGCTGTGATGGGCACTGCAATGGGATTTATTTATGTACCGCCGGTGGGCTCCAGGGAGCCACCCATGCTGTCGGTCCACACGGAGTTGTAACTGCATGTGTCCACTTCTAAAGAACCCCAGTCTGACTGGGGCATGCAGTGTGGGCCGAAGACCACCTGCATTAAAGCTGACGTTACCTCAGCTGTGATGGGCACTGCAATGGGATTTATTTATGTACCGCCGGTGGGTTCCAGGGAGCCACTCATGCTGTGCCACAGGGACTTCACATTAGGGATTTGTACCTGCCAGTGTCTATGTATTAAAAACCCTGGTCAGACTGGGGCATGCACTGTGGGCCGAAGCCCACCTGCATTAAACCTGACGTTACCTCAGCTGTGATGGGCAATGCAATGGGATTTATTTATGTACAGCCGGTGAGGTTCCAGGGAGCCACCCATGCTGTGGGTGCACACGGACTTCCCATTGCAGAGTTGTACCTGCCTGTGACTATTTATAAAAAACCCCGGTGTGACTGGGGCATGCAGACACCTTGACAGAATGAATAGTGTGTGGCACATGGGTTCCCCATTGCTATGCCCACGTGTGCAGCTCCTGATGGAGGTGGCACAGGATTGGATTTCTCATTGCTTCTGTACAGCATTATGGGCTATCACCGCGCCCCTTTTAAAGAGGATCGCTACCTGGCCGTGCCAACCCTCTGCAGTGTGTGCCTGCGTTTCCTCCTCATGGCAGACGCGCTTATAAATAGACATGAGGGTGGTGTGGCATGAGGGCAGCTGAAGGCTGCGCAGGGACACTTTGGTGTGCGCTGTGGACACTGGGTCGTGGGGGGGGGGGGGGGGTTGGGCAGCATGTAACCCAGGAGAAGTGGCAGCGGAGTGTCATGCAGGCAGTGATTGTGCTTTGTTGGAGGTAGTGTGGTGCTTAGTTAAGGTATGCATTGCTAATGAGGGTTTTTCAGAAGTAAAAATTGTTGGGAGGGGGGGGCACTCTTGCCGCTATTGTGGCTTAATAGTGGGACCTGGGAACTTGAGATGCAGCCCAACATGTAGCCCCTCGCCTGCCCTATCCGTTGCTGTGTCGTTCCCATCACTTTCTTGAATTGCCCAGATTTTCACAAATGGAAACCTTAGCGAGCATCGGCGATATACAAAAATGCTCGGGTCGCCCATTGACTTCAATGGGGTTCGTTACTCGAAACGAACCCTCGAGCATCGCGAAAATTTCGTCTCGAGTAACGAGCACCCGAGCATTTTGGTGCTCGCTCATCTCTAGCTAAGACCATAAGCAATTCAGATGTTTCTAAACAGTCGCATTCTGTTATGCAGGCCATTCCATCTACAATTTAAGAGAAGGACAAGATATGTTTCCCAGCTTTTCATTTTGTCGTTTCTATACAGGTCATAATGGGGAGCCATAAAATACAATGTTCTGCTATGTTAGATTGTGGAGCAGGAGGTAATTTTATGAACTAAAATACACTCTGTGGATGGATCACATTTATCTTCTGGGCCTGTAACTCATCAAACAATTGAACTTGAAATATGTATTGAACCTGATCACCATGAAGCAATTAGTTTTCATTTTATTTCTTCTCCTAGGTTTCCAGTTATTCTAGGAATTCCTTGTTTTTCTATTCATAATCCTTCTATCGACTGGGGTTCAATGACTTTTACCTTCCCCTCTGAGTACTTTAAGGAAAATTGTCAGATGACTCTGCCTGCCCTTAAACATATCCAAGTCTCTGAGGTTTGTCATCAGAATTGTGATAAGTTGCCAACTCAGTACCAGCAATTCAATGCTGTCTACAGCAAGAAAAAAGCTGATCAACGCTCTCCTCATTGACTTTATGACTGTCCAATAGAATTGCTTCCTGGGCAACCATTTCTTTTGGGTGAATTTACAATCTTTTCGAACCCGAATTAAAAGTACTCAGAGAATACATGGATGAAAATTTAAAGAAGAGCTTCATTCGACCTTCCTCATCCTCAGCTGGGGCACCTTTGTTCTTTGTAGAGAAGAAGGATTGATTATAGAGAACTAAACAAAATTACTGTTAAAAATCGCTACCCTCTCCCCTTAATTCCGGAATTGCTGGAAAGACTCCATTCTGCCAAGATTGTTACCAAACTAGATCTACGAGGGGTCTATAATCTCATATGGATTCGTCCGAGGGGTGAGTGGAAGACAGGCTTTAGAATCAAATATGAACATTTTGAATACCTGGTTATGCCTTTTGGCATTTGCAATGCCCCTGCCACTAGAGATGAGTGAGCATACTCACTAAGGACAATTGCTCGATCGAGCATTGTCCTTAGCGAGTATCTCCCCGCTCGGAAGAAAAGGTTCGGCTGCCGGCGTGGGTGACAGGTGAGTTGCGGCCATGAGCAGGGGGATTGGGGGAGGGGGGGAGAAAGGGAGAGAGAGATCTCCCCTCCGTTCCTCCCCGCTCTCCCCTGCTGCTCCCCGCCCGCCGCCGGCAGCCGAATCTTTGCTCCCGAGCGGGCAGGTACTCGCTAAGGGCAATGCTCGATCTAGCAATTAGAGAGTATGCTCGCTCATCTCTACCTGCCACCTTTCAGCATTTTATTAATGATGTGTTTTGAGATCTCTTGGATCAATTGGTTGTTGGTCATCTTGATGATTTCTTATATTTTCAGACAGCTTGAAGGAACATTGCAGGCATGTCCAGCTAATCTTGGAACATATCCAAAAGAATCATCCTTATGTCAAACTGGAAAAATGTGAGTTTAAACAAACCAGGATTCCATATTTAGGATTTACCATGTTTCCCCAAAAATAAGACACTGCCTTATATTATTTTTTGCCCCAAAAGCAGTGTCTTATTTTTGGGGGAGGACTTATACTCACATGGTCCGCGGCATCCCGCTGCCTGCTGATGGTCTTCGGCGGCGCTGTGGTAAACTTTGTCCTCCTCGTCTCACAGCTGAGCTTCTGCTGGTGACGGAGCTTTGAATACCCTGCCTCCAGCAAAGCGAGCGCTGTGATTGCCTAATCGAGCGCCAGCAGCCAATCACAGCCATTGAGTGATGTCATTCACTGAATGGCTGTGATTGGCTCATTGAGCGCCGGCTGTGATTGGCTACTGGCGCTCGATTTACCAATTACAGCATTCGCTTTGCTGGAGGCGGGGTATTCAAAGCCCCGTCACCAGCAGAAGCTCAGCTGTGAGACGAGGACTCTTCAGTTTGCCGCAGCACCGCCGGAGACCATCGGGACACCGCGGACCAAGTGAGTATTAATTTGGGGGGAGGGGGGAGGTCAATTTAGCTAGGTCCTATTTTCTGGGGAGGCCTTATATTTCAAGCCTCCCCCAAAAACCTGATAGGTCTTACTATCGGGGTGGGACCTATTTTTGGGGAAACATGGTATAGTCTCCCAGTTGGTCTTTGTATGGAGCCTAGTAAAATTAAACCTGTGATTGAGGGGTTTACTCCAAGAAATTTAAAATGTGTTCAATGCTTTTTGGGGTTTGCAAATTTTAATAGAAGATTCATAAAAGACTTCTCAAAAATCATCTTACCAATCACTTCGCTCACAAAGAAAGTCAAAGCATATTCTTGGTCCTCTGAGGCAAAGGATGCTTTTGAAAAACCAAAAACTATTTTCACTTCTGCACCATTACTGGACCATCCAAATCCTGAATTGTCTTTTGTTAAAGTGGAGGCCTCCGACTCTGCTGTGAAAGCTATCTTGTCTTAATGACTCGGAGATAAAATGCAGCTGAATACTCGTGCATTTCTTTTTCATACTATGTCATCTGCAGAAAGAAACTATGACATTGGAAATAAGGAAATTAGCCATCGAAGTTGCCTTCTTCAAAGGGCAACATCTTTTGGAAGGAGCTAATTATCCTGTAGTAATCCTTACTGACCACAAAAACCTAGAATTTATCCGCACAGCTAAGAGAATATCGACAAGAAAAGCACGATGAGCCTTGTTCTACTCCACATTTAATTTTATCATTTCTTTTTAGCCTGGTTCAATAAATGGCAAGGCTGATGCCTTGTCCAGGATTCTTGCTGAACTGGAGAAGGGGTCTAACACAGACTGTACAATTTTTTCCTCCAAAAAGTTCCTGGGAATACTTGTCTCAAAGGAATTTTTTTTACAAAGTTCAAAGATGGATACCAAAATGACACTTTTTTCAATCATCTTTCTAAGGATTTGGATTCCCACAACTGAACAAACTGTGAAATGATGAAGGAGATATCCAGGCTGCATGGAATTCCTAATAGTGTAGTTTATGATAGAGGTGTTTTATTTACATCAAGATTTTGGAAAAGCTTTTGTACAGCCTTAGGGATTACTATTATTTTATATTCTGCCTTCCATTCTCAGTCCAAAGCCAGACTGAGAGGACTAACCAGAGTCTTGAGCAATACCTCTGTTGCTTTATTTCCTACTTATAGGATGATTAGATGGACTACTTGTCAATAGCAGAATTCACTTATAACAACTCCTACATCTCAAAGTCCATTTTTTGTTAACTATGGCTAAAATCCAGTATTTATTCCTAACCTTCCTGTTAATACTCCTATTCCTACTGTTACTCACTAACAAATAACATTGTAGGAAACCCAGAAGAATTTAATAGAGATGCCACAAGAAGCCCAAGAAAACTCTAAAATGGCAGTGGGTAGACATCGCAAAGCTCCTCCTACCTTTCAGGTTGATGACAAGGTTTAGTTCTCTACAAAAAATGTAATAATAACACATATATCATCTCTAAAGCTGGGTCAAAGATTCATAGGACCTTTTCAGATATCGATGAAAATTTGCCAAGTTGCCTTCCGTCTGAAACTCCCCAACAGACTGAAGATTCACACATTGTTCCATGTGTCATTATTTAGAGCATTCAAAGAGAACATCTTTCTGGGAAGACGTCAGCCACCTACTCCACCAGTAAAGGTCCAAGATCAGGAGGAGTATATTGTTGATGAGATTATGGACTTTAGGATTTTTAGAAGGAGTTTGCATTATCTGGTGTGGTGGAAGGGGTATGGACTAGAGGAAAATTAATGCGAACCAGACTGCAATGTGCATATTCCGAGGCTCACAGGGGAGTTCCACTGGAGGCATCCGGGAAATCCAGCCCCTGACATGTTCAGACGGTAACTGTCAGGACTTGAACCCAGGAGCTCCTGTATTTCAGGCGGGGATTTTGTTGCAAAGATAAGAGAGGTTATATGCTTGAAAAGGGAGGATATATATAAAAAGAGGCTGTTTGATTAAGTTTGAGGAAATCTGAGAGGTTTTTTTTTTTTTTGTACGTGTCTGTATATTTTTTTGTTTTGTTTGGCGAAAGGGGAGTTTATAATTTGCTTAAATAGAGTTATGATTGATTGCATTGTTTGGGTGGGGTAATGATGCTTAGGGTCGTAGCTAATGGCTCATAGGACAGGGTGCAAAAGTTTATCTTGGGGCCCCCCAACTTCTCTTAACCCCTTAACACAGAGGCATAACTTGAAGCTCCTGGGCCCCAATGCAAAACCCGTAACAGAGCCCCCAACTATAATGCTTTATTCATAGTACTGGACTCCCTATATGGAGAAGAAATGCCTTATGGGCCCCCTAAGGCTCCTGGGCCCAGGTGCAACCGCATCCCCTGCATCCACTTTAGTTAAGCCAGTGATGCTTATGCATATGTTCCTTATTAAAACTATGTAAGTAAGGGCAGGTGTAAAATAAGCCACATTGACAAAATACCATAAACTATATTTATTAGGAGATAGGTTTGGATGAAAGGTTTGATATTGGACACACTTGAAGGTCATTCACATGAGCGTAAATACACTGAGTCTTATATTCACATTCCTTGTGCATAATACACAGTGAATAGAACCCATTGATTTCAATGGGTTTGTTCAGTTGAGCATATTCGTTCGCATAATATGTGATCATATGAAAAAATACCTATCTTCGTGTGTTTTACGTGCTGTAGAAGCCCATTGAAATCAATGAGTGTGTGTAAATAAGAATAAAATACGCAGGAAATATGCATATTCACTGCATATTCACACACAAAATCAATGCGATTTAGTGCGTTTTTTTCTTTACAGATGTAAACACGCTGCGTATTTACACAAGTAAAAAGACTTCAGATAGGCAGAAAAATGCAAAGCAATGGCATATTTGTGTCTGTAAACACACTGTGTATTCACAAATCGAAATACACATACACCTGTGTGATAAAATCACTTTAGTAATGACACAGTGCAGGTCTATTGAATAGTTAGTGCATTAGTCTGTAATATTAACAAGTGGACACCAGAGGGAGCTGTTCACTGAAATTAAAGCATTTGCATTGTTGTCACACTTTTAGGTAACTGTTAATAGAAATTCATTAATTTGAAGATGTTAATTGGGCATGTGCGAACTACTAGGGCATTCCAAAATTTGACTACTCTAACCATAAATACCCTTCCCTGCATAAATGATGGATCAATCTTTCACTTGTACATTTCTTTCTAATATTCCTTTTTTTCTTCAGCTTTTCAGAGGGCTGTGCATGCACACCTCCCACTCATCTCTATGGAAATGTGGGCGCACAGCCATTTAATAATCTGCAACTAGTGAAGGTGCAGATAAACGTGTCTAAGGACATAATCTAAGTCTTTTATCATTAATGATTGTGCCACACTTTCCTGTGACTAGTGATAAGCAATTAGTGGAATAATCAGTTTGTGTCAGTATCATGTTTTCTCAGCCATGCCATAAAATTGCATGAACAAACGTTTTTCCCGCGCTCATGGGCAGTGTTTTCTTGCCCATTCACAGACCGGGAGTGATGTTTTTAGCAAAAAAAATATGCTGCACCCCGGAAAACCCTCACTCTGCCAAAATCCTCATGCCTATATAGAGGCACCTGTAAAGTTTTCACAGCGTTGGATGTTGCTAAAATACCTCCCCCTCCCTTTTTTTCCAACTCCTATAAGAGTCTATGGGAGCTGCTGCCGTATATTGGGCAAAAGATAGTTCCAGAACTATCTTTTTGCCTGCCATATATTTGTCGGCGCGTATGTTCTATTTTTCAGGGGTCAATCGTAGCACAGGGGTGTCACTGAAAACAAAGGAAGGCCCATATAGGGTCTCCTAGATCAAAAATTGTGCCAAGTGTAGTGGCCTGGAAATAGGCATTACATAGCACTGTTTAGTTATGTGGACTGGTAATATAATAACTGGCCCTAGGGGTTTAACCCTTTCCAATCCAATTTGTATCCTGGTTTTCCTAGGGGGCTTACTCTTTTTCTGCCATTATATAACAGCGCTATCTGCTGGCTAAAACCAATACTGCATGAGGTCACACGTTGGATAGGTTCCGACAGCAGAGAGGCTGGCAATATACAGTAAGAGAACCCCGACAGACGTCTTCCAACATTGGAGCTATGCGGCCTTAAAACATAATGTCTTCAGAGGTCAGACAGTGGATTGGAAAGGGTTAATCTGAGTCAGTTTACATAAGGGACGCAGGTAACCTAGCAACCAGTTAGGATGTTTTTATCCAACTGCACAAGATAGAAAAAATGCATAGAGACAAGGGGTGAGGCAGGTAGCCTAGCAACCAGATAGATTGTGGTCAGGTGACAGAGATGATAAATAGCCGGATGACGGTCGCAGGAGCCAGAGTGAGTGAGACGCATCAGGCAAAGCAAGTGCCAGAGAGTAGAGGCAGAATAAGTTTAAGCAATAAGTAAAGTGTAGTGAGAAAAGAGTATAATCCCTGCTTTAACCTCTGATAGTTCCTACCTGAATGTCAGACCCGGATCAACAACCCGGTGGTCACCTAATGTTTATATGCTGTAAAATCATAGCGCTCTAAAAAGACATCTAGTCCTCTCTTAAAAACTCCTCTATGGATTTTGCCATCACCACATCCTTAGAAAGAGAGTTCCACAGTCTCGCTGCTCTTACAGTAAAGAACCCCCTTCTGTATTGGTGATGAAACCTGCTTTCCTCTAGACATAGCGGATGCCCTCTCGTTACCATCATAGTCCTGGCTATAAACAGATCATGGGAGAGATCCTTGTATTGTCCCCTCATGTATTTATACATAGTTATTTGATCGCTGCTTAGCCGTCTTTTTCCCAGAGTAAATAATCCCAATTTTGATAGCCTCTCTGGGTATTCCAGTCCTCTCATTTCATGTATTAGTTTAGTTGCCCTTCTTTGTACCCCCTCAAGCACTGCAACATCTTTCCTGAGCACCGGTGTCCAGAACTGTACGCAGTTTTCCATGTGGGGCCTAACAAGTGCCTAGCATAATGGGAGAATAATGTTCTCGTCCCTCGCCCCTATACCTCTTTTAATGCACCCCAAGACTTTATTTGCTTTTGCAGCAGCTTACTGGCATTGATTGCTCCGGCTAAATCTGCAGTCCACTAGTACCCCCAGGTCTTTTTCCATATCACTTTTCCCTAGCAATACCGCATTGTGTATATTGGTAACATCTGTTTTTGCTGCCCAAGTGCATAATCTTACATTTGTCAACATTGAACTTCATTTGCCATTTTTCTACCCAAGCCCCCAGCTTATCTAGGTTCTTTTGTAGCCGTACCTTGTCCTCCATTGTATTACGTGTCTGGTATGATATTGTGACATCTGCAAATATTGATATTTTACTGTGCAGTCCCTCTATCAGGTCATTGATAAATATATTGAACAGAATGGGGCCTAACACTGAACCCTGTGGCACCCCACTAGCAACGGTGGCCCAATCAGAGTACAAACCATTTATTACCACCCTCTGCTTTCTTTCTTTGAGCCAATTCTTTACCCAGATACACATGTTTTTGCCAAGACCGAGCTGCCTCATTTTATATATCAACCTATTATGCGGCACAGTGTCAAATACTTTAGAGAAATCCAGATATATGAGATCAATAGACTCTCCCAGGTCCAGTCTAGAACTTACTTAATCGTAGAAGCTTATCAGATTGATCTGACATGATCGACCCCTCTTGAACCCGTGCTGGTGAGGAATTATTCCATTGTTCTCCTTGAGGTATTCTATGATGGTGTCTCTCAGAAGCCCCTCGAATATTTTTCCAGTTATTGAAATGAGACTTACTGGCCTGTAGTTACCAGGCTCCCTTTTGGACCCCTATTTGTATATTGTAACTACATTGGCAATGCACCAATCCAACAACCCCGGTCTTGATAGTGTCCATAAATATTAGAAATAGCGGCCTAGCATATCACTTAGTTCCCCTAGAACCCTTGGGTGTATTCCATCTGGGCCAGGAGATGGATTAATCGATTTTCATCCACTTTAACTAGCTCTGCACTTCCTCCTGTGTTAGGTATGTCATATTTTGCGGGGGTTTCGTTTTATTCCCCTGCATCGCGTGTGACATTTCCTTTTTGTTCGTGAATACACTTGAAAAGAAACTATATCATAGATTTGCCTTCTCCCCCATCATCTTCTATGATCTCTCCTATATTATTTGTTAGAGGGTCAGTGCTTTCAGTGCAAATCATTTTACTGTTTATATAATTGAAGAATAGTTTAGGGTTATTTTTGCTTTTTTAGGCGATCAGTCTTTCTGCCTCCTCCTTAGCAACTTTAATCTTTTCTTTACATATTTAGTTTATTTCCCTGTACGATTTTACGCTTCTTTGCTGCCTTCTTGTTTTAGTAGTTTAAAGGCTTTTTTTTATTCATTGCCCCCCTTACAGTCTTGTCGAGCCACATTGGTTTCCTTCTACTTGTAGTTCTTTTATTTTTAAAGGGTATGAACTGCTCGCATCTGGTGATTTAGGATGTATTTAAACGTCACCCATTTGTCGACTGTACTGTTATTTTTAAGGATGTTGTCCCAATTAATGTTACCAATAGTAGCTCTGTGCTGGCAGGCAGAGGAGTATCAAGAAGAGGAGTGCCAGGCAGAAAGAAAAGCACCAGAAAGGAGAAAAGAAAGTGCCAGGCCGGAGGGAGAAGTGAAAAGAGACAGAGAACAGCCCTGACAGAGAGAGAGAGAAATCTGAGAAATCGTGAGTAACTGAGGAGGAGAGACAGCTTTGACAGTGAATAAAAAAAATAAAACAAAAAAGATATCAATATGAAGAGAGGGAGATAAAGAAATAAAGATATAAATAGAAAAAAGGATAGATAGAATAAATCCAGAGTAAGCTCCCAGTGTATAAATGAGTTAGACACAGGTGTCTACATTGTTGCAAGTTGTGTATCAGTTATTACGCACTGAATGTGATGAAGAAAACTAGCTCATCTCACTGCCTTATTTAACCCCTTAGTGACGAAGCCTCTTTGCGCCTTAGTGACAGAGCCAAATTTTTGAAATCTGACATGCGTCGTTCAACGTAGCATAACTCTGTAAAGGCTTTACATATCCAAGTGATTCTGACATTGTTTTTTCGCCACATGTTGTACTTCATTTTGTTTGTAAAACGAGACCGATATAATTTGTGTATATTTATTAAAAATACCAATATTGAAAAAATTTTGAAAAAATTGTCATTTTTTTCACATTTTCAACTGTAATATCTCAAATATGTCCAAACATACTGTACAAATTTTTGATAAGATATATATTTACATCTGTTTACTTTGTTCTGAATGCACATTTGAACAACTTTTGTGTTTTTTTTTAACCATTTAGAGGACGTACAAATTTAACATTACTTTTCAGCATTTTGAGGAACACGTTGTTTTCCTGCACCAAGACAAGTTTGCAAAGGCTCATGAGTGTCAGAATAATAGATACCCCCCCAAATGACCCCCCAAATTTTAAAAACTACACCCCTTAATGTATTCACTGAGGGGTGTCATTTTTAGAGATGAGCGAACGTGCTCGCCACGCCCCTTTTTTGCCCGAATACCGTGATTTTCGAGTACTTCCGTACTCGGGCGAAAAAATTTGGGGGGCGCCGTGGGTGAGTGGGGGGTTGCAGTGGGGAGTGGGGGGGAGAGGGAGAGAGAGAGGGCTCCCCCCTGTTCCCCGCTGCTGCCCCCCACTCACCCACGGCGCCCCCGCCCCCGGCGACCCCGAGTACTTTTCAGTCGAGTACTGAAGTACTCGAAAATGGCGGTACTCGATCGAGTAATTACTCGAAACGAGTACGTTCGCTAATCTCTAGTCATTTTGTATTTTGACCCCATCGTTTTTTTCAGGAATTAATTCAATTTAGAGGAGAAAAAATAAAATTTCATATTTTTGCAATTATGTCATTTTAAAGACATTTGTTTTTCCTATTGTGCCCATGAAAATGAGGATTTACACCCCAAAATGGATACCCCTGTTTTTCCCGTGTTCTGAAATATACCCATTGTGGCCCTAATCTTATGTCTGGATGCACAACGGGGCCTAAAATGAAAGGAGTAGTCAGTGTCTTTCAGAACATGCAAAGCAGAAGGAAAAAATTACGATTTTCATTTTTTTGGCAATTTTGTCAATTTAAAAACTGTTTTTTTGTACAGTGTACATAGGAATGAAGACCTTCACCCCAAAATGGATACCCCCGTTTGTCCCGTGTTTAAAAACATACCCCTTGTGGCCCTAATCTACTTAAAGGACACCTGGCAAGGCCTATAATGGAAGGAGCACCCGTTGGATTGCATGCACAACTGAATACATTCCAGGCCCCATTGCCCACTTGTACGGAATAAAAATTGACACCTTAAAAAATCCCACCCCACACACACACACACACACACACACTCCGCGCCCTTTTCGGAGTTCCCCAAATCTTAGATAAAAGTAATAATATGAACTGTGTAGTATTCCCAAAGACAGGGGTAATTACGGAGGCTGCTTGGGATGGGTACATGGGGCAATAAAACCGTGTATCCCCCCTCCTCCCATGCTTTTTGGGGGTATTTCGTGACCTCAGTAGCAGGTATGGGGTGTAAAAAGTGGCGCTTTGTGAGTCTCTGTAAGCTTGATGAGGTGCGGCGGTCTAACACAGAAGACGCTCAACAAGCAGCTCCTGGAACTGCATGAAGGCGAGCGTTCCCGGGGCTTCTTGTAAAATATGTATTACAGGTAGCGGTCTGAATAATGCCGGGCTCACGCAGCCGTAGGTGAAATCTGCTTGCGAAGGCCCGCAGCGGATCCCAGCTGTGAGCCCGGCTGTGACCCTGCGTACAGCTGCGTAATGTACTGCGCATAACTGCCTACTCACACAGGCGGTCATGCGCAGTACATTTTTTTTGTTTGTATTTCCTGCACCGTCACTTAGCGATGACGCGGGTACCCGCAGCCCGTACACAATGTAGTTGCGTATGGGCTGCGGGTATATCCACGACCGTGGAGCACAATGGGCTCTATGTTGCGGATATCCGCGGTAAAATAGAACCTGCTGCGTTCTCCTTTCTGCGAGTGGATTACGCAATTCCGACCCACTAATGTGAGTGGAATTGTATAATCCAATGCGATTGATCTGCGTATTACCGCAGATCAGATGCATGCGAAATCCGTAATTTCTATCCGGTCATATGAGACCGGCCAAAGGTAGATCGCTACCTTTTTATCACGTGACCGGCGACTGCTCAACAAGGTCACTCCTCCAGGCTCTTGGCGACCATTGGTCGCTGGGAGCAGGGAGATTTTACGTTTCCTGGGCTCCCCGGCTCCTGCGCATGTGTCTGGTGTTTTGCCGCATGTGCAGAATCCGGGAAAGTTCACGGAGGAAGATCGCGTCGGGGTGCAAATACAGAGGCCTCCGGAAAAAAGTTTCATCTCATCTCACCGATCGCATCGGTGAGGGGAGATGAACCTTCACCTTTTTTTTACTTTTAGGTGATCGCCATTATCCATTGGATAACAGCGAACACGTGAGCAGAAACCGCTCACCGCAGCCCCCCGTGGAATCTCCAGGCTCTCGGCTAAGTTTTGTAGCCAGGAGCAGGGAGATTTTAAATTACCCTGCCAAACCACGGCTTTTGCGCTTGCGCCTGCCATTTTGGCGACAGGAGCTTGCGCAGAAACTGGGGTAAGGTCAGCGGATAAATCCGCTTGCCTTATGTTCGTCATTTCATCCTCCCTCACGGATATGATCCGTGGCGGGAGATAAAACGTAAGCTTTTTTAACTTTTTTTTACTTTTTAAAACTTTTTTTTTACTTTTTACACTTTTTTTTAAACTCTTTACGCTTTTTTTTAACTTGAAATGATCACTGCTATCCATTGGATAGCAGTGATCATATCCCCGGTGAAATCTCTCTGCTCCTGGCTACAGGAGATTTTAAATTTGCCGGGGACTCCCGGGCTTCTGCGTATGCGCGTGACGTCATCGTCTGGCGCGCATGCGCAGAAGACCGGCGGCGGGTCCGGGAGGACCAGATCTCCGGGGGACACCACGGAAAAGCCGGGTGAGTATTTTCAGCTGCCCTGATGGATCTGATCCATCAGGGCAGCTGAATCTTTAACTTTTATTGACTTTTTAAAAACTTTATTGCGATCGGCGCTATCCATTGGATAGCGTCGATCGCAATGCCGGGGGGGACTGCCCGCAGCCCGGGATGACAGCTTCATGCCGTCGGCTACCTGCGGGCACCTACAGCATGGAGCTGTCACGTCCTCAGGCAAGTGGGCATTAATCCAAAGAGGACGGATAAAACTATGTCCTCTAGGATTAAAGCCCACTTACTGAGGACGTAGTTTCCCGATGGGGCCGTCACTAAGGGGTTAATATAATAATATTGTGGTTACAACAATTAAAGCAAAATATCTGACTGTGTATTATTGCACACCTCACCACTCACAACTACAAATTGTGCCCAAGGGCACTAGCGACCAGACAAAATAAATCACAATTAATTGCCAGCCACAAAGAATAATAATAATAAAACTAGCGCTCACCATAGCGCTTTGTGGCGACACATCACAAGGAAGACAGTAGGTGCTGCTTGCTCTAAATGTAATGTCATAAATTTTATAAAGAGAAATTTTGCCAGGTGAACATAACACTCGAGCACGGATATGCTTCAAGGAACAGCTGTAGAGCTGAAAAAAAAAATTGCAACGAAAGACAGCAGGTGTGCTGCTTGATTTAAAACCAATGCCATAAATTTTACTAGGACAAATTCAAACACAACAGCTGAGCATGGACCTTCTCCAAGGAGAAGCTGTAGAGCTACAGATGTTTCTTATGCATTAAAACATTTTCGTTTAGGGGAGAGGAGGAGGAAATATGGCGAAAGCAGAAGAAGGAGAGTAGCAGCAGTTGCACCATCAGCAGTAGCAACAGCCCCTTTAAGGTATAGTGTGGTCTTTGATATAAATGAATTCTCAGTTATATGTTAATAAAAATTGCCAGCAAGCTAACTAATCAGTGAAATCTGCCATCGGGGTGCAGGAGTCATGTGAAATCCATGGCCGGTTCATTTTTATAAATGTCAAGCAATCCATATTGCCTGTGGACAGGCGGATGTGACTGTCAGTTATCACACCCAGCTGTGCTGAACCTTATTTCTGATAGCACACTGGCAGCAGGGCAGGCAAACATCTCTTAAGCATATTGATATACATTATCTTTAAATTAACATACTGCAAAATTAAATCCCGCACCACATGTCAATATCTGCAAGGGTTTTGTGCAGATTTGTTCCACATGTGTGGATGAGATTTTCAAAATCCCATTTATTGCTGCTACAGCTATTGTAAATTCCGCTGCAAATCCACCCCGTGTAGTAATAGTGATCCCTATATTGGTGGTTCCAGTATTAATTGTGACCCCACAGTGGTCCCAGTAGTAGTAGCGACCCCCAAAGTGGCCCCAGTAGTAATAGCTACTTGGTCACTTCCTATTTGCTTTAACCTGGAGTGTTGCGCCTTCTCCACTGCCAGTTTTTTAGTTCTATCCTCCTATTCTATCACGCCCATCCAGGTTGTGCGTCATCTGGTCAGGCAGCACCTTCACTATTGAAGTTACCACTTCACTCTCTTCACTACTTTTACAGTATCATTTTTCACAACAAACACAACTGTACAGGTTTTGCTCCACTCCTCTTTTTCCTCCTCGTCCAGTAGTAATAGCGACCACCACAGTGGCCCTAGTAGTAAGTATCCCCCACAGTGGCCCCAGGTCTAATATCGACCCCCACAGTGGCCCAGTTAGCATGTATTCCTTTCTATTAAGACACGCATGGTGCACATCTTAATAAACTGCCTGCAAAGATACAATATATAGTGCTATAATACTGAGGTATTGCAGCATATTGTATAAACAAACAATTACTAGTTTGAGTCCCCTTAGGGGGCCAAAAGAAGGTAAAAATAGGTGAGCAAGTTATTTTTTTAATTACAAAAAAATCTAAATAAAAGTTTAAATCCTCCATTTTCCCATATTTATACAGATGCTCCCCGACTTGCGAACAGGTTCCGTTCCGGGAGCCCGTTCGCAAGTCCGTTTTGTTCGCAAGTCGAACAAATGGTTGTATGGAGGGGATCGCGGGTGGATCCCGCTCCATACAACGTCGGGTGCCAGCTGTTCTTACAGCGGGCACCCGGCGGCAGCAGTTTCGACGAGCCGCGCCGCTTGTCAGAACTGTTAACACTTTAAATACCGCTCTGACAGCGGTATTTAAAGTGTTAACAGTTCTGACGAGCGGCGCGGCTCGTCAGAACTGCTGCCGCCGGGTGCCCGCTGTAAGAAACAGCCTGCACCCGACGTTCAGGGGGCCCGTACAGCGTCCCACGATGAGATCGCGGGACGCTGTGTGGTTGCTGGGCAGCCGGGGACCTCCTGAAAGGCCCCAGGGCTGCCTATGCAGAGTGCCTATCGAGCGCACGGCTTGCTAGGCGCTCTGCATAGACAGCCCTAGGGCCTGTCCGGTCCCTGCACAGTGTGATGTAATGCCATAGCATTACATCATACTGTGCTGTACAGATAGTTCGTATCTAGCGAAATTCGTAACTCGAATGTTCGCAAGTCGGGGACTATCTGTAATGATAAAGAAAATAAAAGAAAAGCATATTTAGTATTCCCGCAAACGTCTGCAAAAGCATCCAAAAAGTCATATATACGCCAAAATGGTACCAATAGAAACCATGGATTGTGCAGCAAGAAGCCTTTGCACAGCTGCATTGAAGAAAAAATTTAAAAGCTATGACCGTTAGAAGATGGTCACAGAAATGATATGTTAGATATTTTATGTCTTAAAGGGGTTCTCCGGCCACCCGGGGTGAATTTTTTTATAATAATAATGCTTTCCTTTCACTAAACATTCTAAAACACAGCATACGTGGGTTGAAAACACCAGGCATATTACCTGTAATGTCTGTTTCTTACTTTCAAAAATGGTGCTGTTGAGCTGCAATCCCACAATGCCCTGTGCCTCCCCCATCTGTGTGCGCGCTCCCGATGACAGCAGGACGCATTGAAATGAAAAGTAGTGTCTCCTGGCCCCCCACAGCTCCCGCCCACCTCCATTGAACTAATTGTCAGTCTCTCCAGGAGAGACTGTCTATTAGTTCAATGGAGGTGTATCAAGTGTGATACAGCAGCACTGCAGATGTATCACAAATGATCTGCTTATATATGTCTGCAGAGCTGCTCTATCTAAGCAGATCCTGTGGAATACATTGGTAAGCATATGTATCCAAACAGATCCTGTGTGATACGTTAGCTGAGCAGACATTTTACACAGGATCGGCTTGGACACAGCAACTCAGCACACATATACATCTGCTGAGATGCTGTATCTAAGCTGGTCCTGTGTGACATGTCTGCTGAGACGCTGTGTCACACAGGACTGGCTTAGATACAGTGTTGCAGCAGACGTATCACACAGGATCTGCTTAGATACATCTGCTGAGACAATGTATTTAAGCAAATTATGTATGATACGTCTGCTGAGACACTGTATCTAAGCCGGTCCTGTGTGATACGTCTGCTGAGACACTGAATTACACAGGATTAGCTTAGATACAGCAGCTCAGCAAACATATTACACAGGATCTGCTTAGATATGTTTGCTGAGAAGCTGTATCCAAGCCTGTCTTGTGTGATACGTTTGCTGAGATGCTGTATCTAAGAAGATCCTGTGTGATACATCTGCTGAGACACTGTGTCTAATCCAATCATGTGATACGTCTGTTGAGGTGCTGTATTACACAGGATCGGCTTAGATACAGCAACTCAGCATATGTATCACACATGATCGCCTTAGATACAGCGACTCAGCATGGTGGCCCCAGTAGTAATACAGACCCCCTAATAGTTGCCCTGGTAGTAATATAGACCCCCCCAATAGTTGCCCCGATAATAATACAGACCCTTCTAATAGTTGCCCCGGTAGTAATACAGACCCCCTATTAGTTGCCCCAGTGGTACTACAGACTCCCCAATAGTTGCCCCAGCAGCAATAGTGGCCCCCAAATAGTTGCCACAGCAGTAATGGTGACACCCAAATAGTTGCCACAGCAGTAATAGTGACCCCCAGTAATTGCCCCAGCAGTAATGTAGACCCCCAATAGTTGTCCCAGCAGTAATAGGGATCCCAGTAGTTGCCCCAGCAGTAATAGTGATCCCCCAGTAGTTGCCCCAGCAGTAATGCAGACCCACAGTAGTTGACTAGCAGTCAACCCCCAATTACCCTTCTATCGGCCAGTGGATGGTGCTGTAGGATCAGCATCAGCTCCAGGCTGTCAACGGGAGCAGGCAGACAACACTGAGGAATCAACCAGGACGTCAAAGTATATCTCAGTTAACATGCAAATTTAACATCCACAGTATTAATAGTGACCCCCACAGAGGCCCCAGTAGTAATAGCGACCCCCAGAGTGGCCCCAGTAGTCATAGCGACACTCACATAGGGCCCTTAGTAGCAATAGCGACCCCCACAGTGGCCTCAGTAGTAATAGCGACCCCCACAGTGGCCCCAGTAGTCATAGTGACCCACACAGTGGACCCTGTTGTATTAGTGACCCCCACAGTGCCCTCAGTAGTAACAGTGACCCCCACAGTGGCCCCAGTAGTAATAGTGACCCTCACAGTGGCCCCAGTAGTAATAGTGACCCCCCACAGTGGCATCAGTGGTAATAGTGACCCCCACAGTGGCTCCAGTAGCAATAGTGACCCCCCTAGTGGCCCCAGTAATAATAACCCCACAATAGCAACAATAATAATATTAACCCCCTCAGTAATATTAAGCCCACAGTACCCACAGTAATATTAACCCCCTCAGTAATATTAACCCCACAGTAATAATATTAACCCTCTCAGTAATATTAACCGCCTCAATAATATTAACCCAACAGTAATATTAACCCCCTCAGTAATATGAACCCCACAGTAATATTAAGTCTCTCAGTAATATTAACCCCACAGTAATAATATTAACACCCTCAGTAATATTAATCCCTCAGTAGCTCCAGTAGTAATAGTACTCCCCAACCCATATACTTACCTTCTCCTTATAGTCAGCGCCGCTCTTCCCGCTCAGCGCTGATCCCCGTTGCACACTGACGTCAGTGTGTGCGCTTGGAACGCTTCCTCTCTGAATCCTCTCCTGCGGAAGTGAGGAGGAGAGGACTCAGGGGAGTAGGATCTTGGGTGCACACTGACTTCAGAGTGTGCACTGGGATCAGTGTCGCTACTTGATAACCATTGGGAGATGCGACACCCTGCCAATAATCACTACAGTGGTTATCACTACAGCAGCCGTCGGCTGCTCACCACGGAGACCCTGGGTTGGAGCCCCTGACTGTTGCTTGTGGAGCCTTGGGAGCACAGTTTGGGAACTGCTGATCTAGGATGATCTTGTGTAGTTATCAGTTAAAGGGATTGTCTGAGTAGTAGGTTCTCTGTGAAACCCGTTCTCCGTGCATTAAAACAACAAATAGTCATATACTCACCCCACTCTGCTGTGTCCATGTCCCCACTCTGGGTCTCCCCTCTGATGTAACATTTACAGGCTGCCCCAGCCGGTTTACAGGATGTCAAAAGTGTTGCAGCCAATGACAGAGCTTGATACTAGATCACTGAGTTCTGTGATTGGCTGAAGTGCCTGTGACATCCTGTAAGCGTGGTGGGACTACAGCCAGTATACATGCCTCGGAGCAGAAGACTATGCAGAGCTGCAGGACACAGCAGGGAGATGTATTTGCCCATTTGTTATGTTAGTGTATGGAGAACTGGTTTTACAGAGAAGCTGCAACTTGGACAACCCCTTTAATATCTATTATGCCTGGAAATCTAAGGTGCTTTAGTGATTCAAACCTAATACTAGATAATATTCATGCAAGTTTAGCATGATGAAAGGGTTAATGGGCAGTCTAGTGTAGGACAGTGTGCCTATAATTTCATTCTCAAGTGCACCCCAGACTCTCACTGGCTTTTTAAGTATTATTGGCAAGAGCAAAAAAAATGTGTTGTTGATTTTTCAGAGTGATACCCTTTTAATGAGAAGGAGGCAGCCCAGGTCATTGGAAAAACACAGCTCAAAAGCTATTCATTAGTCTCACTTGACCCTCATCTGATAGTTTGACACATAGTAAGGCCCTGGAGAGAGAAGTACCCTGTGTATTTCAGTTTCATTTTTGCTAATAATCTGAAATCACCCAGAAGTGAATTGATCTTGAAAGTCCCATTTGTTATAAAAAGGAGAAGGTTGCCTGAGGATTTGTATCTTTTGCCTTTATAAGCGTAAAAAAAAGGTTTGCAGATTATAGCTACTCAACACTCGACAGAAACTGCCGACTATCCAATGACCTACTGACAGCCAAATCGAGGGGCGATTACTCCCTACTGATCCTCCTCAACCTTTCCGCAGCGTTTGACACTGTTGACCGCAAACTCCTCCTCAGTATGCTACGCTCCATTGGCCTAAAGGACATTTCTCTCTCCTGGTTCTCCTCCTACCTATCCGACCGCTCTTTCAGTGTCTCCTTTGCTGGCTCTACCTCCCCTCCTCTTCCTCTTGCTGTTGGGGTCCCCCAAGGCTCGGTCCTCGGCCCCCTTCTTTTTTCTATCTACACAGCCCCTATTGGACAAACCATCGGGAGTTTTGGCCTCAAATACCACCTGTATGCTGACGACACCCAGCTATACACCTCTTCCCATGACATCTCTGCACCTTTCCTCCAAAACATCACGGACTGTCTGTCCGCTGTCTCTAACACTATGTCCTCTCTCTACCTAAAACTAAACCTCTCTAAAACTGACTTACTGGTATTTCCACCCTCCACTAACCGACCTCATCCTGACATCTTCATCTCCGTGTGTGGTGCCACCATAACTCCTAGACAACATGCCCGCTGCCTTGGGGTCATATTTGACTCTGATCTCTCTTTTACCCCCTACATCCAATCTCTGGCCCGAACATGTCAGCTGCACCTCAAGAACATCGCAAGAATCCGCTCTTTTCTCACTTTGGACACGTTAAAAATGCTTACTGTCGCCCTCATCCACTCTCGGCTCGATTATTGCAACTCGTTGCTGATCGGCCTCCCCTGTACCAGACTGTACCCTCTCCAATCCATCCTGAATGCGGCAGCCAGGCTCATCTTCCTGTCCAGCCGCTACTCGGACGCCTCTGCCCTGTGCCAGTCACTGCACTGGCTGCCCGTTAAATACAGAATTCAATTTAAACTCGCTACCTTCATCCACAAAGCTCTCCACAGCGCAGCGCCCCCCCTATATTGCTTCCCTCATCTCAATCCATCACCCAGCCCGGGCTCTCCGCTCTGCTAATAAAACCAGACTTTAATTCGAACTTCTCATTCCCGCCTCCAAGACTTCTCCAGAGCAGCACTGGTCCTCTGGAATGCACTACCAAAGGCTACCCGAGCAATTCAGGACTCACAGAACTTCTTTTGGGAGGCATACCGCATTCCCTAAACAAACCCCTCTGTACTCTGCCTGATAACATGCTCTCTGCCCTAGTGGCGGGTAAGCGGTTGCACGAGAGCGGCAGTGTGTGAGTGGTTGTACAGAGGCAGCAGCGTGTGAGCGGTTGCAGCAGCGTGGGAGTGGTTGAGCGGAGGCAGCAGCGTGTGAGCGGAGGCAGCAGCGTGTGAGCGGTTGAGCGGTTGCAGCAGCGTGTGAGCGGTTGCAGCAGCGGGTGAGCGGTTGCAGCAGCGGGTGAGCGGTTGCAGCAGCGGGTGAGCGGTTGAGCGGTTGCAGCAGCGGGTGAGCGGTTGAGCGGTTGCAGCAGCGTGTGAGCGGTTGCAGCAGCGGGTGAGCGGTTGCAGCAGTGGGTGAGCGGTTGAGCGGTTGCAGCAGCGGGTGAGCGGTTGAGCGGTTGCAGCAGCAGGTGAGCGGTTGCAGCAGCGGGTGAGCGGTTGAGCGGTTGCAGCAGCGGATGAGCGGTTGCAGCAGCGGGTGAGCGGGTGAGCGGTTGCAGCAGCGGGTGAGCGGTTGCAGCAGCGTGTGAGCGGTTGATCGGAGGCGGTAGCATGTGAGCGGAGTGTGAACAAGTCTATCTTCACTACTTCCACAAGTAAATTGTAGTTCCCCATTAGGATGAGCTCCATGTCTGGCAATGTCATCCAGTGTGCTACTTGTGCAATGTATGCAGTCCTTGATCAGCTGATCGAGGGTGCATACTGTTGCGCAAGATGCGTGTACGTCGCACATTTAGAAGCCCAAATTCTGGATCTAAATGAGCAACTGGCAACACTGAGAGCCATTGACAACATGGAAAGGAGTTTGCTGCTCACTGAGCAGACACTCGCTGGGGTAGAGGCGGGGGGAATGGTAGTACGGAAGAGCAGGGGGAGCAGGCAGTAAGCTGGGTGACAGATAGAAGGAGGCATAGAGGGAATAGATCCAGGGAGGCTGGTCCTGAACTGGCACAACCCAACATGTCTGCAACGTTGGCAGATGAGGGCGATGCCATTACAGAGCCAGCACCGCTGCAGCACGACATGCCCTCTGAAGGCCAGGGGGATGACTGCTCCGGTGAGACGGGGACGGGGAGTGCAGGGCAGGCTAGACAGGTTCTAGTGGTGGGGGACTCAATTATTAGGGGGACAGAGAGGGCAATTTGCCATAAAGACCAGGATCGTCGAACGGTGTGTTGTCTTCCTGGCGCTCGAGTTCGACACATCGCGGATCGGATTGACAGATTACTGGGAGGGGCTGGTGAGGATCCAGCGGTCATGGTGCACGTTGGCACCAATGAACAAGTTAGAGGTCAATGGAGGGCCCTCAAAAATGATTTTAGGGACCTAGGGTCCAAGCTCAGGGCGAGGACCTCCAGGGTAGTTTTCTCGGAAATACTACCTGTACCTAAAGCCACACTAGAAAGGCAGCAGGATCTTAGGGAGGTAAACAAGTGGCTCCGGAGTTGGTGTAAGAAGGAGGGATTTGGGTTCCTGGAGAACTGGGCTGACTTTGCTGTCGGCTACAGGCTCTACCATAGGGACGGGCTGCATCTTAATGGGGAGGGTGCAACTGTGCTGGGGGATAAGATGGCTAGAAGGCTGGAGGAGTGTTTAAACTAGGGACTGGGGGGGAGGGTAAAATGAGAAATAGTGGGGTAGCCAGTATAACTAGCGATCCGGGTCCAAGCAAAGGGAATGGGGGTCGAGCTGGGGGTGGAGTTAGTACAGTTAGAACTGATAGATCAGCCATAAGTATGAATAGCAACAAAACAAATTTAAAAAACAAAAAAAATGATATAAATTGTATGACCACGAATGCACGAAGTCTGATTGGTAAAGTGGGTGAGCTTGAAGCGAGAATGACTGATGAAAATTATGATATAGTCGGAATTATGGAAACATGGCTTGATGATAAGTGCGATTGGGTGGTGAATTTGCAGGGGTACAATCTCTCAAAAGGGACCGAAGGAACCAGAAAGGGGGAGGGGTATGTCTGTACGTCAAATCGAACTTGAAGCCGAGGCTACGGGAGGATATAGGGGTAGGAGACGAACAGGTGGAATCTCTGTGGGTAGAAATACAGGGAGGAAAAAATAACAAAATCCTGATAGGGGTCTTCTATAGACCACCAAAAGCAACAGAAGAAACTGAAAACTTACTATTAAGGCAGATAGAAGAGGTGTCAAAGCGCAATGAAATAATTATCATGGGGGACTTTAATTATCCAGATATAACATGGGAGAAGGAAACCTGCAAATCTCACAGGGGTGATAAGTTCTTGAGAGTAATTAAAGACAATTACCTGAACCAACTTGTGCAGGAACCAACAAGAGGGAGGGCCATTCTGGACCTAGTACTAACCAACAAACCGGAATGTATAAAGGGGGTGCAGGTTGAGGGGCACTTGGGGAACAGTGACCACAATATAATCAACTTCCAGCTGTCAATCAATAGGAAGCCTTATCAGGGAGCGACAAAGAAACTAAACTTTAGTAAAGCAAAATTTGATGAGCTTAGAACTACTATCGGTAACATTAATTGGGACAACATCCTCAATAATGCCAGTACGGAGGACAAATGGGAGAAGTTCAAAAGGATCCTAATCACTTCATGTGAGCAGTTCATTCCCATTAAAAATAAAAGAAACTCAACTAAAAGGAAACCAATGTGGCTCGACAAGACGGTAAGAGGGGCGATAAACGAGAAAAAGAAAGCGTTCAAACTACTGAAGCAACAAGGCAGCGAAGAAGCGCTAAAATCATACAGGGAAAAAAACAAAATATGCAAAGATAAGATCAAAATCGCCAAGGAGGAAGCAGAAAGACTGATCGCCAAAGAGAGCAAAAACAACCCGAAGCTATTTTTCAACTATATTAACAGCAAAAGGATTTGCAGGGAGAGCACTGGCCCTTTAAAAAATAATGCAGGAGAAATCATTGATGATGACGAAGGGAAAGCAAATCTACTAAACAGTTTCTTCTCAAGTGTATTCACAAACGAAAAGGAAATGCCACACGAGATGCAGGGGAATAAAATGAACCCCTCACAAAGTATCTCATACCTAACGCAGGAGGAGGTGCGGAAACGACTAAAGAAGACTAAAATTGATAAATCACCGGGCCCAGATGGATTACACCCAAGGATACTAAGGGAACTAAGTGATGAGATAGCTAGGCCGCTATACCTAATATTTCTAGACCCTATCAAGACCGGTGTAGTACCATTGGATTGGCACATTGCCAACATGGTTCCAATTTACAAAAAAGGGAGCAAAAGTGAGCCCGGTAACTACAGGCCAGTAAGTCTCACTTCAGTAACGGGAAAAATTTTCGAGAGGATTCTGAGAGACGCCATTGATGAGTACCTCAAGGAGAATAAGGGAATAACTCCTCACCAGCATGGGTTCATGAAGGGTCGCTCATGTCAGACAAATCTGATCAGTTTCTACGATGAAGTAAGCTCTAAGCTGGACCAGGGAGAATCTATTGATCTCGTATATCTGGACTTCTCTAAAGCCTTTGACACCGTGCTACATAATAGGCTAATATACAAAATGAGGCAGCTCGGACTGGGTGAAAACGTGTGTAAGTGGGTAAAAAATTGGCTCAATGATAGAAAGCAGAGGGTGGTAATAAATGGTTCGTACTCTGATTGGACCACAGTCGCTAGCGGGGTGCCACAGGGTTCAGTATTAGGCCCCACTCTGTTCAACATATTTATCAATGACCTGATAGAGGGGCTGCAGAGCAAAATATCAATATTTGCAGATGACACAAAATTATACAATATAATTAATGCAACGGAGGACAATGTATGGCTACAAACAGACCTAGATAAACTGGGGGCTTGGGCAGAAAAATGGCAAATGAAGTTCAATGTTGAAAAATGTAAGACTATGCACATGGGCAGGAGAAACGGATGTCACCAATATTCACTTAATGGGGTACCACTAGGGAAAAGTGAAATGGAAAAGGATCTGGGGGTATTAGTGGATAGTAGACTAAACTGGAGTAACCAATGCCAGTCAGCTGCTACAAAGGCAAATAAAGTCTTGGGGTGCATTACAAGAGGTATAGGGGCGAAGGATGAGAACATTATCCTTCCATTATATAAGGCACTTGTCAGGCCTCACATGGAATACTGCGTACAATTCTGGACACCGGTGCTCAGGAAAGATGTCACAGTGCTTGAGGGGGTTCAAAGAAGGGCAACTAAACTAATACATGGAATGACGGGACTGGAATACCCAGAGAGGCTATCCAAATTGAGATTATTTACTCTAGAAAAAAGACGGCTAAGGGGTGATCAAATAACGATGTATAAATACATGAGGGGACAATACAAGGATCTCTCCCAAGATCTGTTTACACCCAGGACCACGACGGTAACAAGAGGACATCCGCTACGATTAGAGGAAAGTAGGTTTCATCACCAACATAGAAGGGGATTCTTTACTGTAGGAGCAGTTAGACTGTGGAACTCTCTGCCGGAGGAAGTGGTGACGGCAAAATCAATAGAGGAGTTTAAAAGGGGACTTGATGTCTTTCTGGAGAGGAAGGATATTATAGGTTATAAATAGTAGGTTAATTGTCAATCCGGGTATATCGGCAGGTAGGAACTATTAGCGGTTGATCCAGGGAACAGTCTGATTGCCATCAGGGAGTCGGGAAGGAATCTTTTCCCCAAAAGGGCTAATTGGCTTCTGCCCTTGGGGGTTTTTTTTGCCTTCCTCTGGATCAACACAGGAGGATAGACAGGCTGGACTAGATGGACATTGTCTTCATTCAGCCTTACATACTATGTTATTATGTTACTAGTGACTGCAATCCCTGCTAGCCATCATAAACCGCTCCTGCAGTCATACCATTTCTGCCGTCACACGGCTAGATGTCTGACCATTGTCTATGTGTATAACATCGCTCACTCTTCCACTTCGCCATACTATGCACATCTCCAGCCCCTATACCTTCTGTATCACCCACTATTCGTAGTATGTAAGCTCGTTGGAGCAGGGCCCTCACCCCTATTGTATCAATCAACTGATTACTATATGTAACCGTGGTTCTGTAATTTTTGTATTTT
Organism: Eleutherodactylus coqui; assembly: GCF_035609145.1. Lineage (NCBI taxonomy): Eukaryota > Metazoa > Chordata > Amphibia > Anura > Eleutherodactylidae > Eleutherodactylus > Eleutherodactylus coqui. The sequence goes on along the minus strand of NC_089840.1, from coordinate 117,143,474 downwards.
GTCTTCCTGTACTACCCCTTGTCTATGTAAGCGCTGCAGAATATGTTGGCGCTATACAAATAAAGATTATTATTATGTATTATTATTATTATTACTCAATTCCTAATTCTTCCCTGATAGTTTGTTGTTTGCAATACGATATTGCTGGACATATACCTGACCAATGAAATGAGTAAAATCCCTCAAAAAACAAATAAAAAAAATAAACCAAACATATATATATATATATATATATATATATATATATATATATATATATATATATACTAGTAGAAAGCCTGTCCAAGTATAGTAACTGTAATCTACACTCATTGTCAAAAGAAAATCAGGCACCTAGAGGAAGTTGTTGGAATCGAACTTTGGGTGACTGTAACATCGATATGAGTAAGTGATTAAATCTCAGAGCAGAAGGATAATTTATTGCGGAGAACTGAATCCTTGCAGGGAGGCTCTAGTACCCTGTTGTACCGCCTCTAGATTGGATGCACAATGTGATGTGAGTTGGCATGGAATCTCTAGTATCCATTTGTACCTTCTCTAGATTGGATGCACGATGTGATACGTGTGGGCATGGAGGCTCTAGGATCTTGTTATACCACCTCTAGATTGGATGCACAATGTGATACATGTGGCCATGGAGGCTATAGGACCCGTTTGTACCTTTTCTAGATTGGATGCACGATGTGATACGTGTGGGCATGGAGGCTATAGGACCCGTTTGTACCTTCTCTAGATTGAATGCACAATGTGATACGTGTGGGCATGGAGGCTATAGGACGCGTTTGTAACTTCTCTAGATTGGATGCACTAATGTGACACAGGCGGGCATGGAGGCATACAGCTTATGTATAATATTCTGCAGCATATTGGTCCACACTTGCTGTAAGTAAGCTTCTAGATTGTGCAAACTTGTGCGCTGTCGAATTTGGCATCCCAGACGGTCCCATACGTATTCTATTGCCGATAAATCTGGCAAACGAGCAGCCAAGAAAATGTGGTAATATTGTGAATGAATTCCCATAAACCCCTTGTGTGTGCGGCTGAGTATTATCCTGCTGGAAAATGCCTCTTGGAAGCCGCCGTGAGAGTAAGGCATGTGGCTGCGGAATGTCCTGAACATATCGCTGAGCTGTCATTGTTCCTTGTACTACTACTAGGGGCGACCGACTGTTGTATGCAATGGCCTCCCAGACCATCACACCAGCAGTGGGGGCAGTGTGCTGCTCCACAGCAAAGGCAAGATTGAGGCCCTTACCCCCTAGGTCTCCAGACATAAATATGGCTGTTGTCAGTGCCTAAACTAAACCTGGATTTGTCGCCAAAGACAACCTGGTTTCACTCCGTGGTAGTCCCATTTTGTCATTCATGACACCAAAGAGGTGATGGTGGATGTCAAAGGCAGTACAGCCAAGTGCCTGGAAATGGTTCCGACATATACAGGAGCCTGTGACTATGGTGCCACCTGTCTCTGGATCGTAGACAATGAAACCATTGGGGATGCTCCTGCTTGTCGGATGATCATACCATCCTCTGTACTGGTGGTTTGTCAAAGGCATCCTGAGCCCGGTTGCTTTGTATGTGTGCTCATGCTCACACTGGTCGCAATGCTTCCTAACAGTCTGGTCAAAATGGCCCATGTGATGGGCAATTTGTTGATATAACTCTAGTTTATCACATTCCAACTCTGCTAACTAGGTGAAATCTCTTCAATTGCGTCATAGATGCATGCTTACACAAGCGGAAAAAGAGGTCACTACACACAAGGAGCCTCTGAGAGCCTTTTCATAGGCAAAGGCCACTTTTAGGCCCTCAGGTGACAAGACTGTTCACCTAATCACATCACAACTCTAATCATTTGTACATCTGCATGAGATGTAACTGCATGCCGAGTTTTGCAGCAAAACGACAACTGGTTCTAGGTGTCTGATTCTTTTGTATATATATATATATATATATATATATATACGTTTAACCACTAAAGAATACATTTTATTATTTGCTATTTAAAACCTTAGGGCTGGACAGACAAACAAAAACAATCACACAGGATCCCAACTAGATCAGTGTGCGTCCATGAGTAGAGAGTAATTAATAGGACAAAGTCCCAGTAGATGTAGAAAAGTCCAGATAGGGATAGCTTAATAGTAACAATACGGTGAAGTTCCTCAGACATCTGATCTTTTAATTACAGACCCCGGGGACCTGCTACAAACTATTGATAACATCCATTCATTTAGTTTCTCAATCAAACTACCCCTCCAGGCACGCAGTTAAAATATGATGTAGCTGGGTAATTTCATAATTGGCTAATTTCATAATTCATACTTTCAGTTCTCAAAGTTCATACTGTCAGCTCGACGCGTTTCACTGCAGATTATGCAGATCAGCAGGAACAGTTTCAAATTTCATTTTATTCACAGCGCATTGTTAGTTATGGATGGAGTGAAGTCAAGAATTGACCAAACTTCAGTTTGTATGAATGGTCAGTAAACCCATAACCTAGCTCAATAGCTGAGCTCTTAGATGAGTTGAAACAATTATTACTATAGGCCAGGGAACAAGACCTTATCAATGATACTGAGTACAAATATATACTGCCTAATTCTCCCAGAATTGCAACATTTTATGCTCTTCCTAAGATCCATAAGGGCATTGATCCATTGCATGGAAGACCAATTGCGTCCGGCTGGAACAGTCTGACACAAAATACAAGAGTCTATGTGGACAGAATTTTGAGACCGTTTGTGACATCCAGGCTATCGTATGTCCATGAAACCATGAATGTTTTATGCCACATTGAAGGTATAGCTGTGGGTTCCGATACCTTTCTGGCAACAATCGATGTGAAGGCACTTTACAGCTCTATACCCCACTTAAGGGGGATTGAGGCAGTGGAATTCTTTCTATCTCAGAAAGGTTCACAATTTTGAGAACATAACAACTTTGTCAGTCATCTCTTGTATTTCATACCATGACGATCAGCACCACCCTCTACTGTGAAAGTCTTTGAAAGACTTCCCCCACTATGGAAGTTTGTTTCTTTAATTCCTTCTCGTTTTTCATTAAGTAAGCGAACATCTGGTAAAAAAAATTGACAATTTCCCATAATTTTTTGTTTAGAGATTTCTCTTCTTTACAAATTCAGTATAGGTACAGTCTGTTCACGGAAAAAAAGACCCAAGCACAAGCCTCCTCCAAGGGAACGGAGTATGGCTACCAAAAATTCCACCAAGCAAGACAGCAGGTGTGGTGCTTTTTTTAAGAGCAATGTCATAAATGTTGCAAAGAACAGATTTCACCAGGTGATCATAACACACAACCACGGGCCTCCTTCATGGAAAAGCAGTAGAGATACCGAAAATAACACCAAGCAAGACACCTTTTGTAAAAGCAATGGCATTAATTTTGCAATGGACAAATTCTACCTATTGAGGAAAACACCCAAGAACGATCCTCCTTCTTTAAGAAAAATCAGTAGAGCTAACCAAAATTACACCAAGGAAGACAGCAGATGTAGTGCTTTTTAAAAGCAATGTCATAAATGTTGCCAAGGACAGATTATACCAGGTGAACAGTACACCCAAAAATGGGCAGTGAGGAGGAAGAAGAAACATAGACAGCAGCAGCACCACCAGTTCTGTAATTTGATATATTTTTGTTTTAAGGGGGCGGGGGTGAGTAGGAGCAAGAGGAAACATGGCAGAAGCAGCCATCAGCAACATGACCTTGAGGTCACAGTGTGACCTTTGATATAAATCTATGTTCATTCATATGTGAATAAAAGAGTTGTCTGACCTCTTTTCCACAGATGACCTATCCTCTGGACAGGTCATCAGTAGTTGAAAGACAGGGGTCTGTTGCTTGGCACCCCCATCCAACAGCTGTTCGTCTAGCCCGCTGTTCAGTGTAGCAGGCCGGACGTTATCATCAGCAGACAAGCGGAGAAGTGCGGGCGCCAGATTCCCTCCCATTAAAGTCATTGAGAGAGCTGTGCTGCTATGCTACTTCCTGCTCCTAATCTGTTCAGTTCTGGGTATGACATCCTGGCCAGGAGAGAAGCAGTAAGTGGAATACTAGCATGGCTCTCCCATTGATTTCAACAGGACTGAAGTACTTGCACTTCTTGTGCTGACTGCTGACTACACTGTCCAGCCCACTGCACTGACAGCTGGCCAGATGATCAGCTGATGGATGGGGGTAAACCTGGGTACCTACTTAGGAAACGTTGGGCTACCAGGTTTATCACGTGTGCAGGGAAGGTAGATGTGTAAGATGCTCTTCCTTGGTGTGGCTGCACTCCCCTTGACATATGCATTTTAGCATAGCATCGTGGCATTTCCCATGTACTGTGCTGTATGGAGGCTGGGTTTTGTCATATACAGATATCGGTGTCCACGTGGAGGGTGTTGAAAGGTGGTAGGGGGAGATAGAGTAAGAAAAGGGGGTGGGGGTTAAGGAGGAGATGGACAAGGATGAATGCCCCTGCAAGTCATGGGAGTACCATGAAACTAGGGTCACCCCTATTGGGCTTCATGGCCCACCTGCAGGACCTTGACCTAGTTCTTGTGGCTGCTCGGTCATGTTGTGTTGAGGTTGTTTACATTCTGGTCTCATCTCAAAAGTTTATTGGAGATCTCACAGATGACCACTGGGCATGTGAACCAGGCATCCAATAAAAGTGCTGCCTAAATGAAAGATGGAAGACACATTTGGTGATATCATTAAGGCACACTGCCTTCTGATTGGTTTCATGATGACGCTATAGCTGGCATTAAAGGAAAGTCATTTTCTAACTATTTTGAATAGTTGCACATGGTTTGTTGGTTTCCCAACCAAAAGCAAATCTTTGTGACAAATGGTCCAAGGCAAGGTTCCATGGTGGCACTAATGCACCATTGTATCTGCTTTGCCAACAAATTGTAGCACAACATGAAGATGACGGGAGAGTACTCTTAGGGGTGACCTGCTCTAACTGAAAGTTTTAGTGAGAAAAAGTTAATTTAGGCTTAAAGAGAATCTTTTTTTTAAAGTACATCAGTAAATCCCCCAAAGAAGAACAATATAAAATTTTACAATACGTAATAACGATGGTCATTTCTTTCATATCTACGTATCTAGGACATTAACAGCAGTTCGGTGGGGTTCCTTCACCTGGGCCCCCCAGCGATCAGCAGATGCTACAGACCGCCAAATTGATCAGAGCAGAATGACTCGGACCACTGCCATACAGATGACCTTCTGAACAATCTGGAGGTTCCTTCTCATCAGTTGATCCTAATTAGTGGTACCTCGACGATCTGCTGTTGGTGATCTATTCTAAGAATGAGTCAATAATATTGCCCAGGAAAACCCATTTAAATTACATAAATGTAAAAAAAACAGAGTTGTAATCTGCTATGGTCTTGCATTATACTGTATTTTAACTGGCCGCCTATTAAAGACTTACCACATGCTATAGGCATGACAGCCCTGGAGGCTTTCAGAAGTCCCTGGGCTGTGATGATACCCAGATAACAGCCCTGTGATCTTATCATGTGGGAGGGGGTGTTCGGGACATTTAAATGCCGCTGTCAGAACTGATAGCGGCATTTACAGGGTTAACAGTCTCGATCAAAGTTCTCTCTGATTGTGGCTGTTGCAGCTGATACCTGCCATGTATGAAGTGGGTTTGACTCCTGAGCCCACTCTATACACACCATGTGCTGTAGATGGCTATTTATGTCCTAAGTGCACGGGGTATGTACAGTTAGGACATAAATAGTTGAATGTGTATAACTAAACGGTTAAAGAATGTCATTACTTCCTAAAAGGAAATATGTTTGTACTGTGTTAACCAGCAGATAAAGATAAAAGTGAGCTTCCTCAGATGTTGACAAGCTTAATAGCTAAATGAAAAGCAAGCTTTAAACTTTAACTTAGTCCAGTTTCACATCTGTGTAGGAACCTCCGGCTGGAAGTCCCATCACAGGTCCAGCTCAAAATACCCAAAGAGAAAGCCCTGCATGTAGCGCTTTTTCTTCCATCCAAAAGACTAGGCAGCTGAGCGTAATTCTAACAGACCCCATTATAGTCAATGCCATACCTTCGGCGCTGTTCGGTTCCATCCAAAGAGCGGAGCAGAAAAGCGGAATCCCCAACGCAGATGTGAAACCACCCTAACTCCCCAGCATCAAACAACAGATCCAGCTACAGCCAGCAGTACTTTCAGCAACTAAGGGCTCCCGCACATGGGCGCATTTCTGTGCGTATTTGTGGCTGCAAAATCTGCATGCGGATTGCGCAGAGAATAGAACCCATTGATTTAAATGGGTTCCTTCATACAGTGTTTTTTTCAGCAAGCATTTCGTGTGTGCTAAAAAAAAGCACAACGCACTCCCTTTTGGTGCGCAATTTGGCACCAAAGGTCCCTAAAATGCGTGATTTCGCACGGAAAATTAAAAACAGCTGGGACTAAGTAGGCTGGCTTGTCTACTCTAACATGGCACTGCCGGGAGCACGTTGATCGCTTTGCCACAATTTTACTTTCGGACGCAGCTCCCTGTGGCCCACAGCATGTTTTAGCATACCCCATCATTGTTATGGGTGATTAGGTGTGCTAAATGGCCAAAGATAGAGCAGACATCACTCAAAAATCGCGGCGCCACGATTGAACGTGTGTCTGTGAGGCCCCATTGATGTCAATGGGAGCGTTATATCATGATTAACGAAGCGTCCAAAATGCCGCAGTAAAAAGTGCCCGTATGAGAGAGGCCTTAGTTCTGTAAATTAACATTGGCCATTTGTTATGTAGGTAAGAAGTTGGAATGGTAGTATGACTGCAATGAGCGTGGAGACTGGTCAGCATGGTTGATGTGGAGCCAACACAATGATGTTTCATCAAGATCTCCAAAGTCGCTACATTGTTTATTTTACATAAATTAAAGCAATAACAAATATTGATTTCCTGTTTGCACGTATTTGCTAAACTTTCAGAGCACCTTTCAACAATTACATTTGCCTTATGGTTCCTACATGTTCATCAAGTGAACATTCATCTCATCCCGGCATCCTATTACAGCATTAATCATACAATGTGTTATTATTGCATATTCAATAAAAGTGTTAACATTTTGTATCACTTCCTTTTCTTTAATTTCATTTTTTTTTTAACATTTCGTTCTAGTTTGTTGTATAGAATATCCTGTGGTTCTTGGAAGTTCTATCCATTTTGTTAGTTTATTATAATTTGCCTTGTTTCTGGACTGTGCTAAATTCCTTCTTGAGATATATCATCCAGCGTATGCTCACCACTTGAACTGTCAGTTAACATGACTCTGTGCAGGATGAATGTTTTTATGATCTGAATATACGTTTCTTTAAATTTTTTTATTTTGAATGCATAGATGATAGGGTTCATTGCAGAATTGGCATGAGACAGTAATATAGCAATAAGAATGGCTGGCAGGAACACACTGGAGTCTTTTATCGATGGCCTAAATAGGATAAGGCAATTAAGAATGGACAAGGGCAACCAGCTAAGCGTAAACAGCAACAAAACAAGGGATAGAGATTTTGCCGTCTTGTACTCTTTGCCATAAAACATTCCTTTGCCTTGGATATTGGATGGACCTTTTGCTAAATGTTTCCGGATCAGATAGAAAATCTCGATATATAAAGCTAGCATAATCAGCAAGGGTAGAAAAACCCATCCGAAAGTATTGAAATAAACCATGTAATCCATCCTCATAACACTTTCGAATTCACACTTCATGTAGTTTTTCTCTTCACCCTTTAATTTAGATCCATTGTTCCATCCAAACATTGGCACCAACCCAACTATGAGTGATAATATCCACACACACCAGATTGATATGCAGATCCTTCTCGGGGTGATCACAGATTTATACCTGTAAGACAAAACTGATATTAATCTTTGGTATGAGTCAAAGTTAATGGGGGCATGGATATCAGACAACTGAAGGAAGCGGTGCAAAACCAAAAAATATGGAGGGAGCTCGCCTTTAGGGTCACCGAGGATCGTGAACGACTAAACGGCTAACAACAACAACACAAGTCATTATTGCCTTTTCCCACTTTTTAGTTTTAACTTGCTATTTTGTAAGTATCTGTAATTAATAATCCCCATTAACCATTTTGTAACTGAAGCTGCCCTCATTAAAAGTCAAATAGGTGTGCACACGTAGGGAAACAAATGCTATTTCTCACAAACACTGTGCGTTAGAGGCACAGTAAAAAGTCAACGTTGAAAATGGTACCGCCTGATACGCCATAGCATATGCTCATGTGGGAGAGCCCTAAAGATAAAGGCTCTGTGGGTGGCTGTACAATGCTATATCATACACTGCGTCCGAACCCTATGGGGTCATACAAGTACCCTGTATAGAATTCAGAAGAAACAAGATCGTATCAGTCAAGATGGTTTCACAACAACAGGATGTCATTTACAAAACATCAAGACTTCAACGTTGAGCAAAATCATTGATTATTTTATGTTTAGACAAGCGTATTTAGTTTCTAAGGAAAGGTAGTTACGCATGCAGAGGGTCTGGTATTTGCAACCAGAGGATTAAAAGATACAGCCATGCTGATTTACTTGGAAGAAGTGCTTACATGGGAAATTCTTCCCCCAAACATTTACCCAGTAAAACCCTCTTTGAGGACGGTTATCTCTTGCTTCCTGAAGGGCTAAAGGACCTGAGTGACATCACAATCATGTGTCAGTCCAGCATCCTGACAGATCTCCTATGAGACTTAGACTGCAGTGTCTGTATACAGAGATATGTAGAAGCTGCAGAAGACAAACAATTTGCAATTTTTTAAATTAAAACTCTATTGCAAAAATAATTTTCAGCCCAAAATATATGCATTTAAGGAGTAGCTGCTAGAGATGAGCGAACGCGTTCGTCCGAGCTTGATATTCGTGCGAATATTAGGGTGTTCGGGATGTTCGTTATTCGTAACGAACACCATGCGGTGTTCTGGTTACTTTCACTTCCTTCCCTGAGACGTTAGCGCGCTTTTCTGGCCAATTGAAAGACAGGGAAGGCATTACAACTTCCCCCTGCAACGTTTAAGCCCTATACCACCCCCCTGCTGTGAGTGGCTGGCGAGATCAGGTGTTCGCCTAATATAAAAGTCGGCCCCTCCCGCGGCTCGCCTCAGATGCATTGTGAGTTAGATGAGGGACAGTGCTGTTTATACCGGAGCTGCTGTAGGGAAAGAATTGGTAGTTAGTGTAGGCTTCAAGACCCCCCAAAGGTCCTTATTAGGGCCACTGATAGCTGTGTGTTGGCTGCTGTTAGCAGTGGCATTTTTTTTTCTCAAAATCGGCTCTGCAGAGCGTTGCACCTGGCATTAGGGACAGAAGTGCTGCATAGGCAGGGAGAGTGTTAGGAGTGAGTGTAGCCTTCAAGAACCTCAACCGTCCTTTCTAGGGCCATATTTATCCGTGTGCAGTACTGTCCAGGCTGCTGTTAGCTGTGCTGCATTTTTTTTGGGCTTCTCAAAATCGCCTCTGCAGAGCATTCCACCCTCCATTGATACTGCAGGGAAAGAATTGTATAGGCAGGGCCACAACACAGTTATTATTCATAGAATATACGCAGTGCTGCCTTTTGGTGGAAAAACAAGTGGAAACAAATCTATTTGTCCAGCCTCTGTCCGTCCTTACGGGCGGTGGACACGTGTGAGCTGCGTGAAAAACATTGCTAAATCATACGCACCCAGCTACGCTTTACTGCTGGCTTCGCCATTTGCTTTCCTTAATTGGGAAAAAAAATACCTGCTCTGCCAGAGTTATAATAACTCTGCTACCCTCACGTTCTGTGACACATAAGCAGGGACACAGCACAGTTATTAAACTTCTCATGTTCATTGAATATACGCAGTGCTGCCTTTTGGTGGAAAAAAACTGAAAACAAATCTATTTGTCCAGCCTCTGTCCGTCCTAACGCCTGTGGACACGTGTGAGCTGCGTGAAAAACATTGCTAAATCATACGCACCCAGCTACGCTTTACTGCTGGCTTCGCCATTTGCTTTCCTTAATTGGGAAAAAAAATACCTGCTCTGCCAGAGTTATAATAACTCTGCTACCCTCACGTTCTGTGACACATAAGCAGGGACACAGCACAGTTATTAAACTTCTCATGTTCATTGAATATACGCAGTGCTGCCTTTTGGTGGAAAAAAACTGAAAACAAATCTATTTGTCCAGCCTCTGTCCGTCCTAATGCCTGTGGACACGTGTGAGCTGCGGGAAAAACATTGCTAAATCATACGCACCCAGCTACGCTTTACTGCTGGCTTCGCCATTTGCTTTCCTTAATTGGGAAAAAAATACCTGCTCTGCCAGAGTTATAATAACTCTGCTACCCTCACGTTCTGTGACACATAAGCAGGGACACAGCACAGTTATTAAACTTCTCATGTTCATTGAATATACGCAGTGCTGCCTTTTGGTGGAAAAAAACTGAAAACAAATCTATTTGTCCAGCCTCTGTCCGTCCTAACGCCTGTGGACACGTGTGAGCTGCGTGAAAAACATTGCTAAATCATACGCACCCAGCTACGCTTTACTGCTGGCTTCGCCATTTGCTTTCCTTAATTGGGAAAAAAATACCTGCTCTGCCAGAGTTATAATAACTCTGCTACCCTCACGTTCTGTGACACATAAGCAGGGACACAGCACAGTTATTAAACTTCTCATGTTCATTGAATATACGCAGTGCTGCCTTTTGGTGGAAAAAAACTGAAAACAAATCTATTTGTCCAGCCTCTGTCCGTCCTAACGCCTGTGGACACGTGTGAGCTGCGTGAAAAACATTGCTAAATCATACGCACCCAGCTACGCTTTACTGCTGGCTTCGCCATTTGCTTTCCTTAATTGGGAAAAAAATACCTGCTCTGCCAGAGTTATAATAACTCTGCTACCCTCACGTTCTGTGACACATAAGCAGGGACACAGCACAGTTATTAAACTTCTCATGTTCATTGAATATACGCAGTGCTGCCTTTTGGTGGAAAAAAACTGAAAACAAATCTATTTGTCCAGCCTCTGTCCGTCCTAACGCCTGTGGACACGTGTGAGCTGCGGGAAAAACATTGCTAAATCATACGCACCCAGCTACGCTTTACTGCTGGCTTCGCCATTTGCTTTCCTTAATTGGGAAAAAAATACCTGCTCTGCCAGAGTTATAATAACTCTGCTACCCTCACGTTCTGTGACACATTAGCAGGGACACAGCACAGTTATTAAACTTAGATTATTCATTCACTAGAGGCAGTGGGGCCTTTCGTTTTCCAAAAAGGGAAAAAATTATATTTGGCCTGCAGTCTTGCGCCAATTTATTTCCTGCCTGTGAAATCAAATCACTGGTAATACAGCATGCTGAGGGGTAGGGGTAGGCCTAGAGGACGTGGACGCGGCCGAGGACGCGGAGGGCCAAGTCAGGGTGTGGGCACAGGCCGAGCTCCTGATCCCGGTGTGTCGCAGCCGACTGCTGCGCGATTAGGAGAGAGGCACGTTTCTGGCGTCCCCACATTCATCGCCCAATTAATGGGTCCACGCGGGAGACGGTTATTAGAAAATGAGCAGTGTGAGCAGGTCCTGTCCTGGATGGCAGAAAGTGCTTCGAGCAACCTATCGTCAACACGCAGTTCTGCGCCGTCCACTGCTGCAAATCCGAATCCTCTGTCTGCTGCTCCTCCTTCCTCCCAGCCTCCTCACTCCACTACAATGACACCTGCTCAGGAGCGGGAACACTCCCAGGAACTGTTCTCGGGCCCCTGCTCAGATTGGGCAGCAGCGGTTCCTCTCCCACCAGAGGAGTTTATAGTCACTGATGCCCAACCATTCGAAAGTTCCCGGGGTCCGGGGGATGAGGCTGGGGACTTCCGCCAACTGTCTCAACAACTTTCTGTGGGTGAGGAGGACGATGACGATCAGACACAGTTGTCTTGCAGTGAGGTAGTAGTAAGGGCAGTAAGTCCGAGGGAGCAGCGCACAGAGGATTCGGAGGAAGAGCAGCAGGACGATGAGGTGACTGACCCCACCTGGTGTGCAACGCTTACTCAGGAGGACAGGTCTTCAGAGGGGGAGTCAAGGGCATCAGCAGGGCAGGTTGCAAGAGGCAGTGCGGTGGCCAGGGCCAGGGGTAGAGGCAGGGCCAGACCGAATAATCCACCAAGTGTTTCCCAAAGCGCCCCCTCGCGCCATGCCACCCTGCAGAGGCCAAGGTGCTCTAAGGTCTGGCAGTTTTTCACAGAGACGCCTGACGACCGACGAACAGTGGTGTGCAACCTTTGTTGCGCAAAGCTCAGCCGGGGAGCCAACACCAACAGCCTCACCACCACCACCATGCGCAGGCATATGATGGCCAAGCACCCCACAAGGTGGGACGAAGGCCGTTCACCGCCTCCGGTTTGCACCCCTGCCTCTCCCCCTGTGCCCCAACCTGCCACTGAGATGCAACCCCCCTCTCAGGACACAGGCACGACCGTCTCATGGCCTGCACCCACACCCTCACCTCCGCTGTCCTCGGCCCCATCCACCAATGTCTCGCACCGCACAGTCCAGCCGTCGCTAGCGCAACTGTTGGAGCGCAAGCGCAAGTACGCCGCCACGCACCCGCACGCTCAAACGTTAACCGTCCGCATCGCAAAATTCATCAGCCTTGAGATGCTGCCGTATAGGGTTGTGGAAACGGAGTCCTTCAAAAGTATCATGGAGGCGGCGGCCCCGCGCTACTCAGTTCCCAGTCGCCACTACTTTTCCCGATGTGCCGTCCCAGCCCTGCACGACCACGTCTCCCGCAACATTGTACGCGCCCTCACCAACGCGGTTACTGCCACGGTCCACTTAACTACGGACACGTGGACAAGCACAGGCGGGCAGGGCCACTACATCTCCCAGACGGCACATTGGGTGAATTTAGTGGAGGCTGGGACCGAGTCAGAGCCTGGGACCGCTCACGTCCTACCCCCCCCCAGAATTGCGGGCCCCAGCTCGGTGCTGGTATCTGCGGCGGTGTATGCTTCCTCCACTAAACCACCCTCCTCCTCCTCCTACGCAACCTCTGTCTCGCAATCAAGATGTGTCAGCAGCAGCACGTCGCCACCAGTCGGTGTCGCGTGGGGTGGTAGCACAGCGGTGGGCAAGCGCCAGCAGGCAATGCTGAAACTACTCAGCTTAGGAGAGAAGAGGCACACGGCCCACGAACTGCTGCAGGGTCTGACAGAGCAGACCGACCGCTGGCTTTCGCCGCTCAGCCTCCAACCGGGCATGGTCGTGTGTGACAACGGCCGTAACCTGGTGGCGGCTCTGCAGCTCGGCAGACTCACGCACGTGCCATGCCTGGCCCACGTCTTTAATTTGGTGGTTCAGCGCTTTCTGAAAAGCTACCCACGCTTGTCAGACCTGCTCGGAAAGGTGCGCCGGCTCAGCGCACATTTCCGCAAGTCCAAGACGGACGCTGCCACCCTGCGGACCCTGCAACATCGGTTTAATCTGCCAGTGCACCGACTGCTGTGCGACGTGCCCACACGGTGGAACTCTACGCTCCACATGTTGGCCAGGCTCTATGAACAACGGAGAGCTATAGTCGAATACCAACTCCAACATGGGCGGCGCAGTGGGAGTCAGCCTCCTCAATTCCTTTCAGAAGAGTGGGCCTGGTTGGCAGACATCTGCCATGTCCTTGGTAATTTTGAGGAGTCTACCCAGGTGGTGAGCGGCGATGCTACAATCATTAGCGTCACCATTCCTCTGCTATGCATCTTGAGAAATTCCCTGCAAACCATAAAGGCAGCTGCTTTGCGCTCGGAAACGGGGGCGGGGGAAGACAGTATGCCGCTGGATAGTCAGGGCACCCTCCTGTCTATTTCTCAGCGCGTACAGGAGGAGGAGGAGGAGCATGAGGAGGATGAGGAGGAGGGGGAAGAGACAGCTTGGGCCGCTGCTGACGGTACACCGGCTGATTGCCTGTCATCCTTTCAGCGTGTATGGCCTGAGGAGGAGGAGGAGGAGGAGGAGGAGGAGGATCCTGAAAGTGATCTTCCTAGTGAGGACAGCCATGTGTTGCGTACAGGTACCCTGGCACACATGGCTGACTTCATGTTAGGATGCCTTTCTCGTGACCCTCGCGTTGCACGCATTCTGGCCACGACGGATTACTGGGTGTACACACTGCTCGATCCACGGTATAAGGAGAACCTGCCCACTCTGATTCCCGAAGAGGAAAGGGGTTCGAGAGTGTTGCTATACCACAGGACCCTTGCGGACAAGCTGATGGTAAAATTCCCAGCCGGCAGCGCTAGTGGCAGAAGGCGCAGTACCGAGGGCAAGGTAGCAGGGGATGTGCGTAGATCGAGCAGCATGTACATCCCAGGCAGTGCAACAGTCTTTAAGGGCCTGGCCAGCTTTATGGCTCCCCACCAAGACTGTGTCACCGCTCCCCAGTCACGGCTGAGTTGGCGGGAGCACTGTAAAAGGATGGTGAGGGAGTACGTAGCGGATCGCACGACCATCCTTGGTGACGCCTCTGCCCCCTACAACTACTGGGTGTCGAAGCTGGACACGTGGCCTGAACTAGCCCTGTATGCCCTGGAGGTGCTTGCTTGTCCTGCGGCTAGCGTCTTGTCGGAAAGGGTGTTTAGTGCGGCTGGGGGAATCATCACAGATAAGCGTAGCCGCTTGTCAACCGACAGTGCCGACAGGCTTACACTCATCAAGATGAACAAAGGCTGGATTTCCCCAGACTTCTGTTCTCCACCAGCGGACAGCAGCGATACGTAAGCAATACGTAGGCTGCACCCGCGGATGGAAGCTACGTTCTCTCTCACCATCCAAAACGGGGACATTTCTGCTTCATCAATCTGTGTCTAATATTCCTCCTCCTCCTCCTGCTCCTCCTCCTGAAACCTCACGTAATCACGCTGAACGGGCAATTTTTCTTAGGGCCACAAGGCTCAGTCAAATAATTTTTCTGAACAATTTTTATAAGTTTCAATGCGCTTAAAAGCATTGGAACTTTAACTTGAACCAATTTTTCGTTACACTGGGCTGCCTCCAGGCCTAGTTACCACTTAAGCCACATTAACCAAAGCGATTAATGGGTTTCACCTGCCCTCTTGGCTGGCCATGGCCAATTTTTTGGATGTACATTAGTACTGTTGATACAGCAATTTTTGTGGGCCCTCGCCTACAGTGTAATCAAATTAATTTTTAGCCCACCTGCATTACAGCTGACGTTACCTCAGCTGTGTTGGGCAATGCAATGGGATATTTTTATGTACCGCCGGTGGGTTCCAGGGAGCCACCCATGCTGTAGGTGCACACGGAGTTTTTAATACATCTGTACACTTCTAAAGAACCCCAGTCTGACTGGGGCATGCAGTGTGGGCCGAAGCCCACCTGTATTACGCACGACATTACTACCTCAGCTGTGTTGGGCAATGCAATGGGATATTTCTGTGTACCGCCGCTGGCTTCCTGGCACCCACCCAGGCAGTGGGTCCACAGGGAATTATAAATGCATCTGTTTCCACTTATAAAGAAACCCAGTCTGACTGGGGCATGCAGTGTGGGCCGAAACCCACCTGCATTAACCCTTTCCAGTCCACTGTGTGACCTGTGAAGACATTAGGGTTTTAAGGCTGTACAGCTCCGTTGTTGGTAGACGTCCGTCGGGGTTCTCTTACTGTATATTGCCAGCCTCTCTGCTGTCGGAGCCTATCCTACGTGTCAGCTCATGCAGTACTGGCTTTAGCCAGCATATAGCGCCGTTGTATAACGGCAGAAAAAGAGTAAGCCCCCTAGGAAAACCATATACAAATTGGATTGGAAAGGGTTAAGCACAACATTACTACCTCAGCTGTGTTGGGCAATGCAATGGGATATTTCTATGTACCGCCGGTGGCTTCCTGGCACCCACCCATGCTGTAGGTGCACACGGAGTTTTTACTACATCTGTACACTTCTAAAGAACCCCAGTCTGACTGGGGCATGCAGTGTGGGCCGAAGCCCACCTGCATTAAGCACGACATTACTACCTCAGCTGTGTTGGGCAATGCAATGGGATATTTCTGTGTACCGCCGGTGGGTTCCAGGGAGCCACCCATGCTGTGGGTCGACAGGGACTTCACAATAGGGAGTTGTACCTGCCTGTGTCTATGAATTAAAAAGCCCGGTCTGACTGGGGCATGCAGACACCTTGACAGAATGAATAGTGTGTGGCACATAGGTTCCCCATTGCTATGCCCACGTGTGCAGCTCCTGATGGCGGTGGCACAGGATTCTATTTCTCATTGCTTCTGTACAGCATTGTGGGCTATCGCTCCGCCACTTTTAAAGAGGGTCGCTGCCTAGCCGTGCCAACCTCTGCAGTGTGTGCCTGCGGTCCCTCGTCATGGCAGACGCACTTCTAAATAGACATGAGCGTGGTGTGGCATGAGGGCAGCTGAAGGCTGCCCAGGGACACTTTGGTGTGCGCTGTGGGGGGGAGGGGGGGCGGTTGGTCAGCATGTAACCCAGGAGAAGTGGCAGTGGAGTGTCATGCAGGCAGTGATTGTGCTTTGTTGGAGGTAGTGTGGTGCTTAGCAAAGGTATGCCATGCTAATGAGGGCTTTTCAGAAGTAAAAGTTGTTGGGAGGGGGGGGGGCCCACTCTTGCCGGTATTGTGGCTTAATAGTGGGACCTGTGAACTTGAGATGCAGCCCAACATGTAGCCCCTCGCCTGCCCTATCCGTCACTGTGTCATTCCCATCACTTTCCTGAATTGCCCAGATTTTCACACATGAAAACCTTAGCGAGCATCGGCGAAATACAAAAATGTTCTGGTCGCCCATTGACTTCAATGGGGTTCGTTGTTCGAAACGAACCCTCGAGCATCACGGGAAGTTCGTTACGAATAACGAACACCCGAACATTTTGGTGTTCGCTCATCTCTAGTAGCTGCACTTTTCACTAACTTTTGAAAAAAGTTTAATGGAGTCCCGCTGCTGAGACCCCCGCTGATTGCTAGAAAAAGAGGGCTGCAGTGTTCATCCAAGCGATGTGTCCCTTCGACTACCTTTGCTGATATTCGGCTCCTTCTGGCAGCTGGAGACGACACATAGAGGTCTATAGGGAAGCTTATTAGTTCATGCATGGGCATTTTTCTTGTATTCTGTGATTGTAACAGAACTTCTATGCACCTTATTAATAATACATTTTGTTTATGGCAGGTTTAGTTATATATAGTTGGTATTATATAAATTGGTATTCTCACCATATAAGCACATGCTTTACATTTTTTTTCCTTTTCTTTTGGGGTTATTAAATAATTCTTCTTATTGATATACAGGTTGACATATGGGCAGCATATTTCATTGACATACATACTGTATATACAAGGTGTAGTTAAATAAACTGATCCAGTGCTATATCTAAACACTGGGGTCCTATATTGAAATAACAATAGCATGCTTGAAAAGGGAGGCATGGATGCACTACATGATGGTATGGCCTATGGACCACTGGGGGCCATGGAACATCAATTTCAATTTTGTGTTGTAGCCCCTGTAAGAGATGGAGAGTAAAACCCAACTGCAAAGTTGAAGAGCAGCATGTGAGAAGCAGAAATCTGCTTTCCACGTCTCTAAGTCTCAAGGGACTGCTTTTATGACTGAAGTTATGGAAAGTATACTCAAAGTAGCCTCCTTCTGGTACTATAGATGCAGATCATCCAGGAAGTCATCCAATGTCATCTGTAGAAGATTCAGGTAGCGATCCACGTTGAGAGTCGCTGGAATTAACACAAGTCCAACAAAGTGAGTGTGCCAAATTCCAACCCACACATTTACGCTGAATTTAGCATTCTCTTCTGATTGGGTTGTGCTTTTACTAGTAATTTATATTGCATCTTCACTTCACTAATACATAAAACCATAGAATGGTAGAGTTGGAAGGGACCTCCAGGGTCATCGGGTCCAACCCCCTGCTCAGTGCAGGATTCACTAAATCATCCCAGACAGATACAGTATTTTCCAGCCTTTGTTTGAAGACTTCCATTGAAGGAGAACTCACCACCTCCCGTGGTAACCTGTTCCACTCATTGATTACTCTCACTGTCAGAAAGTTTTTTTCTAATATCTAATTTATCTTCTCCCTTTCAGTTTCATCCCTACAATTACTACAATTCCACAGTGATAGCATCAGCCCAGGATTGTATTGTCGAATGGCTCCATGCATGTATAGTAGCAGAAAGAGGCTACTATAAGTACAAGTACACTTTTCCTACTTCAATCATAGCAGTGGTCCAGTGGAACTTAGAGAGACTCAGAAAGCATATTTCTGCTCATCACACGCTGCTCTAAATGAGTCTTCTTCTATAGGGGCCACAATTCGAAATTGAAGTGTATGTACCATGGCCCCCAGAGGCCTGTGCGCCATATTATTGTGTCGCCTTACTATTCTAGTACGCTATTGTTATTTCAATGTAGGACACCTGTATTGAGATGTAGGGCTTATAGAATACATTTTGTATATATTATGTCCCAATTCATGTCATTGTGTGGTTGTGTTAGGATGCTTTTTGCATAGGAATGGAGGGATGGTCCATATTCCGTATCTGTACCACCAATAAAAAAAAACATTCTGATAAATGAGAGGCGTTCCCACTCCCACTTAACCCAGACAGGCATACGGCTGTGCTAAGCTGCTTCATAAAGCTATAGGTAGAAAGAAAAAATGGGACTGATTCTCAGGGCTTAAACACATGGGTGCATGTGCTAATATGCTCTCCACTACGAAGCGTATTAGTGCATGAACCGGGGTTTTTATTTTTGACTATTTAAACTCCATGCTGTTGTGCATGAGGAAGCGGGAAGATGAGTCCTGCCCTATCTTTCTTGCATGTAGAAAAACTAAGTGCAAGAAAGAAAGGGCAATTCCTGATAGTCAATATGAAACCATTGAAATCAATTGTTTTGTTTCATCATGTTTTGCGACCGTGAATTTCACGGCTGCAAAACTTAACAAAAACACACCCATTCTTGCAACAAATCTGCTGTGTTTTTATACGGTCACTCTTGTTCTCAAATTCAAGACAGTACCAGCTGGAAACAGATATATTCTTGCAGATCACATAATTACTAGAGATGAGCGAGCACCCAAATGCTCGGGTCCGCGTTATTCGAGTCGAGCTTTTCGTAAAATTCGAGAGCTCTACTCGAGTAATGAACCCCATTGACTACAATGGGAGACTCGAGCATTTTTGTATGTGGAACGCAGGGTCTCGCTTTTTTTTTTTTTTTTTTTCTTGGTTTGTGTTTGTTTCTCTCTCTCTCCCTCTCTCTCTCTCTCTCTCCTTCTCCTTCTCCTTCCCCTTCCCCTTCCTGCCAGACCAAAAATTTTCAAATGACGCGCACTGCGTCGCGACAGGGAGGGGCCAAAACAGGCACGTCACAGCGGGGAGGAGCCAAAAGCTGGGGCGGGGTCGAACGCAATTTGATGCTTGTTCGAGTAACGAGCACCATCGAGTACGCTAATACTCGAACGAGCATCAAGCTCGCCAAAGTATGTTCGCTCAACTCTAATAATTACATATTGTCCACTAAGGCTGGGTTCATACAAGGCGAATTTGCCGCAGAAATTCCGTCCTGAATTTTGCTGCGGCAAATCTGCATGCGGCCGCTAATCCCGGGATTATCCAGCCATGTGGGCGAGATTTGTGAAAAATCCTGTCCACACACGAAGGCCAATCCAGTGTGGCAAAGCCGGCGGAAGCTGACGCTGCGGCGCGGATTGCCCAGCCACAGCATGTAAATTTTTTTTTTCCGTTGCGGCCGCGCTCTCTTCTATGGGAGTGCCGGCCGCAATGAAAAAGCTTGCGGCCAAGCCACTCCAAAACCCGTGGCAATTTTGAAGCAGTGCTTTCCCGGCGGAAATCTCGCATACTTTCGCTGCGGCAAGACAGCAAGATTTCCGCTGGGAATACGTGCTGTGTGACCCCAGCCTAATACTCTGAAAGTGGTTAGTTATGAGTTAAAATTGAACTTTAGGAATAACAGCAGTCTCAAAACAATTTTGGATGTAACATTAAGGCTGGGTTCTCACAGGGCGGATTCTCGGCGGAAATCTCGCAGTTTGGCCGCAGCGAAAAACCACAAGATTTCCGCCGGGAGAACCGCTGCTGCAAAACCCGTGGCGGCTTTGAAGCAGCCCGGCCGATTGCTCTTCCGCTGCGGCCGGCGCTCCCATAGAGGAGAGCAGCGGGGGAAAAAAAATGGACATGCTGCGGTCGGCAAATCCGAGCCGCAGCGACGGCTTCTGCCGGCTTAGCCGCAGCGGATTTGCCGTCCCGTGTAGATGAGATTTCTGAGAAATCTCGTTCACATGGCTGGCTAATCCCGGGATTAGCGGCCGCATGCAGATTTGCCGCGGTGAAATTCCACATGGAATTTCCGTGGCAAATCCGCCCTGTGTGAACCCAGCCTAAGGCTGCTTTCACACCGGCGTTAGGGTCAGTTCAAGTTTTCCATCTCTCTGCTCCCTTTTTGGAGGAGAGAAACAGAAAATAAACTTAAAAAAAAGGAATCCGTTTCTTTCCACATTGATTACAATGGTGTTTCAAAAAAACAAAAAGGCTTCCATTAGCTTCCATTCCATCAGGTTTCCATCACTTTGGATGGGAAAATAATGCTGCAAAATGCGCCATTTTACCATAAACATTGGCTTCACATTGGCATATGCTTATGTGCGCATGCCTGAGCGCTCCATATTTGCGAAATGAGAAATGCTATTTTGCACGTGCATCGTCATATTTTACTGCACTTTTTGTGCCCGCAAGCCATGTTCATTTGCGCGTGACAAACAAAGACGCACCGATTGAAATGGCTATTTTGTCCTAATGAGTTTCAGATGTGTACTTTTTCCAGCAGAATTACGCAGTGCTTCACGCATCTCCTTGTGTGTTCATTTGCCTTTGCGCACCCTCCCCATTGGCTTCCATGTGCGCAAATACACAGAAAAATAAAGCATGTTATATTTTTGTTTTGTGCAACTGAAATGCACGCACAAAGTACGGAAATGTGAACAAACGCATTTAAATAAATGGGTTCTATTCTCTGCGTATTACATGCAAAAAGTTTGTGCACGCAAATATGCGTACAGATATGGCCGTGTGAAGCCAGCCTAAGGATGCTTTCACGCCTGCTTAGTTCAGGGCTCAGACTGCACTATTTTTCCATCTAAAAAAAATGGAAACCAGGCAGAATGGAAGTAAACTGAAGCCTTTCCATTTGCTTTCCAAATTTTTGAAACCCCATTGAAAGCAATGGGGAAAAAATTATTGTTCAATTTTTTTTAGTTTTATCTCAGTTTTTCTTCTTCAAAACGGAGCTGAGAGGCAGAAACCCTGAACTGACCCTAACGCTGGTGTGAAAGCAGACTTAGACCTTTGCTATACATTTAGTACAGGAGTTGTGCTGCGTTTTATATCCCGTTGTGAGGAAATACATGAAAACAGCTGTGCAACTCTATGCAGTATTGGTAATGTAGAATGCATATCAGAACAAACATCTTTCTAGCAAATACTATATAGACAAACAATGTATAGAATGTTGTGAAGAGTAGTAATAACATTATACAATGGAACTTCTACAGGGTTTAGCAGGTTCCTTACCTTGTGGGTATTTTAACTCTCAAGTACCTGTCAATGGATATTGCAAGCAGGGATAGGATGGAGGCATTGGTCAGAATAATCAGTAGACAGCACATAAACAAACAGGAGTAGAAATGCAGATGTTTCCCGAGGCTGATTACAATGGCCAGCGGCATAACCAGGATGCCTACTGCAAGGTCTGCAAATGCAAGTGATACAATGAAGAAAAAAGTTGTATTCTGCAGGCTTGGGTTTCGCTTCACTGCCCAGATGACCAGGATATTGCCCAAAATAGCTGTTATTCCAATCACAGTCTCCACGACAATGTATGCCTTGCTGTAGGATTCCAAATCAGTTTCATTTGCCATGTCCAGTGATATCTAAATAGTTACTGAAGAATTTTCCCAGTATACATCCAAAGAAGAGGGTAATAAATTAAAAGGGTTCAGTGCACAGAAACGCTGCTTATTGTTCCATTGGACAAACCTGTCAAAAATAAATCTTGCTTTTTGTTTTCTTGTGCCAAAGACTAAAAAAAAACTCCAGTAGGGATGACAGTTCCTCCAAATAGATTAGAATCACAGGCTAAGTCCTGCTGTCATTCCTTGTTTTATCAAAGGAAGTCGATGCTGTGCTTTGAAATGTAAAGAAACTGCAGGATGTCACCTCAGATGTGGCCAGCTAGTTGCAGTAGTGAATGCAAAAGCTTTAGAGAAATCACACTTTATAACTTTTGGTTTGTGTGCCTCCTCAGCTTTAGAGAAGTTGCCCTAACGGAAACCAATGTTTCCCTTTTTCTAGCAACATTTGTATTTAAAGGGGTAGTTACAGCCAAGAGTGGCAAGGCTAGCAAAGGAATGGTAAGTACAGAAAAACAGCAATTCCACTCTTCATATCCTTCAGTTCCTCCTAACCCTTCTTAGGCTACAACTATCTGGAGACTTTGGGTGTGCAACTAAAAATCACTATGCAGCCATTTGACTTTGCATTTTCATTTAAGTCAATGGGGTCATAGAATCATAGAATGGTAGAGTTGGAAGGCACTTCTAGGGTCATCGGGTGCAACCCCCTGCTCAGTGTAGGGATTCACTAAATCATCCCAGACAGATTTCTGTCCAGCCTCTATTTGAAGACTCCCATTTAAGGAGACCTTACCACCTCCTGTGGTAACCTGTTCCACTCATTGATCACCTTCACTGTCAGAAAGTATTTTCTAATATGCGACTTTTAGGCTGTTGCAAATGCGACCTGTAGATCTCAAAATATCCAGCATCCTTGTTTACTAACAATGCAATTCTTCTGTGGAGGCAGGTCCAGCAAATGTTTTTTCCTAACAAGCAGTAAAAGGAGTGATGCAATCAGAACTAGTGTCCCCTTTTTCCAAGGGTCCCGTAGCAGATGCATGGTCTGCCTCTATGGTATGTACACTCTTACTGTTAAAGAAGACTATTGTATTGCTTATGTCAAGCTCATGTTAATTGCATGTTGTGTTCTGCTTTTCATTGGTACAGGTAAAGGGATCAGTGACAGAAGCACTAAAAGTATAGATCTCTTTGAACTCAGGGCCAGTGAGGATACTGGTACCTTCGAAGGCAGATTAAGGCTACCAAGGCCCTAGGTTGTATAAAAATTGTGGGCTCCTTGACGAGTATAAAGTTCTGAACTAGTCTGACATATACTACACAAATATAATACCAGAATCAAGCTTACTATATAGATGCAATAACAGAAACAAGCTCATACATAGATACAGAAAAGAAAAATTTCTACAAAGCACAGAACATGTTAAAAAATCCATCAAAGATTAATCATTTCAGATTTATTTCCTCCTTCAATTCAACCCAATATAATAATAATAATCTTTATTTGTATAGCGCCAACTTATTCCGCAGCGCTTTCAGGCATGGATAAATGCAAAACAATACAACAATTACAATATAAGGTACATTGGGTTAGACACAAATGGGTTGGGGGTGGTACAGGAGGTGCAGGGGTTGGGGAACATAGGCAATAGGAAATTTTATGTACAGATCATTTATCAGAAGGCAAACAGGGTGGAGCACTATAGGGAGGGGCGATATCTGTACAATTCCACTGGAAAACAAACCAAAAGCCTTATGGTGGAAAGAAACATAAAAAAATAATAATATGGTTGCATAAATATACGCACGCTAAAACATATGCTTTGTTGATGAACTCTTTGACTTTATGACAGTATTCAGTGTTTTTGGGTAGGTAATCAGAATGGCACACCTTGACTTGGCAATTTTTTGCCCACTTTTCCTTGCTTGCTTGGTTTTGTGCCAAAAAGGACTGATATTTGGAACTGTTCATAATTCCTTCCGTGTTGACTAAAGCCCCAGTTCCAGAAAAAACAGCCCCAAAGCATAAAGACATTTTTTATATCCACTTTATATGAGGGCCAAATAATACAACCGGACCATGACCACATAATTCACCATAGTGTTACTGAATAAAAAGCAGTAAAAAGATCAGCATTACCAATAATAAAATTCTACGAGGGCCAAATAATACTGCTAGACTGTGACCACATAATACTACCCTACTGTTGCAGAAAAAAACAAAAACAAAGATTTATACTACCCCCGTACAATGACCATATAGCAATAGATATTAGCTCTACACATATGCTCTACAGACTGTATAAAGGCCCATTTAGACACAACGATTATCGCTCAAAAGATATTGCTCAAGCGACTTTTGAGCGATAATTGTGTTATTCACAGTGCAAGATGAGCGATCACCTTGCGCTGCCAGCGTAGGATGCAGAAGACAAGCGGGGTGTCCCCGCTTGTCTTCTGCATCCAGTTGTTCCCCGCTCTGAGCTCCCGGCTATTATACAACCGAGCGCTCGGAGCGGAGGATGCAGAAAACAAGCGGGGTTTCCCTGCTTGCCTTCTGCATACAGCTGTTTTCTGCATGGAGTGCCCGGCTGTTATGCAGCCAAGCGTTCTGTGCCGGGTATTGAGAACAGAGCTGGACTGCTCTGTTCTTCATACCCAGGCTTTTATCAGGGAGCGGGATACAGCTGAAACAATAGTATCAGCTGTATCCCGCTGTGAATCGCTGATAAGACTCATCGTCGTCTTTCTGCACGCTGAAAGACAATGATGAGCGACAGCATAACGAAAATTGCACGCAACGAGTATCGCTCAAAAGATGGCTTTTGAGCGAATTTTGAGTGATAATCGTTGTGTCTAAATGGGCCTTAAGTCATTACAGTACTGTTATATTCGATAATCACAGGTGACATCTTCACTGACTGGAGTTGTTCATTTTCCCTTTTCTTCTGCATCTGGCCCAGACCATCATGGCAATTTATACCAGCCACAACTTGTCTCTGCAGAATTTCATACACTGACAACCATGGCTTCTCGCCAGTATCTTCCCTATGTTATCCACACCTCTACATAATACTCCCCTCTATAGTGTCTCAGAGAGTAATAATGCCACTTTTGGTGTCCCACACGATAGTACTATCCCCATTTTTGTGCCCTCTGTAAGCCTCACACAATGTGTCCTACTTATAGTGACTCTAACAAAGTTAAAGTGCCTCCCTTAGCAATAATGTCCTTATGCCCCACTCAATAATAGTACTCTATTGTGCCCCTACTCAGTAATAATACCCCTTTTGCCTCCTTTTACTTATACCACCCCTTTTACTCCCTTTTACAAATAATTCCACTTGTTTCCCCCTTTTACAAATAATGCCCCCCTTTTTTAAAATAGAAATTCAGGCAGCATCAGTAGGTGCATTTAAA
This sequence comes from Eleutherodactylus coqui, assembly GCF_035609145.1. Lineage (NCBI taxonomy): Eukaryota > Metazoa > Chordata > Amphibia > Anura > Eleutherodactylidae > Eleutherodactylus > Eleutherodactylus coqui. The sequence goes on along the minus strand of NC_089840.1, from coordinate 117,118,053 downwards.
ACTTATCCATAGAGGGTGAGGACTTTATTGCACAACCCAAAGACAGCAATGTTTCGACCCTGAACACAAAAGGGACTTTATCAAGCCCCTTTTTGAAACAGTGTCCCACAGTATATCTGATTGGAAGTTGCTCTCAGGCAAGAAATTTATGTGACAGACACCGGTCAGGAATTGTCTACAGTTCTGGACAGTTGTCAACTTTACTGTATTTTCTTTACTAAATCAGTGATTCTCAAACTTATTGCCACAGGGAAACCTGTAAGTAGTGTACTCTGTTGGAACGCCGTACTCCCAAGAAACTTGGTATAGGGGTGGGTAAAGCACTCTCTAACACTTGCTGATCACTATATTCTGGCAAATATGTGCTGACTATTTTGCCAAGCATCTTTGAAAAGATGAAATCTATCATCCCTACAGTACATATGACAGGTCCTGCTGTTGTGTTTCAGGGAACCTTGTTGAGAAACACTATATTATAAAGTAACTGCACTTTTTTAACATTTGTGCAATAGGTCTTATTAGCCAATTCTTTACATTTTGCTTACAAAACCCTTATTCTGCTATACAGCTAGGTAAAGATGGGGCTGACAAATCCACCTTTGCCTCACTGCAAAGCAGAAGCGGGTGCTGCAGCTCTCTATAGAACAACGGCAGACATAACTCTTTTGTTCCCATATAATAGTTTATTAAGAAGTGTCTTTATTATATATAATTTATTTTCAATAACCCAAATATTTCCCACCATCCCTGGTGTTTTATTCCTCTCCAGTCCAGCTCAGATGCTGCCATCCCACAGCGCAGTGAAGGAGAAGCTGTTCTATGCAGCAGACAGCTTCTCCCCTTCACAGCATTCTCTGTACGCTAGACTAAAGCACTGACAGTGTGCTCAGTGTATCATGTGTAGACTACTATACGTCAAAACCTGGCAAGCAGCAGGCACTGTGAAGGGGAGAAGCTGTTGCCAACACAACAGCTTCTCCTCCACAGTGCCTGGGGACAGCAGCATATGAGCAGGATAGAAGAGGAATAAAACACTGGGCATGGTGTGACCGATTGAGGGCACAGGGCTAATGAGAATAAATTATATTTAATTGAGACAACTCTTCAAGGGCCATTCTGGTGATTTTTTAAAATTAATTCATTATGTATTTATTAGAGATGAGCGAGCGTACTCGTCCGAGCTTGATACTCGTTTGAGTATTAGGGTGTTCTAGATGCTCGTTACTCGAGACGAGTACCACGCGATGTTCGAGTTACTTTCACTTTCATCTCTGAGACGTTAGCGCGCTTTTCTGGCCAATAGAAAGACAGGGAAGGCATTACAACTTCCCCCTGCGACGTTCAAGCCCTATACCACCCCCCTGCAGTGAGTGGCTGGCGAGATCAGGTGTCACCCAAGTATTAAAATCTGCCCGCCCGCGGCTCGCCACAGATGCATTCTGACATAGTTCAGGGAAAGTGCTGTTGATGCCGGAGCTGCTATAGGGAGAGCGTTAGGAGTGATTTTAGGCTTCAAGAACCCCAACGGTCCTTCTTAGGCCATAGAAATCGGAGATCGCACCTATCTGCGATCTGCGATTCCTGTTCTCTTCCCTATATGAGCTCAATGGGGCCGGCGGCAGCAGCGCCGACCCCATTGAGAACATATAGAAGACAAATCATTCTTCTCTGCCACAACTGTAACAGCTGTGGCAGAGAAGAACGATGTTTGCCCATTGAATTCAATGGAGCCGGCAATACAGCAGGTTCCACTGAAAGCAATGGGCTGCCGGCGTGCGCGGGATGAATTGTTGGGAAGGGCTTAAATATATAGGCCCTTCCCTGCAATTCATCCAGAAATGTGTTAAAATAAAAATATATATATATACTTACCTTGTCCCGGCAGACGGAGTTCAGCCGCGGCGGCCGGCAGTGGGTGTGAAGGGGGTGTGAGTCAGACTCAGCGCTGAGCCAATCAGGGGGCAGGTCTGACACACCCCCTTCACACCCACTGTAGGCCGGCCGCGCTGAACTCCGTCTGCCGGGACAAGGTAAGTATATACCGGCGTATAAGGCGACGGGGCATATAAGATGACCCCCCAACTGTCACCTTATACGCCGGGAATACAGCGGAGCAAAAAATAAAAATCATTACTCACTTCCCCTGGCGTTCTGCGGCGCTGCTGCAGGCTGTTGCTCCCTCCTGGTCCCTGGCAGAGCATTGCTTTCTGGACGCAGGGCTTGAAATCCCCGCCTCCAGAAAGCTACTGTGATTAGCTAACACACGCCGTCAGCCAATCATAGCCATTCAATGACATCATTGTCATTGGCTGTGATTGGCTGAAGGCACGTGTGTTTTCTGGAGGCGGGGATTTCAAGCCCTGCGTCCAGAAAGCAATGCTCTGCCAGGGACCAGGAGGGAGCGACATCCTGCAGCAGCGCCGCAGAACGCCGGGGGAAGTGAGTAATGATTTTTATTTTTTGCTCCGCTGTATTCCCGGCGTATAAGGTGACAGTTGGGGGGTCGTCTTATACGCCCCGTCGCCTTATATGCCGGTATATACGGTATATATTTTTTATTTTTACACATTTCTGGATGAATTGCAGGGAAGGGCTTCTATATTTAAGCCCTTCCCAACAATTCATCCCGCGCACGTCGGCAGCCCATTGCTTTCAGTGGAACCTGCTGTATTGCCGGCTCCATTGAATTCAATGGGCAAACATCGTTCTTCTCTGCCACAGCTGTTACTGCTGTGGCAGAGGAGAACGATCTTTATGCTGACAGTGCGGGGGGGGGGGCACTCTTGCCGCTATTGTGGCTTAATAGTGGGACCTGGGAACTTGAGATGCAGCCCAACATGTAGCCCCTCGCCTGCCCTATCCGTTGCTGTGTCGTTCCCATCACTTTCTTGAATTGCCCCGATTTTCACAAATGAAAACCTTAGCGAGCATCGGCGATATACAAAAATGCTCGGGTCGCCCATTGACTTCAATGGGGTTCGTTACTCGAAACGAACCCTCGAGCATCGCGATAATTTCGTCCCGAGTAACGAGCACCCGAGCATTTTGGTGCTCGCTTATCTCTAGTATCTATCCCTCAGTAAGTTAGTGTTACCTTGGTTAGTTATTTCTATCTGGACTCTTTCTCCTAAGATATTCATGTTGTTATTCGAGCCGACCTCTGATGTATATCCAGGGCACATAAGAAATACACAAAGATTTATTCTGTGTCTACACTAGTTGAGTCTAGGAGAAAGTAGGTTCTCAAATCTCAGACTTTTATTACATCACAACAGAGCCTTTTATAGTCAATAGGCAGGCTTATTAAAAACGAACACTTATTGGTTTCCTTTATCCCCCACCCTTGTGCACTATGCATTCCAACAAAGCCTGCCTGCTCCTGTAACTTTCTTCTGATATCAAATTCATAGGTTTCTTCCCAGCTTTTCAAACACCCTGCAGTATAATGTTTCTTTGCATATGCAGACCATTTCTTCCACCGTCACTGTTAGCATCCCAGTTCCTGTCGACATCAAGATATATGGCAACTATGTGGGCGGCTGCATTTGCTATATCATGTGGGATTATGCTCTGTCAGGCACTTACTAAAATGTTTGTCAATACAGCAACATTCTTCAATACTAAACGGAGTACAAAGAAGGTGTTGACCATCTTCCTTTTCTGATGTTGTTCAACAATTTCATCATTCTCTGCAGTTGTTCAAAGATTGAGGGAGTGTTGATTTTCCAGTTCAAAAGATTGGAACTGGTATAAGGGGATATACAGCACACCAACACACAAGGGAATGCATAGCATATACAACATTGCTTATTCATACTACTTATGTCTGGCCATCTGCCCAGAGCTCCAGAATAAATCATTGTTTCTACAAATATGCATGGTTTTTCCTTAATGAGAACAATCACACTTTACTCTACTGATGAAACACCAAGGCTAGAGCACATACCAGGGTGTCAGGTTACAAATTTCCTTTTGTTAGAGGTGCTGATATACCCAGCCAGCTTAATTATCTCACACTGGTGGCATTTATTCATAGAACTACAAGTCCCAGCATCACAACCTAACCACTCCTCTTTCTTTGTTCTACCTCTGGCCATAGAGACTACTGTAAGAAGGTAGTGGTTCTTCTTCCCACTCTAAAGGAGGTGCTATGTTTGGGGTGCGGCTTTTCCACTATTCTCAACCATCTTTATGTAACATTCCTTTGCATATCCTAATACATGGCTTTTGATTTCTTACAGCAGTTATACAACAGTGTACACACAGTTGCATATACTGAAAACTTACATCCTTGTCAAATATTTTTTGCAGTATTTCAAGCATCTCTAAATCAAGACTACTCTGTGGTGGCCAAATTGGTAATAGCTTCAACCATTGTATTTCAAACAAATATTTTAACCTTTTGTTGTCCAGTTTCACATTACTAACTTTACAATACAGTTTACTGAAGGTTTTTTTAGCAAGCATCCAAGCCCATACTTGGTTGGTACTGTTTTCCCTATGCATTGAAAACAATTGCCGAGTTTTACACAGTTTTTTTTTCGCTGGACTGTTTTTTTTTTTAAGTAAACCACAGTACTTTAACAACAAGACATCTTCATTTGGAAAATCCCATCAAATTATTAAGGTCTGTCCGGGACGTGATCAAGATCCTCATCAACCCCTATGGGATAGGCTGTTTACCTGTGATTGCCTCAGACTAAATCACTAACACTACTCGACAGGGCATATCATCTGTGACTAATCAGAGGCAGGTCTCAGCTATTGAATGACAGCTGAGAGCTGCCTCTGATTTGTCCCTATGCTCAGCCAATCAGAAGCAGCACTCACCCATTCATGAATTCATTGTGTTCAGTGATGATGGGACTCCCCGGAGAGATGAAGGAATCCTCTGCCACAGTTGTCACAGCTGAGCAGAGGAGCGCGATGTTCTCTGTATGCCAATTGGAATGCCGCAGCTGCCGCCTGCCACACTAACCACAGGTGAAACCCCTGGATGTGACAGCATCCGGGGGTTTCCCATTCAAGGAATCCCCTGCTGCAGCTATCATAGCCACAGCAGGGGATAGTGGGTTGCACTCTTTTTGAGGGGATAAATGCTGCTAGGTGCGGTTTTTCTGCCATGACGCTTCTTTTATTCACACAAATTGTTGATCAGTAGAGATGAGCGAGCACCAAAATGCTCAAGTGCTCGTTACTCGAGACGAACTTTTCGCTATGCTCGAGGGTTCGTTTCGAGTAACGAACCCCATTGAAGTCAATGGGCGACCCGAGCATTTTTGTATATCGCCGATGCTCGCTAAGGTTTTTATTTATGAAAATCTGGGCAATTCAAGAAAGTGATGGGAACGACACAGAAACGGATAGGGCAGGTGAGGGGCTACATGTTGGGCTGCATCTCAAGTTCCCAGGTCCCACTATTAAGCCACAATAGCGGCAAGAGTGCCCCCCCAACCCAACAATTTTTACTTCTGAAAAACCCTCATTAGTAAGACATATCTTAGCTAAGCACCACACTACCTCCAACAAAGCACAATCACTGCCTGCATGACACTCCGCTGCCACTTCTCCTGGGTGACATGCTGCCCAACCCCCCCCCCCCCCGCACGACCCAGTGTCCACAGCGCACACCAAAGTGTCCCTGCGCAGCCTTCAGCTGCACTCATGCCACACGCTGGCCTCATAGCCACACCACCCTCATGTCTATTTATAAGTGCGTCTGCCATGAGGAGGAACCGCAGGCACACACTGCAGAGGGTTGGCACGGCCAGGCAGCGACCCTCTTTAAAAGGGGCGGGGCGGTAGCCCACAATGCTGTACAGAAGCAATGAGAAATCCAATCCTGTGCCACCTCCATCAGGAGCTGCACGCGTGGGCATAGCAATGGGGAACCCATGTGCCACACAGTATTCATTCTGTCAAGGTGTCTGCATGTCCCAGTCAGACCGGGGTTTTTTATAAATAGTCACAGGCAGGTACAACTCCGCAATGGGAATTCCGTGTGCACCCACAGCATGGGTGGCTCCCTGGAACCCACCGGCTGTACATAAATGTATCCCATTGCAGTGCCCTGGACAGCAGAGCTAACGTCAGATTAAATGCAGGTGGGCTTCGGCCCACACTGCATGCCCCAGTCTGACCGGGGTTTTTAATACATAGACACTGACAGGTACAAAGCTCTAATGTGAAGTCCCTGTGGACCCACAGCATGGGTGGCTCCCTGGAACCCACCGGCGGTACATAAATATATCCCATTGCATTGCCCATCACAGCTGAGGTAACGTCAGGTTTAATGCAGGTGGTCTTCGGCCCACACTGCATGCCCCAGTCAGACTGGGGTTCTTTAGAAGTGGACACATGCAGTTACAACTCCGTGTGGACCGACAGCATGGGTGGGTCCCAGGAAGCCACCGGCGGTACATAAATATATCCCATTGCATTGCCCATCACAGCTGAGGTAACGTCCGATTAAATGCAGGTGGTCTTCGGCCCACACAGCATGCCCCAGTCTGACCGGGGTTTTTAATACATAGACACTGGCAGGTACAAATCCCTAATGTGAAGTCCCTGTGGACCCACAGCATGGGTGGCTCCCTGGAACCCATTGACGGTACATAAATGTATCCCATTGCAGTGCCCTGCTCAGCAGAGCTAACGTCACATACAACATAGGTGTGCTTCGGCCCACAGTGCATGCCCCAGTCAGACTGGTAATATGTATCTTAACAGTAACCGCGTTGGTGGGAATGTGGTGGCGACTGTGGACCTAGTAGCGCGGTTTTATTTAGTTGGTTTTCGGAATGTGGCCAGGATTAAGTGTACCGTGGTGGGGGGATGGTGGGGGGGATCTCTTGTTGTGTCGGTAAAGGTGAAATTCCTGGACTGCCACCAGACGGACCAATGCAAAGGTATTTGCCAAGCATGTTTTCATTGTTGGAGGAGGAGGGGGATGTTTTTGAGGCACTACGTGTCCTCTCCACGTGTCCGTGGTTATATGCACCTTAACAGTAACCGCGTTGGTGGGAAATGGCCTCGCCACCATCATGTCTTTGGGAAGCCTCCGTTTCCACACCCCAGTGACATAGCATTAGCAGCGGTATAGGTAGAGCCCAGAATTAGTAACAGTTCAGCGGTAGCATTAGGGACAGGCCCCAGTAACATATCACTAGCAGCATTATAGGGGGAGTACAGTATTAGTTCCATTTCAGTAGTAGTAGCAGTCCAGACAGGCCCCAGTAACAATTCCGAAGCAGCAGTATAGTGGGAGCACAGTATTAGTTCCATTTCAGTAGTAGTAGCAGTCAAGACAGGCCACAGTAACATTCCCATTGCAGCAGTTTAGGGAGATAACAGTCTCTTTCACATTTCAGTAGTTGCAGTATAGACAAGGCCCCAGTTACATTTATGTTTATGTAGCAAAAGTGTAGGCCAACCCCACACACCTTGCTGTACCATGAGTGCAGGCGAAGCCCACAAAAATTACTAGGATTACACTGTAGGCGAGGGCCCAAAAAAATTGGTGTACCAACAGTACTAATGTACCTCAGAAAAATTGCCCATGCCCAACCAAGAGGGCAGGTGAAACCCATTAATCGCTTTGGTTAATGTGGCTTAATTTGTAACTAGGCCTGGAGGCAGCCCAGTTAAAATAAAAATTGGTTCAGGTGCAAGTTTCAACGCTTTAATGAGAATTGAAACGTATAAACATTGTTTACTAAAGAAATATGACTGAGCATTGTGGACCTAAGAAAAATTGCCCGTTCGGCGTGATTACGTGAGGTTTCAGGAGGAGGAGCAGGAGGAGGAGGATGAATATAATACACAGATTGATGAAGCTAAAAGGTCCCCGTTTTTGATGGTGATAGAGAACGATGCTTCCATCCGTGTGTGCAGCCTACGTATTGTATAGGTACCGCTGCTGTCCGCTGGTGGAGAAGAGAAGTCTGGGGAAATCCAGGCTTTGTTCATCTTGATGAGTGTAAGCCTGTCGGCACTGTCAGTTGACAGGCGGGTACACTTATCCGTGATGATTCCCCCAGCCTCACTAAACACCCTCTCTGACAAGACGCTAGCCGCAGGACAAGCAAGCACCTCCAGGGCATACAGCGCGAGTTCAGGCCACGTGTCCAGCTTCGACACCCAGTAGTTATAGGGGGCAGAGGCGTCACGGTGGACGGTCGTGCGATCGGCTACGTACTCCCTCACCATCCTTTTACAGTGCTCCCGCCGACTCAGCCTTGACTGGGGAGCGGTGACACAGTCTTGCTGGGGGGCCAGAAAGCTGGCAAAGGCCTTGGAGAGTGTTCCCCTGCCTGCGCTGTACATGCTGCCTGATCTCCGCGCCTCCCCTGCTACCTGGCCCTCGGAACTGCGCCTTCTGCCACTAGCGCTGTCGGATGGGAATTTTACCATCAGTTTGTCCGCCAGGGTCCTGTGGAATAGCATCACTCTCGAACCCCTTTCCTCTTCGGGTATGAGAGTGGAAAGGTTCTCCTTATACCGTGGGTCGAGCAGTGTGTACACCCAGTAATCCATAGTGGCCAGAATGCGTGTAACGCGAGGGTCACGAGAAAGGCATCCTAACATGAAGTCCGCCATGTGTGCCAGGGTACCTGTACGCAACACATGGCTGTCCTCACTAGGAAGATCACTTTCAGGATCCTCCTCCTCCTCAGGCCATACACGCTGAAAGGATAACAGGCAAGCAGCATGGGTACCCTCAGCAGTGGGCCAAGCTGTCTCTTCCCCCTCCTCCTCATGCTCCTCCCCCTCCTCCTCCTCCTCAACGCGCTGAGATATAGACATGAGGGTGCTCTGACTATCCAGCGACATACTGTCTTCCCCCTCCTCCGTTTCCGAGCGCAAAGCATCTGCCTTTATGCTTTGCAGGGAACTTCTCAAGAGGCATAGCAGAGGAATGGTGACGCTAATGATTGCAGCATCGCCGCTCACCATCTGGGTAGACTCCTCAAAGTTTCCAAGGACCTGGCAGATGTCTACCAACCAGGCCCACTCTTCTGTAAAGAATTGAGGAGGCTGACTCCCACTACGCCGCCCATGTTGGAGTTAGTATTCCACTATAGCTCTACGCTGCTCATAGAGCCTGGCCAACATGTGGAGCGTAGAGTTCCACCGTGTGGGCACGTCGCACAGCAGTCGGTGCACTGGCAGATTAAACCGATGTTGCAGGGTGCGCAGGGTGGCAGCGTCCGTCTTGGAGTTGCGGAAATTTGCGCTGAACCGGCGCACCTTTCCGAGCAGGTCTGACAAGCGTGGGTAGCTTTTCAGAAAGCGCTGAACCCCCAAATTAAAGACGTGGGCCAGGCATGGCACGTGCGTGAGGCTGCCGAGCTGCAGAGCCGCCACCAGGTTATGGCCGTTGTCACACACGACCATGCCCGGTTGGAGGCTGAGCGGCGCAAGCCAGCGGTCGGTCTGCTCTGTCAGACCCTGCAGCAGTTCGTGGGCCGTGTGCCTCTTCTCTCCTAAGCTGAGTAGTTTCAGCATGGCCTGCTGGCGCTTGCCCACCGCTGTGCTACCACCCCGCGCGACACCGACTGGTGGTGACGTGCTGCTGCTGACACATCTTGATTGCGAGACAGAGGTTGCGCAGGAGGAGGAGGAGGAGGGTGGTTTAGTGGAGGAAGCATACACCACCGCAGATACCAGCACCGAGCTGGGGCCCGCAATTCTGGGGGTGGGTAGGACGTGAGCGGTTCCAGGCTCTGACTCTGTCCCAGCCTCCACTAAATTCACCCAATGTGCCGTCAGGGAGATATAGTGGCCCTGCCCGCCTGTGCTTGTCCACGTGTCCGTTGTTAAGTGGACCTTGGCAGTAACTGCGTTGGTGAGGGCGCGTACAATGTTGCGGAAGACGTGGTCGTGCAGGGCTGGGACGGCACATCGGGAAAAGTAGTGGCGACTGGGAACCGAGTAGCGCGGGGCCGCCACCGCCATCATGTTTTTGAAAGCCTCCGTTTCCACAAGCCTATACGGCAGCATCTCCAGGCTGATCAACTTGGCTATGTGCACGTTTAACGCTTGAGCGTGCGGGTGCGTGGCGGCGTACTTGCGCTTGCGCTCAAACAGTTGCGCTATCGACGGCTGGACGCTGCGCTGAGAGACATTGCTGGATGGGGCCGAGGACAGCGGAGGTGATGGTGTGGGTGCAGGCCAGGAGACGGTCGTGCCTGTGTCCTGAGAGGGGGGGTTGGATCTCAGTGGCAGGGTGGGGCACAGGGGGAGAGGCAGTGGTGCAAACCGGAGGCTGTGAACGGCCTTCGTCCCACCTTGTGGGCTGCTTGGCCATCATATGCCTGCGCATGCTGGTGGTGGTGAGGCTGGTGGTGGTGGCTCCCCGCCTGATCTTGGCGCGACAAAGCTTGCACACCACAGTTCGTCGGTCGTCTGCACTCTCAGTGAAAAACTGCCAGACCTTTGAGCCCATCGGCCTCTGCTGTGTGGCATGGCGCGAGGGGGCGCTTTGGGAAACACTTAGTGGATTATTCGGTCTGGCCCTGCCTCTACCCCTGACCACCGCACTGCCTCTTCCAACCTGCCCTGCTGCTGCACTTGCCTCCCCCTCTGAAGACCTGTCCTCAGTAGGCTTAGCAAACCAGATGGGGTCAGTCACCTTATCGTCCAGCTGCTCTTCCTCCGAATCCTCTGTGCGCTCCTCCCTCGGACTTACTGCCCTTACTACTTCCTCACTGATAGACAACTGTGTCTCATCGTCATCGTCCTTCTCACCCACTGAAAGCTCTTGAGACACTTGCCGGAAGTCCCCAGCCTCATCCCCCGGACCCCGGGAACTTTCCAAAGGTTGGGCATCGGTCACAACAAACTCCTCCAGTGGGAGAGGAACCATTGCTGCCCATTCTGGGCAGGGGCCCGAGAACAGTTCCTGGGAGTCTGCCTGCTCCTCAGAATGTGTCATTGTAATGGAGTGAGGAGGCTGGGAGAAAAGAGGAGCAGCAGCCAGAGGATTCAGAGTTGCAGCAGTGGATGGCGTAGAAATCTGGGTGGTCGATAGATTGCTGGATGCACTTTCTGCAATCCACGACAGGACCTGCTCACACTGCCCATTTTCTAATAGAGGTCTACCGCGTGGACCCATTAATTGTTAGATGAATCTGGCGACCCCTGAAACTCACCTCCCTCCTAATCCCGCAGCAGTCGGCTGCGATACAACTGGATCAGGAGCTCGGCCTGTGCCCACACCCTGACTTGGGCCCCCGCGTCCTCACCCGCGTCCACGTCCTCTAGGCCTACCCCTACCCCTCAGCATGGTGTATTATGACTAGAGCAGAAACAGAACGCTGTAATTAAATGTGCCGCTTATTGGCCTGTGGTTGGAGGCTGACTTCGCTTACGGAACGCACAGCAGAGCAAGGAAACAATTTTGCGCACGCCTGTAGTGAGACGTAGGTGTGTAGGATTGAGCTAGTGAAATTCACAGTGCAGAAGCAGTCAAGTCGCCAAAGGGCAGTGGTACGCCTTAAGTATTTGGCTTCCCTTTTTTTAAATGGTGAGCTGAAACAGCAGACAGATACTGTATGCAGCGTATATTATGTTTACTGTTTCCCTCTGGCGCTATCACGGCGGTGATGTAACGGAGACAGCAGAGCCAGGAAACAATTTTGCGCACGCCTGTAGTGAGACGTAGGTGCGTAGGACTGAGCTAGTGGAATTCACAGCGCAGAAGCAGTCAAGTCGCCAAAGGCCAGTGGTACGCCTTAAGTATTTGGCTTCCCTTTTTTTAAATGGTGAGCTGAAACAGCAGACAGATACTGTATGCAGCGTATATTATGTTTACTGTTTCCCTCTGGCGCTATCACGGCGGTGATGTAACGGAGACAGCAGAGCCAGGAAACAATTTTGTGCCAGCCTGTAATGAGACGTAGGTGCGTAGGACTGAGCTAGTGGAATTCACAGCGCAGAAGCAGTCAAGTCGCCAAAGGGCAGTGGTACGCCTTAAGTATTTGGCTTCCCTTTTTTTAAATGGTGAGCTGAAACAGCAGACAGATACTGTATGCAGCGTATATTATGTTTACTGTTTCCCTCTGCCGCTATCACGGCGGTGATGTAACGGAGACAGCAGAGCCAGGAAAGAATTTTGCGCACGCCTGTAGTGAGATGTAGGTGCGTAGGACTGAGCTAGTGGAATTCACAGCGCAGAAGCAGTCAAGTCGCCAAAGGCCAGTGGTACGCCTTAAGTATTTGGCTTCCCTTTTTTTAAATGGTGACCTGAAGCAGCAGACAGATACTGTATGCAGCGTATATTATGTTTACTGTTTCCCTCTAGCGCTATCACGGTGGTGATGTAACGGAGACAGCAGAGCCAGGAAACAATTTTGCGCACGCCTGTAGTGAGACGTAGGTGCATAGGACTGAGCTAGTGGAATTCACAGCGCAGAAACATTCAAGTCGCCAAAGGGCAGTGGTACGCCTTAAGTATTTGGCTTCCCTTTTTTTAAATGGTGAGCTGAAACAGCAGACAGATACTGTATGCAGCGTATATTATGTTTACTGTTTCCCTCTGGCGCTATCACGGCGGTGATGTAACGGAGACAGCAGAGCCAGGAAACAATTTTGCGCCAGCCTGTAGTGAGACGTAGGTGCGTAGGACTGAGCTAGTGGAATTCACAGCGCAGAAGCAGTCAAGTCGCCAAAGGCCAGTGGTACGCCTTAAGTATTTGGCTTCCCTTTTTTTAAATGGTGAGCTGAAACAGCAGACAGATACTGTATGCAGCGTATATTATGTTTACTGTTTCCCTCTGGCGCTATCACGGCGGTGATGTAACGGAGACAGTAGAGCCAGGAAACAATTTTGCGCCAGCCTGTAGTGAGACGTAGGTGCGTAGGACTGAGCTAGTGGAATTCACAGCGCAGAAGCAATCAAGTCGCCAAAGGCCAGTGGTACGCCTTAAGTATTTGGCTTTCCTTTTTTTAAATGGTGAGCTGAAACAGCAGACAGATACTGTATGCAGCGTATATTATGTTTACTGTTTCCCTCTGGCGCTATCACGGCGGTGATGTAACGGAGACAGCAGAGCCAGGAAACAATTTTGCGCACGCCTGTAGTGAGACGTAGCTGCGTAGGACTGAGCTAGTGGAATTCACAGCGTAGAAACATTCAAGTCGCCAAAGGGCAGTGGTACGCCTTAAGTATTTGCCTTCCCCTTTTTTAAATGGTGAGCTGAAGCAGCAGACAGATACTGTATGCAGCGTATATTATGTTTACTGTTTCCCTCTGGCGCTATCACGGCGGTGATGTAACGGAGACAGCAGAGCCAGGAAACAATTTTGCGCATGCCTGTAGTGAGACGTTGGTGCGTAGGACTGAGCTAGTGGAATTCACAGCGCAGAAGCAGTCAAGTCGCCAAAGGCCAGTGGTACGCCTTAAGTATTTGGCTTTCCTTTTTTTAAATGGTGAGCTGAAACAGCAGACAGATACTGTATGCAGCGTATATTATGTTTACTGTTTCCCTCTGGCGCTATCACGGCGGTGATGTAACGGAGACACCAGAGCCAGGAAGCAATCTTGCGCACGCCTGTAGTGAGACGTAGGTGCGTAGGACTGAGCTAGTGGAATTCACAGCGCAGAAACATTCAAGTCGCCAAAGGGCAGTGGTACGCCTTAAGTATTTGGCTTCTCTTTTTTTAAATGGTGAGCTGAAACAGCAGACAGATACTGTATGCAGCGTATATTATGTTTACTGTTTCCCTCTGGCGCTATCACGGCGGTGATGTAACAGAGACAGCAGAGCCAGGAAACAATTTTGCGCACGCCTGTAGTGAGACGTAGGTGCGTAGGACTGAGCTAGTGGAATTCACAGCGCAGAAGCAGTCAAGTCGCCAAAGGGCAGTGGTACGCCTAAAGTATTTGGCTTTCCTTTTTTTAAATGGTGAGCTGAAACAGCAGACAGATTCTGTATGCAGCGTATATTATGTTTACTGTTTCCCTCTGGCGCTATCACGGCGGTGATGTAACGGAGACAGCAGAGCCAGGAAACAATTTTGCGCCAGCCTGTAGTGAGACGTAGGTGCGTAGGACTGAGCTAGTGGAATTCACAGCGCAGAAGCAGTCAAGTCGCCAAAGGCCAGTGGTACGCCTTAAAGGGGTTGTCCCGCGCCGAAACACTTTTTTTTTTTATTCAATAGGCGCGAGACAAACCCAAGGGATGGGTTAAAAAAAAAAAAGGTTTAGTACTTACCCGAATCCCCGCGCTGCGGCGACTTCTTACTTACCTTACCAAGATGGCCGCCGGGATCTTCACCCACGATGCACCGCGGGTTTTCTCCCATGGTGCACCGTGGGCTCTGTGCGGTCCATTGCCGATTCCAGCCTCCTGATTGGCGGGAATCGGCGCACGTGACAGGGCGGAGCTACGAGGACCAGCTCTCCGGCACGAGCAGCCCCATCCACCAGGGAGAAGACCGGACTGCGCAAGCGCATCTAATCGGGCGATTAGACGCTGAAATTAGACGGCACCATGGTGACGGGGACGCTAGCAACGGAGCAGGTAAGTGAATAACTTCTGTACGGCTCATAATTAATGCACGATGTACATTACAAAGTGCATTAATATGGCCATACAGAAGTGCTGAACCCCACTTTCTTTCGCGGGACAACCCCTTTAAGTATTTGGCTTCCCTTTTTTTAAATGGTGAGCTGAAACAGCAGACAGATACTGTATGCAGCGTATATTATGTTTACTGTTTCCCTCTGGTGCTTTCACGGCGGTGATGTAACGGAGACAGCAGAGCCAGGAAACAATTTTGCGCCAGCCTGTAGTGAGACGTAGGTGCGTAGGACTGAGCTAGTGGAATTTACAGCGCAGAAGCAGTCAAGTCGCCAAAGGGCAGTGGTACGCCTAAAGTATTTGGCTTTCCTTTTTTTAAATGGTGAGCTGAAACAGCAGACAGATACTGTATGCAGCGTATATTATGTTTACTGTTTCCCTCTGGCACTATCACGGCGGTGATGTAACGGAGACAGCAGAGCCAGGAAACAATTTTGCGCCAGCCTGTAGTGAGACGTAGGTGCGTAGGACTGAGCTAGTGGAATTCACAGCGCAGAAACATTCAAGTCGCCAAAGGGCCGTCGTACGCCTAAAGTATTTGGCTTCCCTTTTTTTAAATGGTGAGCTGAAACAGCAGACAGTACTGTATGCAGCGTATATTATGTTTACTGTTTACCTCTGGCGCTATCACGGCGGTGATGTAACGGAGACAGCAGAGCCAGGAAACAATTTTGCGCACGCCTGTAGTGAGACGTAGGTGCGTAGGACTGAGCTAGTGGAATTCACAGCGCAGAAACATTCAAGTCGCCAAAGGGCAGTGGTACGCCTTAAAGGGGTGGTCTCGCGAAACCAAGTGGGGTTATACACTTCCGTATGGCCATATTAATGCACTTTGTAATATACATCGTGCATTAAATATGAGCCATACAGAAGTTATTCCACTTACCTGCTCCGTTGCTAGCGTCCTCGTCTCCATGGTTCCGTCTAAATTCGCCGGCAGCTTGCTTTTTTAGACGCGCTTGCGCAGTCCGTTCTTCTCCTTTCAGCACGAGCCGCTTCAGTGTGCTCCCCGCTACAGCTCTTCTGCGCATGCGCAGACGAGCTGTCACTGCTCGGGAGCGCGCTGGAGCGGCCATTCTGTACCTTCCTCTGTTAGAGGAAGGTGCAGAGCTGCCGAGCTGTCCGGAGAAGCCGCCCAGCTGTCCTGCCGTCCAGCTGTCCTGCCGTCCAGGTAAGTGATGGGCCGGGGGGGCTGTCGTCGCTGCCGCTGCGCGGGGGGGGCTGCCGCTGCGATGGGGGGGGGGCTGCCGCTGCGATGGGGGGGGCTGCCGCTGCGATGGGGGGGGCTGTCGCTGCGATGGGGGGGCTGTCGCTAGGCCGGGGGGGGGGGCTGTCGCTGCGATGGGGGGGCTGTCGCTAGGCCGGGGGGTGCTGTCGCTGCGATGGGGGGGCTGTCGCTAGGCCGGGGGGGGCTGTCGCTGCGATGGGGGGGCTGTCGCTAGGCCGGGGGAACTAGCGCTGGGCTCCGGAACCTAGCGCTGGGCTCCGGAACCTAGCGCTGGGCTCCGGGGCCTTCACCTGGGCTGAGGGTCTAGCGCTGGGGAGCCGGGGGCTAGCGCCGGTTACCTGCTGCCTGGCGGTGGGTTACTGGTCGGCGGCTGCGGGGCGTCTGGTCGGCGGCTGCGGGGCGTCCGGTTGCCATGGAGACACAGCTGGCGGCGTCTCGGGAGCGCGCACGTCGGGCTGCAGCGAGCGACGGGGAAAGAGCCGGCGGCCATCTTGAGGAAACTTTTATAAGTTGCTGAAACGCTGGAACGGTAAGTAGAAACCAGCTAGGAAAGTCATTTACAGGGGGGCTTAGTAATGTATGTTTAATTAGGGGGACTGGGCAAAAAAAAAAAATCACTGCTTCCTCGAGACATCTCCTTTAAGTATTTGGCTTCCCTTTTTTTAAATGGTGAGCTGAAACAGCAGACAGATACTGTATGCAGCGTATATTATGTTTACTGTTTCCCTCTGGCGCTATCACGGCGATGATGTAACGGAGACAGCAGAGCCAGGAAACAATTTTGCGCATGCCTGTAGTGAGACGTTGGTGCGTAGGACTGAGCTAGTGGAATTCACAGCACAGAAGCAGTCAAGTCGCCAAAGGGCAGTGGTACGCCTAAAGTATTTGGCTTTCCTTTTTTTAAATGGTGAGCTGAAACAGCAGGCAGATACTGTATGCAGCATATATTATGTTTACTGTTTCCCTCTGGCGCTATCATGGCGATGATGTAACGGACACAGCAGAGCCAGGAAACAATTTTGCGCACGCCTGTAGTGAGACGTAGGTGCGTAGGACTGAG
The DNA here is from genome assembly GCF_035609145.1 of Eleutherodactylus coqui. Taxonomy (NCBI): domain Eukaryota; kingdom Metazoa; phylum Chordata; class Amphibia; order Anura; family Eleutherodactylidae; genus Eleutherodactylus; species Eleutherodactylus coqui. The sequence continues at coordinate 117,101,180 of NC_089840.1, read as the reverse complement.
TTAGTGGAATTCACAGCGCAGAAGCAGTCAAGTCGCCAAAGGGCCGTCGTACGCCTAAAGTATTTGGCTTTCCTTTTTTTAAATGGTGAGCTGAAACAGCAGACAGATACTGTATGCAGCGTATATTATGTTTACTGTTTCCCTCTGGCGCTATCACGGCGGTGATGTAACAGAGACAGCAGAGCCAGGAAACAATTTTGCGCCAGCCTGTAGTGAGACGTAGGTGCGTAGGACTGAGCTAGTGGAATTCACAGCTCAGAAGCAGTCAAGTCGCCAAAGGCCAGTGGTACGCCTTAAGTATTTGGCTTCCCTTTTTTTAAATGGTGAGCTGAAACAGCAGACAGATACTGTATGCAGCGTATATTATGTTTACTGTTTCCCTCTGGCGCTATCACGGCGGTGATGTAACAGAGACAGCAGAGCCAGGAAACAATTTTGCGCACGCCTGTAGTGAGACGTAGGTGCGTAGGACTGAACTAGTGGAATTCACAGCACAGAAGCAGTCAAGTCGCCAAAGGGCAGTGGTACGCCTTAAGAATTTGGCTTCCCTTTTTTTAAATGGTGAGCTGAAACAGCAGGCAGATACTGTATGCAGCGTATATTATGTTTACTGTTTCCCTCTGGCGCTATCATGGCGATGATGTAACGGAGACAGCAGAGCCAGGAAATAATTTTGCGCACGGTTGTAGTGAGACGTAGCTGCGTAGGACTGAGTTAGTGGAATTCACAGCGCAGAAGCAGTCAAGTCGCCAAAGGGCAGTGGTACGCCTAAAGAATTTGGCTTTCCTTTTTTTAAATGGTGAGCTGAAACAGCATACAGATACTGTATGCAGCGTATATTATGTTTACTGTTTCCCTCTGGCGCTATCACGGCGGTGATGTAACAGAGACAGCAGAGCCAGGAAACAATTTTGCGCCAGCCTGTAGTGAGACGTAGGTGCGTAGGACTGAGCTAGTGGAATTCACAGCGCAGAAGCAGTCAAGTCGCCAAAGGCCAGTGGTACGCCTTAAGTATTTGGCTTCCCTTTTTTTAAATGGTGAGCTGAAACAGCAGACAGATACTGTATGCAGCGTATATTATGTTTACTGTTTCCCTCTGGCGCTATCACGGCGGTGATGTAACGGAGACAGCAGAGCCAGGAAACAATTTTGCGCACGCCTGTAGTGAGACGTAGGTGCGTAGGACTGAACTAGTGGAATTCACAGCGCAGAAGCAGTCAAGTCGCCAAAGGGCAGTGGTACGCCTAAAGTATTTGGCTTTCCTTTTTTTAAATGGTGAGCTGAAACAGCAGACAGATACTGTATGCAGCGTATATTATGTTTACTGTTTCCCTCTGGCGCTATCACGGCGGTGATGTAACAGAGACAGCAGAGCCAGGAAACAATTTTGCGCCAGCCTGTAGTGAGACGTAGGTGCGTAGGACTGAGCTAGTGGAATTCACAGCGCAGAAGCAGTCAAGTCGCCAAAGGCCAGTGGTACGCCTTAAGTATTTGGCTTCCCTTTTTTTAAATGGTGAGCTGAAACAGCAGACAGATACTGTATGCAGCGTATATTATGTTTACTGTTTCGCTCTGGCGCTATCACGGCGGTGATGTAACGGAGACAGCAGAGCCAGGAAACAATTTTGCGCACGCCTGTAGTGAGACGTAGGTGCGTAGGACTGAGCTAGTGGAATTCACAGCGCAGAAACAGTCAAGTCGCCAAAGGGCAGTGGTACGCCTTAAAGGGGTTGTCCCGCGCCGAAACACGTTTTTTTTTTATTCAATAGGCGCGAGACAAACCCAAGGGATGGGTTAAAAAAAAAAAAGGTTTAGTACTTACCCGAATCCCCGCGCTGCGGCGACTTCTTACTTACCTTACCAAGATGACCGCCGGGATCTTCACCCACGATGCACCGCGGGTCTTCTCCCATGGTGCACCGTGGGCTCTGTGCAGTCCATTGCCGATTCCAGCCTCCTGATTGGCGGGAATCGGCGCACGTGACAGGGCGGAGCTACGAGGACCAGCTCTCCGGCACGAGTAGCCCCATTCACCAGGGAGAAGACCGGACTGCGCAAGCGCGTCTAATCGGGCGATTAGACGCTGAAATTAGACGGCACCATGGTGACGGGGACGCTAGCAACGGAGCAGGTAAGTGAATAACTTCTGTATGGCTCATAATTAATGCACGATGTACATTACAAAGTGCATTAATATGGCCATACAGAAGTGCTGAACCCCACTTTCTTTCGCGGGACAACCCCTTTAAGTATTTGGCTTCCCTTTTTTTAAATGGTGAGCTGAAACAGCAGACAGATACTGTATGCAGCGTATATTATGTTTACTGTTTCCCTCTGGCGCTTTCACGGCGGTGATGTAACGGAGACAGCAGAGCCAGGAAACAATTTTGCGCACGCCTGTAGTGAGACGTAGGTGCGTAGGACTGAGCTAGTAGAATTTACAGCACAGAAGCAGTCAAGTCGCCAAAGGGCAGTGGTACGCCTAAAGTATTTGGCTTCCCTTTTTTTAAATGGTGAGCTGAAACAGCAGACAGATACTGTATGCAGCGTATATTATGTTTACTGTTTCCCTCTGGCGCTATCACGGCGGTGATGTAACGGAGACAGCAGAGCCAGGAAACAATTTTGCGCCAGCCTGTAGTGAGACGTAGGTGCGTAGGACTGAGCTAGTGGAATTCACAGCGCAGAAGCAGTCAAGTCGCCAAAGGCCAGTGGTACGCCTTAAGTATTTGGCTTTCCTTTTTTTAAATGTTGAGCTGAAACAGCAGACAGATACTGTATGCAGCGTATATTATGTTTACTGTTTCCCTCTGGCGCTATCACGGCGGTGATGTAACGGACACACCAGAGACAGGAAACAATCCTGCGCACGCCTGTAGTGAGACGTAGGTGCGTAGGACTGAGCTAGTGGAATTCACAGCGCAGAAACATTCAAGTCGCCAAAGGGCAGTGGTACGCCTTAAGTATTTGGCTTCTCTTTTTTTAAATGGTGAGCTGAAACAGCAGACAGATACTGTATGCAGCGTATATTATGTTTACTGTTTCCCTCTGGCGCTATCACGGCGATGATGTAATGGAGACAGCAGAGCCAGGAAACAATTTTGCGCTTGCCTGTAGTGAGACGTTGGTGATTAGGACTGAGCTAGTGGAATTCACAGCACAGAAGCAGTCAAGTCGCCAAAGGGCAGTGGTACGCCTTAAGTATTTGGCTTCCCTTTTTTAAAATGGTGAGCTGAAACAGCAGACAGATACTGTATGCAGCGTATATTATGTTTACTGTTTCCCTCTGGCGCTTTCACGGCGGTGATGTAACGAAGACAGCAGAGCCAGGAAACAATTTTGCGCCAGCCTGTAGTGAGACGTAGGTGCGTAGGACTGAGCTAGTGGAATTTACAGCGCAGAAGCAGTCAAGTCGCCAAAGGGCAGTGGTACGCCTAAAGTATTTGGCTTTCCTTTTTTTAAATGGTGAGCTGAAACAGCAGACAGATACTGTATGCAGCGTATATTATGTTTACTGTTTCCCTCTGGCGCTATCACGGCGGTGATGTAACGGACACACCAGAGACAGGAAACAATCTTGCGCACGCCTGTAGTGAGACGTAGGTGCGTAGGACTGAGCTAGTGGAATTCACAGCGCAGAAACATTCAAGTCGCCAAAGGGCAGTGGTACGCCTTAAGTATTTGGCTTCCCTTTTTTTAAATGGTGAGCTGAAACAGCAGACAGATACTGTATGCAGCGTATATTATGTTTACTGTTTCCCTCTGGCGCTATCACGGCGATGATGTAATGGAGACAGCAGAGCCAGGAAACAATTTTGCGCTTGCCTGTAGTGAGACGTTGGTGATTAGGACTGAGCTAGTGGAATTCACAGCACAGAAGCAGTCAAGTCGCCAAAGGGCAGTGGTACGCCTTAAGTATTTGGCTTCCCTTTTTTAAAATGGTGAGCTGAAACAGCAGACAGATACTGTATGCAGCGTATATTATGTTTACTGTTTCCCTCTGGCGCTTTCACGGCGGTGATGTAACGAAGACAGCAGAGCCAGGAAACAATTTTGCGCCAGCCTGTAGTGAGACGTAGGTGCGTAGGACTGAGCTAGTGGAATTTACAGCGCAGAAGCAGTCAAGTCGCCAAAGGGCAGTGGTACGCCTAAAGTATTTGGCTTTCCTTTTTTTAAATGGTGAGCTGAAACAGCAGACAGATACTGTATGCAGCGTATATTATGTTTACTGTTTCCCTCTGGCGCTATCACGGCGGTGATGTAACGGAGACAGCAGAGCCAGGAAACAATTTTGCGCCAGCCTGTAGTGAGACGTAGGTGCGTAGGACTGAGCTAGTGGAATTCACAGCGCAGAAGCAGTCAAGTCGCCAAAGGGCAGTGGTACGCCTTAAGTATTTGGCTTCCCTTTTTTTAAATGGTGAGCTGAAACAGCAGACAGATACTGTATGCAGCGTATATTATGTTTACTGTTTCCCTCTGGCGCTATCATGGCGATGATGTAACGGAGACAGCAGAGCCAGGAAATAATTTTGCGCACGCCTGTAGTGAGACGTAGGTGCGTAGGACTGAGTTAGTGGAATTCACAGCGCAGAAGCAGTCAAGTCGCCAAAGGGCAGTGGTACGCCTAAAGTATTTGGCTTTCCTTTTTTTAAATGGTGAGCTGAAACAGCAGACAGATACTGTATGCAGCGTATATTATGTTTACTGTTTCCCTCTGGCGCTATCACGGCGGTGATGTAACAGAGACAGCAGAGCCAGGAAACAATTTTGCGCCAGCCTGTAGTGAGACATAGGTGCGTAGGACTGAGCTAGTGGAATTCACAGCGCAGAAGCAGTCAAGTCGCCAAAGGCCAGTGGTACGCCTTAAGTATTTGGCTTCCCTTTTTTTAAATGGTGAGCTGAAACAGCAGACAGATACTGTATGCAGCGTATATTATGTTTACTGTTTCCCTCTGGCGCTATCACGGCGGTGATGTAACGGAGACAGCAGAGCCAGGAAACAATTTTGCGTACGCCTGTAGTGAGACGTAGGTGCGTAGGACTGAACTAGTGGAATTCACAGCGCAGAAGCAGTCAAGTCGCCAAAGGGCAGTGGTACGCCTTAAGTATTTGGCTTCCCTTTTTTTAAATGGTGAGCTGAAACAGCAGACAGATGCTGTATGCAGCGTATATTATGTTTACTGTTTCCCTCTGGCGCTATCACAGCGGTGATGTAACAGAGACAACAGAGCCAGGAAACAATTTTGCGCACGCCTGTAGTGAGAGGTAGGTGCGTAGGACTGAGCTAGTGGAATTCACAGCGCAGAAACATTCAAGTCGCCAAAGGGCAGTGGTACGCCTTAAGTATTTGGCTTCCCTTTTTTTAAATGGTGAGCTGAAACAGCAGACAGATACTGTATGCAGCGTATATTATGTTTACTGTTTCCCTCTGGCGCTATCACGGCGATGATGTAACGGAGACAGCAGAGCCAGGAAACAATTTTGCGCATGCCTGTAGTGAGACGTAGGTGCGTAGGACTGAGCTAGTGGAATTCACAGCACAGAAGCAGTCAAGTCGCCAAAGGGCAGTGGTACGCCTTAAGTATTTGGCTTCCCTTTTTTTAAATGGTGAGCTGAAACAGCAGGCAGATACTGTATGCAGCGTATATTATGTTTACTGTTTCCCTCTGGCGCTATCATGGCGATGATGTAACGGAGACAGCAGAGCCAGGAAACAATTTTGCGCACGCCTGTAGTGAGACGTTGGTGCGTAGGACTGAGTTAGTGGAATTCACAGCGCAGAAGCAGTCAAGTCGCCAAAGGGCAGTGGTACGCCTAAAGTATTTGGCTTTCCTTTTTTTAAATGGTGAGCTGAAACAGCAGACAGATACTGTATGCAGCGTATATTATGTTTACTGTTTCCCTCTGGCGCTATCACGGCGGTGATGTAACAGAGACAGCAGAGCCAGGAAACAATTTTGCGCCAGCCTGTAGTGAGACGTAGGTGCGTAGGACTGAGCTAGTGGAATTCACAGCGCAGAAGCAGTCAAGTCGCCAAAGGCCAGTGGTACGCCTTAAGTATTTGGCTTCCCTTTTTTTAAATGGTGAGCTGAAACAGCAGACAGATACTGTATGCAGCGTATATTATGTTTACTGTTTCGCTCTGGCGCTATCACGGCGGTGATGTAACGGAGACAGCAGAGCCAGGAAACAATTTTGCGCACGCCTGTAGTGAGACGTAGGTGCGTAGGACTGAGCTAGTGGAATTCACAGCGCAGAAACAGTCAAGTCGCCAAAGGGCAGTGGTACGCCTTAAAGGGGTTGTCCCGCGCCGAAACACGTTTTTTTTTTATTCAATAGGCGCGAGACAAACCCAAGGGATGGGTTAAAAAAAAAAAAGATTTAGTACTTACCCGAATCCCCGCGCTGCGGCGACTTCTTACTTACCTTACCAAGATGACCGCCGGGATCTTCACCCACGATGCACCGCGGGTCTTCTCCCATGGTGCACCGTGGGCTCTGTGCAGTCCATTGCCGATTCCACCCTCCTGATTGGCGGGAATCGGCGCACGTGACAGGGCGGAGCTACGAGGACCAGCTCTCCGGCACGAGCAGCCCCATTCACCAGGGAGAAGACCGGACTGCGCAAGCGCGTCTAATCGGGCGATTAGACGCTGAAATTAGACGGCACCATGGTGACGGGGATGCTAGCAACGGAGCAGGTAAGTGAATAACTTCTGTATGGCTCATAATTAATGCACGATGTACATTACAAAGTGCATTAATATGGCCATACAGAAGTGCTGAACCCCACTTTCTTTCGCGGGACAACCCCTTTAAGTATTTGGCTTCCCTTTTTTTAAATGGTGAGCTGAAACAGCAGACAGATACTGTATGCAGCGTATATTATGTTTACTGTTTCCCTCTGGCGCTATCACGGCGGTGATGTAACGGAGACAGCAGAGCCAGGAAACAATTTTGCGCCAGCCTGTAGTGAGACGTAGGTGCGTAGGACTGAGCTAGTGGAATTCACAGCACAGAAGCAGTCAAGTCGCCAAAGGCCAGTGGTACGCCTTAAGTATTTGGCTTCCCTTTTTTTAAATGGTGAGCTGAAACAGCAGACAGATACTGTATGCAGCGTATATTATGTTTACTGTTTCCCTCTGGCGCTATCACGGCGGTGATGTAACAGAGACAGCAGAGCCAGGAAACAATTTTGCGCACGCCTGTAGTGAGACGTAGGTGCGTAGGACTGAGCTAGTGGAATTCACAGCGCAGAAACATTCAAGTCGCCAATGGGCCGTCGTACGCCTTAAGTATTTGGCTTCCCTTTTTTTAAATGGTGAGCTGAAACAGCAGACAGATACTGTATGCAGCGTATATTATGTTTACTGTTTCCCTCTGGCGCTATCACGGCGGTGATGTAACGGAGACAGCAGAGCCAGGAAACAATTTTGTGCACGTCTGTAGTGAGACGTAGGTGCGTAGGACTGAGTTAGTGGAATTCACAGCGCAGAAGCAGTCAAGTCGCCAAAGGGCAGTGGTACGCCTTAAGTATTTGGCTTTCCTTTTTTTAAATGATGAGCTGAAACAGCAGACAGATACTGTATGCAGCGTATATTATGTTTACTGTTTCCCTCTGGCGCTATCACGGCGGTGATGTAACAGAGACAGCAGAGCCAGGAAACAATTTTGCGCCAGCCTGTAGTGAGATGTAGGTGCGTAGGACTGAGCTAGTGGAATTCACAGCGCAGAAGCAGTCAAGTCGCCAAAGGGCAGTGGTACGCCTTAAAGGGGTTGTCCCGCGCCGAAACGGGGTTTTTTTCAATAGCCCCCCCGTTCGGCGCGAGACAAACCCGATGCATGTGTTGAAAAAAAAAACCGGATAGTACTTACCCGAATCCCTGCCCTCCGGTGACTTCTTACTTACCTTGCGAAGATGGCCGCCGGGATCTTCACCCTCGGTGGACCGCAGGTCTTCTGTGCGGTCCATTGCTGATTCCAGCCTCCTGATTGGCTGGAATCGGCACACGTGACGGGGCGGAGCTACAAGGAGCAGCTCTCCAGCACGAGCAGCCCCATTCAACACGGAGAAGACCGGACTGCGCAAGCGCGTCTAATTGGGCGATTAGACGCTGAAAATTAGACGGCACCATGGAGACGGGGACGCCAGCAACGGAACAGGTAAGTGAATAACTTCTGTATGGCTCATATTTAATGCACGATGTATATTACAAAGTGCATTAATATGGCCATACAGAAGTGTATACCCCAACTTTGTTTCGCGGGACAACCCCTTTAAGTATTTGGCTTCCCTTTTTTTAAATGGTGAGCTGAAACAGCAGACAGATACTGTATGCAGCGTATATTATGTTTACTGTTTCCCTCTGGCGCTATCACGGCGATGATGTAACGGAGACAGACGTCACGGCCCCACGTGACCCAGTCAGCTGACACGCGCGGAGGAGGCGTGACGCCGCAGGACGCTGAGGGGGATGGAGGACGGAGCGGACCGCATGTAATGAAGGTATGTAACTTTTACTATAAATGTTTTGTATGTAACACATTGTCACACTTGAAAAAGTCCCTTTAAAGGGATGAAACGCGTTGTGAAGTGAAGATTAAAGTATTGAAGTGCCATATTCCCGGAGCGCGGACCTATTTTGTTGTGATTTGCATACATTTGTATTGAGCGGCTCTCTACTTGAGAGACGGAGGAGGAACGCGGCTCCCCAGCTGACTGGCCCAGCAGGACACCAGGGGATTGAAAGGCACAGGCGTACATATATATAAGAGAACCTGGATAAAGAGTGTTAGTGAGGATCCTAACAAACAGGATCTTCACTAGACACCGGGTGAGTGAGATATAATTTTTGTATTTACATCTGTTTTATGACCTCTCAGTACACTCTGGCAGCGCTATCCTAATTTTTGCACATATCATTCTGGCGCTATCACGGCGGTGATGTAACGGGCACAGCAGAGCCAGGAAGCAATTTTGCGCAAGCCTGCTGTAACGCTTAGCTGCGTATTAATTAGGACCACTATCCCCAGCAGACACGCAGTACACTGAAGACAGTCACAGGCAGCCCAAATATAGTATTTTTCCCCAATTTTTTTGAAAAAGCCCACTGCCTATATAGACAGTATATCTTTTTCACCTTTCCCACTGTCCCTGCCTCACCAGTACTGCCCCTATACTGAGTAAAATGACTGCAGACTGGGGACGCAATGGTCTGCATGCCCGATATACAAAAAAAAAATAATCGTGCAACACTGCTAAAAACAGCCTCAACAGTACTGCACACGGTCAGATGGGGCCCTAAGAAGAACCGTTGGGGTTCTTGAAGCCTAAAATCACTCCTAACACTCTCCCTATAGCAGCAGCAGAATCAGCAGCACTTTCCCTGATCTGTGTCAGAATGCATCTGTGGCGAGCCGCGGGCGGGGCAGATTTAAATACTCCGGTGACACCTGATCTTGCCAGCCACTCACTGCAGGGGGGTGGTATAGGGCTGGAACGTCACAGGAGGAAGTTGTAATGCCTTCCCTGTCTTTCTATTGGCCAGAAAAGCGCGCACATTTCTCAGAGATGAAAGTGAAAGTAACTCGAACATCGCGTGGTACTCGTCTCCAGTAACGAGCATCTTGAACACCCTAATACCCGAACGAGCATCAAGCTCGGACGAGTACGCTCGCTCATCTCTATTGATCAGTTATTTGTACAAAAATTCGCACATCAAAACGCCCATGTGACTGAACCCTTAGGCCTCATGTCCACTTAAAAAATACAATCTGCGCAGAATCTTGCTTTAAATGGTATTTTTTTTTTGCATGCAGATATCCGCACACATTGCTATCAATGTGATAGCAATGTTGCCGATCCGCGCGGAATCCGCGGCAGAATGGAGCATGCCGCGTTTTTTCTCCCGTGCGTGAAAAACGCAATTCTTTTAAAATGGCCAATGATTCCCTATGGGCATAATCCGCTGCGGAATCCGCAATTCCATTTAGCTAGTGGACATGAGGCCTTAGTAGTTACATTGTGAACCACATGCAGTTTTAATCTTGTACCTACGACATGCATGAGAGGACTTTTGCAGCGTACCAATCGCATAATGTTGAACAGATAATGCAATTCTGAATGGTGATTCATTCATGTGAAGGAAACAACAAAGTAAAAGCAGAAGCAGAACTTCAGAATAAAACAAAAACAATGTTCGAATAAATATTGAGGTTAAATAGATCTACAACAGTAATCAAAATTTATTTAGTGTTTCGTAATCTATCTATCACTCATCTCCAACTATTGTATACGCTAGCAGAGTATTTCTACTATTTGCATGACTTGGTGTTATTTAATTGCCTCTTCTATGAGAAAAAAATCTCATAAAAATGACAGCTTCAAGACTAAGGAGGAATGCACACGGGCGGATTTGCATTGCGGAGTCTAGAGCAGGCATCCGCCTCCGGATTCCTCAGCAAATACCGCCCATAGCATGCTATGGCACAATGTGAATTCATCTACATGAGCGGAAATTGATTGCAATTTTCCGCTTACGGAAGAGAAATCGAAGCATGCTGCAATCCTGTGCGAACCTCGCATGGACGGCTTCCATTGAAGTCAAAGGAAGCCGTCCACCCAGTGGCCCTTCTGCAATCATCATTGCGGAAAGGCCGTGCGGTCTGCGTCATCGCCTAGCGATTGCGCCGCATTATCTGTACTGCGCATGTGCGCTGGTGCGACGGTCGGAACATCCGTAATACAGATAAGAAATCCTGACAGGTATGCAGGGGTCACCGTCTGGGCTCAGGGTAGGATTCCGATGCGCAGGGTTGGCCTAACTAGTTTTCAGAATTGAATAGTGCCAACCAACCTAGGACTAGTTTCACACAGGCAATCGCAATTTTGCTGTGAGAAAATCTCGTCTTTGTGCCCGTAATTTTTGAGCATCAGCGATGCTTTTTTAAAATTTAGAATAATCTCGCATTGCATTGCTGTCACTCGCGATAAAATCGAGCAATTTTTTATCACAAAAGTCAATTGGACTTTCTATTGTTAGAATCGCATTGCGCATTGTGTTTTGATAAAAAGGAGGCTGAATAGGATAATATAAAATCAGTGCTTTTGTTTTGTCCCATTATTCACTTGCCACTATGGAGTGTATTTGCGCATGAACAAGCCTAATTTCTTTTTTCTTTTTACTGTTTACATTTTGTGTGTGGTAAAAAAAAAATCAGGAAAATAGGTCCTGCCCTATCTTTTCCACATGCGAGAAAGATAGGGTAAGGGCGCCCACCCACTGGCGTTTTTTTTCCCTGCGAAATTCGCAGCATTTTTTTCTCTGCAGGGGTCTATGGGACTTGTAATGTTAAAATCGCGATCGCGCAAAATCGCAATTTACCGCAAAATCGCGATTTTAACATTACAAGTCCCATAGACCCCTGCAGAGAAGAAAATGCTGCGAATTTCGCAGGGAAAAAAAACGCCAGTGGGTGGGTGCCCTGAGGGCACCCACCCACTGGCGATTTTTTTTTCTTTGCGTTTTGCGTTTTTTCTCAAGAGCAATTAGAATTTAATGTACTCCCACCAACTGGCGTTTCTTTTTGCGTTGCGTTGCGTTTTTTAACATAGGAACTGTCAGTTGCATATGTGTCCTTATTTTTCTCCTAATGCACCCATGAAAGTCAATGGAAATTAATGGAAAAGCCGCGAAAACGCGGCAAAAAACGCAGCGGAAAACGCGGGAAAAATGCCGCGAAAACGCTGCGTTCTTCACGCACGAAAATCGCAAACGCCAGTGGGTGGGCGCCCTAAGGCTTATCTTTTCTTGCGTATAGTAATATCATGCAAGAGTCCTGCTAGTCAAAACAAAAACATTGAAGTCAATAGTTTTGTTTTGTCACATTCTGCAGGTGTGATTTTCACGCCCATAAAACGTGACGCATATCATGGTCATGTTTTTAAGCCCTCGGTGTGTGCTACAGAGAGATAGGGGAGCAGGACCTCCACTTCCTTATGTGTACTGTGTATGGGAGACATCTTTGCTTCTAGTATTTCCACATTTTGGAGCTTAGTTCACAGAAAACTGAGAATTAAGGCAGCTTCACATGAGCGTAAGTGCAAAAGCGCTTGCTCTTGCGCAACGTATAAGCGCTGTTAGGGCTTCAACAGATAAATGTATGCGCAAATACGCTCACCCCTACGGAGCATATTTGCACATGAACAGGGTTTGCAGATGACAATAATCAGGCTGGTATGGGCATGTCAGCGAATAGTAATGTAATTTTTGTGCTCGCAATGCCATTTTACAAGCGAGCATGATCCTCCCTTTCCGTGGAATAGAATGGCTATTTAATGCCTAATAAGGGCCAGCTGCCTTCTATTCCTGGCATTGTCCGCAGTGTTACACCCTTCTCCTTGGTTTTATTACCTGCCATAGAACTCTGTGGCAGCTTTGTGCGTAAAACGCAGAAAGATAGGGCAGGACCTATATTTCTTGCACATAATTCTAGAAATATGCTCATGAGATGTGACCCATAGCAGGGGCGTAACTATAGAGGGTGCAGGGGATGCGGTTCCACCAGGGCCCAGGAGCCTCAGGGGGCCCATAAGGCCTCTCTTCTCCATATGGGGAGCCCAGTACTATGAATAAAGCATTATAGTTGGGGGCCCTGTTACAGGTTTTGCACTGCGGCCCAGAAGCTTCAAGTTATGTCTCTGTGCAGCATGGTTTAGCTATGGGTACGGGTACAGATACAGATAGAGGGGGAGGGCCCAGCTCACGTTTTGCATCAGGGCCCCTGAGCCTTTAGTTACGACCCTGACCTATAGAAATCAATTGGATGCGCTTCATGAAGTTTTGTGGGCGTGAGTGTTTTGTGCGCAGCTTGCGCGGGCACCACTCATTGACATATGCGGCGGATTCACCCCTACCCTGATTTACATGGCTTTTAGGTACCAGCGTTCGGGGGTATGCACAGCGTTTTGCACAGCGTAATATGTGCAAAAATAGACCATGTTGCTTTTTTTTTGCACAAGTGAAATGCATGCGTAAAAAAGAGCAGTGAGAAGGAACCCATTGAATACAATGAGTTTGATTCTCAGCGCAATGTGCATACGCGCCTGTATGAGCAACGCTAGTTAAAACTGACACTTCATCAGACAGTGTTAGTATGCTATCTATTTTTAAATCGAGTATGAAGAAATCATCAAGTCCTGGGGACGGAAGTAATAACATCCTCTAATTCTGCGAGCAAGAAGCAATTGCTAGCTGATTTTACATTTGATTGTATAAGGCATGATGCAGAGCTGTATGCATGGGAAATCTAACAGAAGATCCGCTGTATACCTCTGTATTAAATTGCAGGCACATGTTGGAAAAGTATGGCTTCATACACCTCTTTGTAAAACTTATACAAACTTCAGTATGGTCGTGTGCATGTGCCTGTAGGCTAAGACAAAGGAGAATAGCATTCCGTATATTCAGAATCTGTGACCATCTTTTACCAGAGCAAGAAGAATCTATTGTGGTTATATCATGTTGATTGTAATCTTGTGTTTTAAAATAATGTTTATCTTTAACCCCTTCATGACATGGCCTATTTTGGCGTTGAGGACCAAGCGATTTTTTTGGTATTTTTCCATCTCCATTTTTCAAAAGCCATAACTTTTTTATTTTTCCGTGGACGCGGCCGTATAAGGGCTTGTTTTTTGCGTGGCGAACTGTAGTTTTTATCGATGCCAATTTTGGGTACATAGACTATATTGTAAATTTTTTTTTTTTTTTTAATGATAGCAGAGAGAGAAAACGCATCAATTCTGCCATAGATTTTTTTATTTTTTTTTTACACCGGTAATCATGCAGCATAAATGAGACTTTCCATTTTTTCTGCAGACCGGTACGGTTACAACGATACCAAAATTCTAACATTTTTTTTAGGTTTTCCCACTTTTCTGCAATAAAAACCCTTTTTTTTGGAAATCTTTTTTCTATTCTAAATTGCTGCATTCAAAGTCACGTAACTTTTTTATTTTTTGATGTACAGAGCTCTATGAGGGCTTATTTTTTGCGAGACGAGCTGTAGATTTTATTGGTACCATTTTGGCGTACATACGACTTTTTTGATCACTTTTATTGCGTTTTTAGTGCGGCAAAATGCTAAAAATGAGCATTTTGCCTCAGTTTTTTTGCTTTTTTTTTAGCGTTTTTTTTGGTGCACAGTCAAAAGCATGTGCAACTTATTGTACACATCGTTACGGACGCGACAATACCAACTATGTGGGGTTTTATTTTTTTTTTACCTTTTTTTATGCTAATCTGAGAAAAAGCATAAAAAATTGTTTTTTTACTCTTTTTTTTACATTTTTTTTAATTCATTTTTTAAATCTTTCTTTTTTTTACACTGTTTGTGTCCCTCTGAGGGACTTTAATCACTGCCCTGATGATCGCTGTCATAAGGCATGGCAGAGCTACTGCTCTCCCATGCCTTATCGCTCATACAGCGATCTCAGGCATAGGCAATACAGGACGCCAGTGTCTGGCGTCCTGTTGCCATGGTGACAGGCCGGACTCTCGCGATGACATCGCGAGTTCCGGCCGGAGACACAGAGGGAGCCGCACTCCCGCTGTGAACTCTTTCCCTGCCGCGATCTACTTAGATCGCGGCAGGGAAGGGGTTAACAGCGGCGGGCGCATCTCCGATGTCCCCCCGCTGCTGCAGCGAGACGCCGGCTGTGACTGACAGCCGGCTCCCGCTGCGGGATAGCGCTGGATCACATATGATCCCGCGCTATCTCCAGGACGTAAGTTTACGCCCTGTTGCGGGAAGTACCCCGCTCCCAGGACGTAAACTTACGCCCTGCAGCGGGAATGGGTTAAAGGCATTCTCCGAGATGTTTTTTTAACATCATGTTTGCAATGTAACAACATAACAAATAGTCATACACTAGTGTATACTCCCCTCTCCCAGATCCCTGCAATTCCCGCACCACTGCTCGTTCTTTTGTGCCCAATGTTTGTTCATGATAAAGCTTTGTCATTGGCTGCAGCAGACTGTGACTTCATATAAACTGGCTGCTGAAGCCTGTAAGCATGAAATCGCAGGGGAGACCTGGAGCCAGGGAGGAGAATATATGCCTATTTGTTATGTTGTTGCATCGGGAATATGTTTTTTAACCTTAAGGGGCTAGAAATGAGCGAACGTACTCGTCCGAGCTTGATGCTCGCTCGAGTATTAGGGTGCTCGAGATGCTCGTTACTCCCTGCATGCTTAGCGCCATTTTCTGGCCAATAGAAACGCAGGGAAGGCATTACAACTTCCTCCTGTGACGTTCCAGCCCTATCCCACCCCCCTGCAGTGAGTGGCTGGTGAGATCAAGTGGTCGCCAAGTACTTAAAGCGGTCCCGCCCGCGGCTCGCCTCAGGCACACGCTGGCAGAGATTAGGAAGGGTGCTGCTGGTGCTATAGGGAGAGTGTTAGCGTCTTCAAGAACCCCAACAGTCCTTCTTAGGGCCACATCTGACCGTGTGCATTACTGTTGTGGCTGCTGGGAGCAGTTTTGCACCCCCAAATTTTTTTTTTGATCTCGGGCTGTGCAGGCTATTACAGCTATAGCGTTCTCAGTCTGCAGTCAATTATACAGAGTATAGGGGCAATACTGGTGAGGCAGGGACAGTGGTAGTGTAGAATCCTGTCTACAAGAACCCCAACAGTCCTTCTTAGGGCCACATCTGACCGTGTGCATTACTGTTGTGGCTGTTGGGAGCAGTTTTGCACAATTTATTTTTTTTCATCTTGGGCTGTACAGGCTATAGCGTTCTCAGTCTGCAGTCAATTATACAGAGTATAGGGGCAGTACTGGTGAGGCAGGGACAGTGGTAGTGTAGAATCCTGTCAACAAGTACCCCAAAAAGCTCCTTCTTAGGGCTACCTGTGATCGTGTGCATTTTACTGCGTAGCTGCTGGGAGTTGTAGTGCCTCACTATTACCCAGCTAGGCCTTTTTGCAGCCTTGCGTATAATTTTTGGGGGACTACAGTGTGCGTTACATAACTGCTGTGAGTCTCCAACTGCAGGCCAATAATTGCATATTTTTTTACACGGCTCTGTGTGTGCCGTCAACTTCACGCACAGCGTGCGGCGACAGCCCCTGATAGGGGGAAAGACATATACACGCTATATAGTCTGTTTGTTTTTTCAAAAAAATTTGAAAAAAAGCTCCTTCTTAGGGCTACCTGTGACCGTGTGCATTTTACTGTGTGGCCGCTGGGAGTTGTAGTGGCTCACTATTACCCAGCTAGGCCTTTTTGCAGCCTAGCGTATAATTTTTCGCGGACTGCAGTGTGCGTTACATAAGCGCTGTCAGCATCCAACTGCAGGCCAATAATTGCCTAATTTTTTACCGCTCTATGCGTCCCGTCAACTTCACACACAGCGTGCGGCAACAGTCCCTGATATAGGGAAAGACATATACACGCTATCTAGGCTGTTTGCTTTTTCAAACAAATTTGAAAAAAGCTCCTTTTTAGGGCTACCTGTGACCGTGGGCATTTTACTGCGTGGCTGCTGGGAGTTGTAGTGTCTCACTATTACCCAGGTAGGACTTTTTGCAGCCTAGCATATAATTTTTCGCGGACTGCAGTGTGCGTTACATAACTGCTGTGAGCCTCCAACTGCATGCCCATAATTGCATAATTATTCAGACCACTCTGTGTCTGCTCTATTCGTAATACACCATGCTGAGGGGTAGGGGTAGGCCTAGAGGACGTGGCCGTGGACACAGGCGAGGACGCGGAGGTACAAGTGAGGATGTGGGCACAGGCTGAGTTCCTGGTCCAGGTGAATCGCAGCCGGCTGCTGCGGGATTAGGAGAGAGGCAAGTTTCTGGGGTCCCCAGCTTCATATCACAATTTTTGGGTCCACGTGGTAGACCTTTATTACAAACTGAGCAGTGTGAGCAGGTCCTGTCGTGGATGGCAGAAAATGCATCCAGCAATGTATCGACCACGCAGTTTTCTATGCCGTCAACTGCTGCAACTCTGAATCCTCTCGCTGCTGCTCCTCCTTCCTCCCAGCCTCCTCACTCCATGAAAATGACACATTCTGATGAGCAGACAGACTCCCAGGAACTGTTCTCGGGCCCCTTCCTTGATTGGGAAAAAATGGTTCCTCTCTCACCTGAGGAGTTTGTTGTGACCGATGCCCAACCTTTGGAAAGTTCCCGGGGTTCGGGTGATGAGGCTGGGGACTTCTGGCCAAGTACTAAAATATGTGGGTGTCCAAGCAGTTCTCTCCAGTTAGTTGTAGATCTAAGAACTGATTGTGTATTCAGGGATCTACAAGGACAATCAGTCTAACATGATTTTGTACTCTACATTATCCATTATAACAATAGTTCCACCTTTATCAGAGCGTTTAATGACTACTGATTTATCCTCTACAAGACTGACCTATAGCAGTCTTGCAGAGATTGCATTATACCTACTGTATGTTATGGCGACTCTTTAGTTCCCGAGTTACAACCTTAGTAATAATATCACCCATCAAGGCTATTCTTTCTTGGTGGTGGGGAGCCTATGGAGACTTGCAACACATGTGGCTCCAGGATGTCCTCAACATATCACTGAGCAATTCGAGAGTTCTAAATCTCTCTGTGATGCTGAGGGGTATCGACTTTAACGCTATTACTTTAAATTCATTGAAGTCACAATTGTGTTCCCAGGTTGCCTGTCTGGAGATGACACACTGTGCTTCAGAAACCCATGTGTGACATTAAATCTATGTTTATTGATTCTGCATCTAAAGCCTTGCATCGCACGTCCCACATATTGAAGATGATATGAGCAGAACAAAGTTAGATGAACAGTTCATGAAGGTCTTCACCTGGTAGGTCTTGTTTGTAGTGTAACTAGTGACAGGTAGTTTTGTTTGTGATACTGGAGTAACATTTGCAGCCCTCCTTGTTGCACCTGTAGCTACCCACTATACTGGAGAGGTGGTGTTGGGTGACCCCATTACATTTATTTGGTCTTCTTAACTTACTTAGTGCTAAACACGTTTTCAAAGCTTTGCTCTCCTAAATATTATACAAGGTGCAGGTGGGATTAATTGTCAAATATTGGTCTTATAGAAGAATTGATCAATACGTTTTTAGAATCTTCCTGATGGTTGAGTGGGAAAGATTATAAATATTGATAAAACAGGTTACATTTTTCTGGATCTTCACTCCTTTCTCTTTTTTTGAGATTCACTTTTTGCTGTATTAAATTCTGCTGGGATCAGATGGTGCGGATATCCCTCCCCTTAATGACATTACTCTGGGATACGAAATCTTTCTTGTATAATTACATCGGAGTCTTTTGAATTGACCAGATAGTATACTTGTTTTCTATTTATTATAGTGAGAGCTTTTATACATAGTTGGCTGTTTGTATCTGTGTTTTTACAAAACTTTTTGGTGATCATTTAAAATCTTCCCATCGCGGTCTTCTACCTATCTGGCCCCCAAAAAATCCAAGACTGACTAGGGCATGGATTGTGGGCCGAGGCCAACATGTATTTCCTCTCACGTAACCTCAGCTATCCGGGGCACTGCAATGGGATTTCTTTATGTACCGTCTGTGTGTTCCTGCTAGCCACCCATGCTGCGGGTGCACACAGACTTGCCATAGCGGAGTTATACCTGCCTGGCACTTTAAAAAAAACAGAATGTCTAGGGCATGGCGTGTGGGCCGCAGCCAACATGTATTTCCCCTCATGTAACCTCAGCTATCCGGGGCACTGCAATGGGATTTCTTTTTGTACCGTCTGTGGGTTCCTGCTAGCCACCCATGCTGTGGGTGCACACAGACTTGCCATAGCGGAGTTGTACCTGTCTGTCCCCAAAACACTGACAGACTTGGGTAGGGTGCAGAGTGCAGATGGTTTACCCCTTGCATTGTCGATGAGGTATCTGACACCCAAACAGAATGAGTAGTGTGTGGACACATGGAGTCCCCATTGCTATGTCACTCACAGCACCTTGGGCCACACAAGGTGTTTGCTGGGACAGAGGCTGACCCAGGGCCCGCTCACATACTTCCCACACCGAGTATTGCTACATTGTGCAGATGTGTAGAAGTGCTGGGCTGGCAGCTGAGTCCCCTTTATGCCCATGTTTGCAGCTCCTGTTGGAGGTGGCAAAGGATTGGAATGAAGATTGAACGTCAATCTATTATCAATTCTCAACAGCATTGTGGGCTTTCGTCCCCCCTTTCAAAGAGGGTCGCTGCCTGGCCCTGCCAACCCTCTGCAGTGTGTGCCTCTGGTTCCTCCTCATGGCAGACACACTTATAAATAGACATGAGGGTGGTGTGGCTATGAGGCCAGCATGTGGCATGAGGGCAGCTGAAGGCTGCGCAAGGGCACTTTTGTGTGCACTGCGGACGCAGGGTCGTGCGGGGAGGGGGGGTTGGGCAGCATATAACCCAGGAGAAGAGGTAGCGGTGTTTCCCGCAGGCAGTGATTGTCCTTGGTTTGAGGTAGTGTGGTTCTTAGCTAAGGTATGCCTTGCTAATGAGGGTTTGTACGAAGTAAAAATTGTTAGGGGGAGGGGGGAGGGACACACTCTTGCCACTATTGTGGCTTAATAGTGAGACTGGGAACCTGAGATGCAGCCCTGCATGTTGCCCCTCGCCTGCCCTATCCGTTTCTGTGTCGTTTCCATCACTTTTGTAGGTTTTGCAGATTTTCACAAATGAAAACCTTAGAGAGCATCGGCGATATACAAAAATGCTCGAGTCGCCCATTGACTTCAATGAGGTTTGTTACTCGAAACGAACTCTCGAGCATCGCGGAAAGCTCGACTCGAGCAACGAGCAACCGAGCATTTTGGTGCTCGCTCATCTCTATAGGGGACCTTTCACATGGGACGAAATTTCACAACAGGAAGCAGCCAAATCTGTAGTTGCGGAATTTCACACCAAAATCTGCAGGTCTAACTGCAGATTTTGATGCGGAATTGCAGGCAGATTTTAAGCCATTTTCAATTCTGCATCAAAATCCTGTGGGATTTACCATAAGTTGCGGTGCATTGTATGGCCTATTAAGTCCTATATAAAGGTTCCTAACTGTTTTTTTGGCTCTTGACTATAGATGTTCTATGTACAGCCTAGTTCATCAATAGTTCATTGGTGGGGTCTGCTGTCTGGAAACCTTGCTGATCAGCCATCCACCGTGGTCGCATAAAGCTGCTCCATACACTCAGCAGAGGCTTGGAGTGGTACTGCAGATTAAGCTCTCATTCATGCACCTACTGGAAGAGATGCACAGCAATTATGTACTGTAGCACAAATCATCTCTTAATAGTCACCAGTGTTTGACATCAGAAATATGATTTACAGTCATATCTTTTCTAATTTGTTGCCATACTAAAAAGTCTCTTAGCCAGTAATGTTTTCAAAAGTCTTATTACATGATAGAATAGAATCCTAGAATGGAAGAGTTGGAAGGGACCTCCAATGTCATCAGGTCCAACCCCTTGCTCAGTGCAGGATTCACTAAGTCATCCTAGACAGAAATTTGTCCAGCCTTTGTTTGAAGACTTCCATTGAAGGGAGAACGCACGACCTCCTGTGGCAACCTGTTCCACTCATTGATCACCCTCACTGTCAGAATTTTTTTTTTTTTTTAATATCTAATCTGTGTCTCCTCCCTTTAAGTTTCATCCAAAATAATAAGTACAGGGTTATTACAAATGATCTTCCTGATTTAAAACCCTCATAAGGGCAAAAAACGCATTAAAATCAATGTTTTCATAATGGAACTAAAACACGCTCTTCTGTTTAATCCCTGACTCACATTTAATGACATAGTAAAATAGTATGCTAGGCTAAAAAAAGACAGATGTCCATCCAGTTCAGCCTGTTTTCCCCCTTGTTGATCAAGAGGAAGGCCAAAAAAAACCAATGAGACATGACACTCAGATACAGAAATGTTATATCAATGGAAACAGAAACTCAAAAGGCTTTGTTGCGCAACATCAAAAATGTTTTCCACACCAGAGGTGTCACTGTGAGCCCCCTTTGTTACTGGACACACATCGAGCCTGTAGCCAAGTTCCTTCATACGCTTTGTAGTGTACCACAATTGACTGTTGCAATGGCTTCTGTGATGCGTCCTCGCAGATCATGAATGGTGGGTGGTAAGGGGGGCATGTAGAATCTTCAGAGCCCAGAGAAAACAATCACAAGGTGGAAGGTCTGGGGAGCGTGGAGGACAAGGAAAAAGTTCACTACTAGAGATGAGCGAGCACCAAAATGCTCGGGTGCTCGTTACTCGGGACGAAATTATCGCGATGCTCGAGGGTTCATTACGAGTAACGAACCCCATTGAAGTCAATGGGCGACCCGAGCATTTTTGTATATCGCCGATGCTCGCTAAGGTTTTCATTTGTGAAAATCTGGGCAATTCAAGAAAGTGATGGGAACGACACAGCAACGGATAGGGCAGGCGAGGGGCTACATGTTGGGCTGCATCTCAAGTTCCCAGGTCCCACTATTAAGCCACAATAGCGGCAAGAGTGCCCCCCCCCCTCCCAACAACTTTTACTTCTGAAAAGCCCTCATTAGCAATGCATACCTTAGCTAAGCACCACACTACCTCCAACAAAGCACAATCACTGCCTGCATGACACTCCGCTGCCACTTCTCCTGGGTTACATGCTGCCCAACCCCCCCCCCCCCACGACACAGTGTCCACAGCGCACACCAAACTGTCCCTGCCCAGCCTTCAGCTGCCCTCATGCCACGCCACCCTCATGTCTATTTATAAGTGCGTCTGCCAGAGGAAAAGCAGGCACACACTGCAGAGGGTTGGCACGGCTAGGCAGCGACCCTCTTTAAAAGGGGCGGGGCGATAGTCCACAATGCTGTACAGAAGCAATGAGAAATCCAATCCTGTGCCACCTCCATCTGGAGCTGCACACGTGGGCATAGCAATGGGGAACCTATGTGCCACACACTATTCATTCTGTCAAGGTGTCTGCATGCCCCAGTCAGACCGCGGTTTTTTATAAATAGTCACAGGCAGGTACAACTCCGCAATGGGAATTCCGTGTGCACCCACAGCATGGGTAGCTCCCTGGAACCCACCGGCAGTACATAAATGTATCCCATTGCATTGCCCATCACAGCTGAGGTAATGTCCTGCAATGCAGGTGGGCTTCGTCCCACACTGCATGCCCCAGTCAGACTGGGGTTCTTTAGAAGTGGACACATGCAGTTACAACTCCCTGTGGACCGACAGCATGGGTGGGTGCCAGGAAGCCACCGGCGGTACATAAATATATCCCATTGCAGTGCCCATCACAGCTGAGGTAATGTCGTGCTTAATGCAGGTGGGCTTCGGCCCACACTGCATGCCCCAGTCAAACTGGGGTTCTTTAGAAGTAGACACATGCAGTTACAACTCCGTGTGGACCCACGGCATGGGTGGCTCCCTGGAACCCACCGGCGGTACATAAATATATCCCATTGCAGTGCCCAACACAGCTGATGTAACGTCAGCTGTAATGCAGGTGGGCTAAAAATTAATTGGATTACACTGTAGGCGAGGGCCCCCAAAAATTGGTGTACCAACAGTACTAATGTACCTGAGAAAAATTGCCCATGCCCAACCAAGAGGGCAGGTGAAATCCATTAATCGCTTTGGTTAATGTGGCTTAATTGGTAACTAGGCCTGGAGGCAGCCCAGTTAAAATAAAAATTGGTTGAGGTGAAAGTTTCAACGCTGTAATGAGCATTGAAACGTATAAAAATTGTTTACAAAAATTATATGACTGAGCCTTGTGGGCCTAAGAAAAATTGCCCGTTCGGCGTGATTATGTGAGGTTTCAGGAGGAGGAGCAGGAGCAGGAGGAGGAATATTATACACAGATTGATTTAGCAAAAAGGTCCCCGTTTTTGATGGTGATAGAGAACGATGCTTCCATCTGCGGGTGCAGCCTACGTATTGCTTAGGTATCGCTGCTGTCCGCTGGTGAAGAAGAGAAGTCTGGGGAAATCCAGGCTTTGTTCATCTTGATGAGTGTAAGCCTGTCGGCACTGTCGGTTGACAGGTGGGTACGCTTATCCGTGATGATTCCCCCAGCCACACTAAACACACTCTCGGACAAGACGCTAGCCGCAGGACAAGCAAGCACCTCCAGGGCATACAGCGCGAGTTCAGGCCTCGTGTCCAGCTTCGACACCCAGTAGTTGTAGGGGGCAGAAGCGTCACCGAGGACGGTCGTGCGATCGGCTACGTACTCCTTCACCATCCTTTTACAGTGCTCCCGCCAACTCAGCCTTGACTGGGGACCAGTGACACAGTCTTGCTGGGGAGCCAGAAAGCTGGCAAAGGCCTTGGAGAATGGTCCCCTGCCTGCGCTGTACATACTGCCTGATCTCTGCGCCTCCCCTGCTACCTGGCCCTCGGAACTGCGCCTTCGGCCACTAGCGCTGTCGGATGGGAAGTTTACCATCAGTTTGTCCACCAGTGCCCTGTGGTATAGCATTATTCTTGAACCCCTTTCCTCTTCGGGAATGAGAGTGGAAAGGTTCTCCTTATACCGTGGGTCGAGCAGTGTGTACACCCAGTAATCCGTAGTGGCCAGAATGCGTGTAACGGGAGGGTCACGAGAAAGGCATCCTAACATGAAGTCAGCCATGTGTGCCAGGGTACCTGTACGCAACACATGGCTGTCCTCACTCGGAAGATCACTTTCAGGATCCTCCTCCTCCTCCTCCTCCTCCTCCTCTGGCCATACACGCTGAAAGGATGACAGGCAAGCAGCATGTGTACCCTCAGCAGTGGGCCAAGCTGTCTCTTCCCCCTCCTCCTCATGCTCCTCCCCCTCCTCCTCCTCCTCCTCTGGCCATACACGCTGAAAGGATGACAGGCAAGCAGCATCTGTACCCTCAGCAGTGGGCCAAGCTGTTTCCTCCCCCTCCTCCTCCTCCTCAACGCGCTGAGATATAGACATGAGGGTGCTCTGACTATCCAGCGACATACTGTCTTCCCACGCCTCCGTTTCCGAGTGCAAAGCGTCTGCCTTTATGCTTTGCAGGGAACTTCTCAAGAGGCATAGCAGAGGAATGGTGACGCTAATGATTGCAGCATCCCCGCTCAGCATCTGGGTAGACTCCTCAAAGTTTCCAAGGACCTGGCAGATGGCTGCCAACCAGGCCCACTCTTCTGTAAAGAATTGAGGAGGCTGACTCCCACTAAGCCGCCCATGTTGGAGTTGGTATTCCGCAATAGCTCTACGCTGCTCATAGAGCCTGGCCAACATGTGGAGCATAGAGTTCCACTGTGTGGGCACGTCGCACAGCAATCGGTGCACTGGCAGATGAAACCAATGTTGCAGGGTCCGCAGGGTGGCAGCGTCCGTCTTGGAGTTGCGGAAATGTGCGCTGACCCGGCGCACCTTTCCGAGCAGGTATGACAAGTGTGGGTAGCTTTTCAGAAAGCGCTGAACCATCAAATTAAAGACATGGGCCAGGCATGGCACGTGCGTGAGGCTGCCGAGCTGCAGAGCCGCCACCAGGTTACGGCCGTTGTCACACACGACCATGCCCGGTTGGAGGCTCAGCGGCGCAAGCCAGCGGTCGGTCTGCTCTGTCAGACCCTGCAGCAGTTCGTGGGCCGTGTGCCTCTTCTCTCCTAAGCTGAGTAGTTTCAGCACGGCCTGCTGACACTTGCCCACCGCTGTGCTGCCATGCCGCGCGACACCGACTGCTGGTGACGTGCTGCTGCTGACACATCTTGATTGCGAGACAGAGGTTGCGTAGGAGGAGGAGGAGGGTGGTTTAGTGGAGGAAGCATACACCGCTGCAGATACCACCACCGAGCTGGGGCACGCAATTCGGGGGGTGGGTAGGACGTGAGCGGTCCCAGGCTCTGACTCGGTCCCAGCCTCCGCTAAATTCACCCTATGTGCCGTCAGGGAGATATAGTGGCCCTGCCCGCCTGTACTTGTCCACGTGTCCATTGTTAAGTGGACCTTCCCAGTAACCGCGTTGGTGAGAGCGTGTATAATGTTGCAGGAGACGTGGTGGTGTAGGACTGGGCCAGCACACCGGGAAAAATAGTAGTGACTGGGGACCAAGTAGTGCGGGACCGCCGCCGCCATAATGTTTTTGAAAGCCTCCGTTTCCACAAGCTCGTACGGCAGTATCTCCAGGCTGATTAATTTGGCAATGTGCACGTTTAAAGCTTGTGCGTGTGGATGCATGGCGGCGTACTTGCGCTTTCGCTCCAACGCTTGTGTTTGCGACAGCTGAATGCTGCGCTGGGAGATATTGCTGGATGGAGTGGAGGATAGTGCAGGTGAGGGTGTGGGTGCAGGCCGGGAGGCGCTCGTGCCTGTGTCCTGAGAGGGGGGTTGGATCTGAGTGGCAGGTTGCGGCACAGGGGAAGAGGCAGTGGTGTGACCCGTAGGCGGTGAACGGCCTTTGTCCCAACTCGTGGGGTGCTTGGCCATCATATGCCTGCGCATGCTAGTAGTGGTGAGGCTGGTAGTGGTGGCTCCCCAGCTGATCTTTGTGCGACACAGGTTGCGCACAACTGTTCGGTGGTCGTCGGAGCTCTCACTGAAAAACATTCACACCTTTGAACACCTAGCCCTCTGCACGGAGGCTGGCCGCAACGGGATGGTTTGGGAAACAGTTGGGGGATTCCTCGCTCTGGCCCTGTCTCTACCCCTGGCCACTCCACTGCCTCTTCCAACGTGTCCTGCTGCTATACTTGCCTCCCCCTCTGAAGCCCTGTACTCAGTAGGCTTTGCAAACCAGGTGGGGTCCATCACTTCATCGTCCAGCTGCTCTTCCTCTGAATCCTCTGTGCGCTCCTCCCTCGGACTTACTGCCGTTACTACTACCTCACTGACAAACAACTGTGTCTCATCATCATCATCCTCCTCACCCACTGAAAGCCTTTGAGACAGTTGCCGGAAGTCCCCAGCCTCATCACCCGGACTCCGGGAACTTTCCAAAGGCTGGGCATTGGTCACGACAAACTCCTCAGGTGAGAGAGCAACCAGGTTTTCCCACTCATGGCAGGGACCCGAGAACAGTTCCTGGGAGTCTACCTGCTCAGAAAATGTCATTTTCATGGAGTGAGGTGGCTGGGAGAAAGGAGGAGCAGCAGCCAGAGGATTTAGAGTAGCAGTCCCTAAGCTGGGAGTAGACATGACAGGACCTGCTTACACTGCTCTGTTTGTAATAAAGGTGTACCACGTGGGCCCATAAATTGAGATATGAAGCTGTGGACCACAGAAACTTGCCTCTCTCCTAATCCCACAGCACCCGGCTGTGATTCACCTGGACCAGGAACTCGGCCTCAGCCCACAATCCGCTTAGACGTCCGCGTCCACGTCCTTGACCCTCACACCTACCCCTCATTATGGCGGATTACGAATAGAGCAGGGGCCAAATAAATTACCCCACTGTACAGCACTGACAACTGCGCCTTAATTCACCGCACACAGAGACTTGTAGATAGCGGAGGCCTCCCAGCTCCCAGTCCCAGCCTCCACTAAATTCACCCAATGTGCCGTCAGGGAGATATAGTGGCCCTGCCCGCCTGTGCTTGTCCACGTGTCTGTTGTTAAGTGGACCTTGGCAGTAACCGCGTTGGTGAGGGCGCGTACAATGTTGCGGGAGACGTGGTCGTGCAGGGCTGGGACGGCACATCGGGAAAAGTAGTGGTGACTGGGAACCGAGTAGCGCGGGGCCGCCGCCACCATCATGCTTTTGAAAGCCTCCGTTTCCACAAGCCTATACAGCAGCATCTCCAGGCTGATCAATTTGGCAATGTACACGTTTAACGCTTGAGCGTGCGGGTGCGTGGCGGCGTACTTGCGCTTGCGCTCAAACAGTGGCGCTAGGGACGTCTGGACGCTGCGCTGAGAGACATTGCTGGATGGGGCCGAGGACAGCGGAGGTGATGGTGTGGGTGCAGGCCAGGAGACGGTAGTGCCTGTGTCCTCAGAGGAGGGTTGGATCTCAGTGGCAGGTTGGGGCACAGGGGGAGAGGCAGTGGTGCAAACCGGAGGTGGTGAACGGCCTTCGTCCCACCTTGTGGGGTGCTTGGCCATCATATGCCTGCGCATGCTGGTAGTGGTGGCTCCCCAGCTGATCTTGGCGCGACAAAGGTTGCACACCACTGTTCGTCGGTCGTCAGGCGTCTCTGTGAAAAACTGCCACACCGTTGAGCACCTTGACCTCTGCAGGGTGGCATGGCGCGAGGGGGCGCTTTGGGAAACAGTTGGTGGATTATTCGGTCTGGCCCTGCCTCTACCCCTGGCCACGGCACTGGCTCGGCCTGTGCCCACACCCTGACTTGGGCCTCCGCGTCCTCGCCCGCGTCCACGTCCTCTAGGCCTACCCCTACCCCTCAGCATGGTGTATTACCAGTAGTGCAGAAACAGAACGCTGTAATTAAATGTGCCGCTTATTGGCCTGTGGTTGGAGGCTGACTTCACTTACGGAACGCCAGGAAATAATTTTGCGCAAGCCTGCTGTAACACTTAGCTGGCTGTGTATGAATTTGGAGGACTACTACACCCAGCAGAGACCCAGAACACTGAGGACAGTGACAGGCAGCCCAAATAGATTTTTTTCCCCAAATGTTTTTGCAAAGGCCCATTGCCTATATTCAATCAATATGTCTTCTGTCCCTGCCTCACCGCTACTGGCCCTGGAGTATGTCAAATAACTGCAGAGTGTTGCACTGTGGACTGCAATACAGCGGTGATTTAACAGCCCAGACAGAGCCAGGAAATAATTTTGCGCAAGCCTGCTGTAACACTTAGCTGGCTGCGTATGAATTTGGAGGACAACTACACCCAGCACAGACCCAGAACACTGAGGACAGTCACAGGCAGCCCAAATAGATTTTTTTCCCCAAATGTTTTTGCAAAGGCCCACTGCCTATATTCAATCAATATGTCTTCTGTCCCTGCCTAACCACCACTTCTGGCCCTGGAGTATTACTGCAGGGCGCAATGCTCTGCATGGCCGATATACAAAAAAAAAAAAATGTGCAACACTGCAAAAAGCAGCCTCCACAGTACTGCACACGGTTAGATGTGGCCCTAAGAAGGACCGTTGGGGTTCTTGAAGCCTAAAATACTCCTAACGCTCTCCCTATAGAAGCTCCACCAAGACAGCACTTTCCCTCCTCTATGTCAGAACGCATCTGTGGCGAGCCGCGGGAGGGGCCGATTTTTATACTCGGGTGACACCTGATCTCGCCAGCCACTCACTGCAGGGGGTGGTATAGGGCTTGAACGTCGCAGGGGGAAGTTGTAATGCCTTCCCTGTCTTTCTATTGGCCAGAAAAGCGCGCTAACGTCTCAGAGATGAAAGTGAAAGTAACTCGAACATCGCGTGGTACTCGTCACGAGTAATGAGCATCTCGAACACGCTAATACTCGAACGAGTATCAAGCTCGGACGAGTACGTTCGCTCATCTCTATTCACTACCATCACCACCTGCATGGCCAATCGATCTTTTTGGTAGTCACCTATTGAGCTTATTTCTGACTTCATTGTGAAAATAGGAGGTTGGGGGAATGCCAATCCTGTTGAAAGAGGAAATCTGAGGTTTCTTGTTCTGGCTTTTATTTTACCTCAACAGCTTGAAAAATGAAAGCTGCGCTGCGATTGGCTGCTACAAGCACATCTTATGATAGACAGCTTTATTAAATGAAAATGTTTTAATTCCGATTTCCATTGATATCAAATTTATATATCTGAGTGTCATTAAACGGAGTTATGAGGGGTTCAAATCGGGAAGATCATCTGTAATAACCCTGTGTATGACTCTTTTCTAAGCCACTGGAGTACTGAAGCTGGAAGTGTAAGGCCCAATGTCCATGGGCGATTCGATTTGTCGAACCTGTGTAGGGCACCCGCGCAGGAGATCCGCAAATTAAGCCAACCATAGGGATTCATCAGCACGGCGCGTCTGGACGCATCTGCCGTGCAGAAGAAAGAATATCCATCTGGCACGGAAGAGATCTGCACTGGGGCAATGCCTTTTCCTGTCCATGTCTGCGGGCACGGCTGGATTCCGCTATGGGATTCAGCAGATGGAATCCATGTGTGCAAGTGGACATGAGGCCTAATAGTAAATCTAAATGTGAGCAGGTAACGTTTTCTATGAGTTAGGGTGAACATCCACTTGCGTTTTTTTTAACGCAATTGTCAATGGGACTTTCTAATGTTAAAAACGCATTGCACAAAAATTGCAAACACCAACTTGCGATGCATTTTTACCATTAGAAAGTCCCATTGACAATCGCATTAAAAAAACACAAGTGGGTGTTCACCCTTACAGCTGCAATAGAGTTTTGTTGGTTCATATTGTAGAGCTCTATTTGTTAGGGTTGTATTGGGTCTAGTCAGACTCAGAAGTTCCCCCTCGTCTCCAGCATCACATGATGAGTTACATGACCGCTGGCTCCGTGTGCGATAGCAGCGCTGCCACTTCCTCTAATGCTGTGTTTGTCAAACCACAAAAGCAGCACTAAGCCTGAGCTTCAGCTATATATTGGACATGTTTGTGAATTATGTGGGTCTGCTGTGGGGCACATGTACACACATACACAGAACCGAGCAGATTTACTATTGACAATTTGCTGGTGTTCTGGTGAAAATTGCACTATAAGGGCGCCTACCCACTTGCGTTGTCGATGTTCGCGCGTGAAAAACGCTGCGTTTTCTGTGCGTTTTTCGTGGCGTTTTTTGCAGCCCTCCATTGACAATCATGGGTGCATTAAGAGAAAAATAAGGAGACATATGCAACTGACAGTTCCTATGTGAAAAAACCCCACGAAACGGAAAAAAAAACCCAGATGGACAAGAACACATTCTATACTAATTGCTCTTGAGAAAAAACGCATTTTCACTGTGAAATTCGCAGCGTTTTTTTCTTCTGCAGGGGTCTATGGGACTTGTAATGTTAAAATCCCGAAAGCGCAAAATCGCGATTTTGCGCGATCGCAATTTTACCTTTACATGTCCCATAGCCCAAAGAACCTTGCAGAAAAAAAAAACGCTGCGAATTTCACAGTAAAAAAAGCTAGTTTTTTTTCACTGTGAAATTCGCAGCGTTTTTTTCTTCTGCAGGGGTCTATGGGACTTGTAATGTTAAAATCGCGATCGGGCAAAATCGCGAGTAATTCCCTGCTGCCGAATGGACCAAACAGCGCCAAACAGACCCCATTGACTCTAATGGAGTCCATCTGCTTACTGCACAGCTGCCCGGCTTTTGAACGTAAGAAAAAGCGCCGTATGCAACACTTTTTCTTCCGATATTTTGAGCCGGATCTGTGACGGAACCTCCAATCAGAGATACCAATGCAAATTTGAAATCCATCTTACACCAGCATGGTCAATATCATTATATACAGGGAGATGTATATAGTGGTTTAGGTTATACATCTCCTGTATATAATGATATGTAGCATGTCGGTAAACCCTGGGTATCTCCTGTTTATAATTATACGACCATGTCTATAGTGATATGGAGCATGCTGGTATAACCTGGGTATCTCCTGTATATAATTATATATGTACAGCTGGTATAAGTTATACATCTCCTTTTGTTGCATGGTGTTACATCTGGCGGGTTGATCCTTGCCCTTAAAAATGGTCTGTATAACTATTTATGGTCGCTGATCCACTTTGGCTCTTCAAGGGAGGTCCTGAACAGAGAACCACCTCTGCTATCGATAATAAGGAAAAATGGACAAAGGGGTTGTTTCATGAGAAAGATGAGGCAAAGAAAAAAGAAAACAAGAAAGAAGAGTAGAAATCCAGTTTTTATTGGAAGTTCAAAGAGCAATAATGTGATTTACCTTTGATAGAGGTTTCTTCTACAATAGCTATACAATTGGTTGGCTCAGTAGAGTATGACCATAAGGAGGTTAAACAAGAGATGAGAGTTGAAGTCCTTACATACATGGCCATATTTACTGCTTGTGCCCCCCTAGGAACTCGAACTGAATGCACCCCATTAAAGAGCTATTCCCCTTTTAGGAATCCTATTCAATGTGTTTGAAATTGCAAAACAATGTACTACTCACCCATAACATGTCTATTTCTAAAATGCTCAATTCTCCATATATTGCAGCTATTGATTCTTGTATCCTCTACTTGTTGCCTGGAAAACAGACTAGCCTCTTCTATGGAAGGAAATAGCAGAGCACAGTGGTAGCTGGTGGCCGGGTGAAAAGCTAGTGCACACGGGCTCCTGGCCATCAGATTTAGATGAAAGTGGACAGAGGAATCAATATCTGCAATATCTGGAAAACTAGTATTTTTAACAGATGAGAATACACCTTTAAGTGACCATTTTCACTTGTCACAATTTGTTTTGGGATGATTTTAACAACCACTGCCTAATATTAATGAAGAAGCTCAATGATAATAAAATCATAATTTATCTCTTAATCTTCATCAATCGTGCTGCTATATAAATAGAGTACCAGAATTGAAGTTACTGCATAGATATGATGCCAGAACCAAGCTTAATAAATAGACGTGTGAACAGGACCAAGCGTACTACATGGATTTGGTACCAGAACTAAGCTCAAATTAGCCTTTACCAGATTAACAATATATCCACTACAACTATAAAAAAGATCCATCAAAAACAGCATCCAGTAGACATACTATTATATCACCTTTTTGTAGCATACCTGGATACATTTGAAAATATGTTGTGAATCAAGCCTTAAAGGGGTATTCTGGCCTCAGAATAGTTCGTCAGTATTTGATCAGTGAGGATCATCCACTCGAAACTTCCGATAATCACCTGATCTCAGCCTCCACACTCTCTGTAGTTGCCCAGATGTTGACACCTCTGTCCGCATTAGGGTTGAAAGTGCTATAGGAGGTATAGCTGCAACTGATCTCAGTTGGAGAGAGGTCTGCTATTACACTTCCAGCTCAGAGCCTGGTGTCTGCATCGTCCGTAAAGCACGGTGTGTGGACACTGGTGGTGTATATGCAGCATGACAGCTATGTACATGCAGAGTAGCTGATGTACAGGCGCAAAAACAATTGCTATTGTCTAAGTTCTGTGTCTGCTCCCTAAACATGGCCCCCCTATGCACCTGGCTTTAGGTGCCTAGTTGGAAATATGACCTTTCTTATACATTTTTAATTCTCACCGAAAAGAATCTTAATGATTATTAAAATTTGACCTTTATTTGGTAGTCCTTAATAAAAAGCTTTCGTGTACAGACAAACAAAAAGATACATTTTTAATTTATTAAAAAGAATGTTGATGTGAGGTCAATGGCACCCTCTTTTTACATAGTATGTCATTGAGGCCACAGACTTGTGTTTAGTGATAATTGATGAGGCGATGAGTGAATTGCCTCTATCGGGTCTGTTGTCTTGGCCCTGATTTATCACTCTGTATTGATGAGGGTATCACCAAGTTCCCATAAACATTCATGTGCGGTCACTCTGACAATATACCGTGCCGCTCTGCTGGAGAACCCACACTTCCAGTAGGTGTGTGAACAACATACAACACCTTACGTTTAGTTATTTTAATAAAGCCGTCTATATGATACTCTGATCACATCCAGAGTTTATCATTGACACAACAGACTTTTGCATATCCAATCCTCAAAGGATTAGGTTTTCCATTTTTCATACTTCATTTATTTTAACATTCATTCCATCTCAGTTATTCCATCGACGCGTTTCCATGGCACTGATTAGTGTGTCATTTCATCAGGATGGAAATTAGTTACTCGTCTGGTTTTTATTCAACGTCCAGAGAGCTGATTATTGTAACGCTCTTGTCTGAAGTTCAATATACCGCGTATGATACTTTTCGTTAATCTGAGTTGTCATACGTTCTCTCTCTTTGAGTGTAGCGGACAGAGCTGTCCATATGGTTGCGGCCAGGTTGGCTGCTGGTCTACAAAAACGGCATCTAAATAAAAGCCGTTAGCGATCTCTCTCTCCCCCTGTAAAACGGGGTACTCTCTATACCTATCACTCCTACTAGGGGGCCAGATGCTAAGCGCTATAAAAAGAGTTAGAACTTTGTAGTGGAGGAGAAACGGAGGTGATTGACAAGCTGACAGTCTTTTTACTCAGATTCCCAGCCAGGTCACACTTAGGTGAATCT
The DNA here is from genome assembly GCF_035609145.1 of Eleutherodactylus coqui. NCBI lineage: Eukaryota > Metazoa > Chordata > Amphibia > Anura > Eleutherodactylidae > Eleutherodactylus > Eleutherodactylus coqui. The sequence continues at coordinate 117,068,022 of NC_089840.1, read as the reverse complement.
GTTATCTGGCAAGTTGGCAATCTATGTCAGCAGATTTCCGGTCAGATCACACTTAGGTGGACTTTAAGCACTAAGTTGATGTCTATTTATATCAATATAGACAGCTCACTTGTCCATCTACGCTCAGTGTAATAGGAGCAGAAAGGTGTACTAAGTGAGAGATGAGTGCATATGATACTAAGACTCTATATAGAGTATAACAGTAACACAAGCTGACAATCTTTATTCACAGATTGCCGGATAAGTCACACCTAGATAAACCTAAAGGGCACCTCTAGAATCTATCTATATCAGTATAAACACCTCTACCTACGACTCATGCTCAGAGTAATGAGAGCATGAGGATAATAGGCGCTAATCAAGAGCAAAATTTATGAGAAGTAGGAGCCTGGCTGTGTGACACTAACAATTTAAATGGTCACACTGGGGCAAAGGGGAGTATGTACTGTGTGTCTGTTTATATCAACATAGACACGCTACACTCAAAGAGAGAGAACGTATGACAACTCAGATTAACGAAAAGTATCATACGCGGTATATTGAACTTCAGACAAGAGCGTTACAATAATCAGCTCTCTGAACGTTGAATAAAAACCAGACGAGTAACTAATTTCCATCCTGATGAAATGACACACTAATCAGTGCCATGGAAACGCGTCGATGGAATAACTGAGATGGAATGAATGTTAAAATAAATGAAGTATGAAAAATGGAAAACCTAATCCTTTGAGGATTGGATATGACAAAAGTCTGTTGTGTCCATGATAAACTCTGGATGTGATCAGAGTATCATATAGACGGCTTTATTAAAATAACTAAACGTAAGGTGTTGTATGTTGTTCACACACCTACTGGAAGTGTGGGTTCTCCAGCAGAGCGGCACGGTATATTGTCAGAGTGACCGCACATGAATGTTTATGGGAACTTGGTGATACCCTCATCAATACAGAGTGATAAATCGGGGCCAAGACAACAGACCCGATAGAGGCAATTCACTCATCGCCTCATCAATTATCACTAAACACAAGTCTGTGGCCTCAATGACATACTATGTAAAAAGAGGGTGCCATTGACCTCACATAAACATTCTTTTTAATAAATTAAAAATGTATCTTTTTGTTTGTCTGTACACGAAAGCTTTTTATTAAGGACTACCAAATAAAGGTCAAATTTTAATAATCATTAAGGTTCTTTTCGGTGAGAATTATAGATAGTTCATAAAGAAGATATTTGCCACGGTGATTTCTTTCTTATACATTTTGTACAGTTGATAAATCAAGAAATGGTCCAATATCACAGCCATTAACCCTGTAATGGACACCAATACTTATTTTACAGTAGTCAGTAAGTGCCGCAGCACTGCCTTCTTGTACCAGCCTGGCTTTCATGGGCCTCTGACTAGGCCGCTTGAGGCAGGAGGAGACCTAGAAGAGTGGTCTAATAGGAAAGTGCTTTCTTGCAAGATTTGTCTGTCTAAATTGTATGTGGACAATGGAAAAAATCATGACCTGGCCTGGGCTTGTGTATTTTTGCCAGCTAAAATCGACTACATTGTATGGGGGACAGGGAGATCCCTTAAAATGTACTGGGCACATGATTGCAAGGATTTCCTAAATTGTATGGGGTACATGGAGGCACCAGTGCATGGATGATATCAGCAGCCCTTTTTGTTGGTGTGACCGGATGCCGGGAAGATGTTTTTCCAATGGTGAAATCAATTATCTTATATAGTATATAAACACTGATGTAGATAGATCTAACAGCTCCCTGATGAAGCTACCCATGCAGTAGCGAAACACGTGAGTTCCATGTAGCACACCATGGATAAGTATTACTAAAGCAGAGATCAAAACCTTCTTTTGATGATTTTTTTTCATTTACTGAAGTCTTTTGTACTGTCAGCTTGTCGCATTGTGTTCACAAACAGCGGTGTGTTTTTCTTAAATGTATGGTCTTTGATTCTATATTCTTTTCTATGGTCCCTCTAGCATAAGGCTTTTTTGCTGGTATGAACTATGAATGCCTATTGTATACTTAGAGGGATTGTCAGAGTTGTAAGATCTTGGGACAACCCCTTCCCTATGCAGTAAAATAACAAATAGAGATATACTCGCCTCTTCCTGCTCCTGCGGTGGTTCTTGCCGATTCTTGGTCTTCCGCTCCTGTCTGTGTTCACAAGCTCCAGTGCTGCCTGGCTTATGGGATGTCAGAGGAGCTGCAACCAATCACATAGCTTAGTGATCGATTGCTGAGCTCTGTTAGTGGTTGCAACCCTTGTGACATTCTGTAAAACGAGCAGGACTGCAGCTGTCAATAGAGTGGCGAACCGAGCACTGGCGCAGGGCACAGCGGGAGCCAGGGGAGGACTTTCTTTTTGTCTCAATTACTCCTTAGACCCAATGATTCTCACTCAAAATTCACTCAAACACATTTTTTGAGCAATAATCGTTGCATCTAAATGCACGAACATCGTGCAGTTTTCGTGCACGAGTCGTTCATCGTTCAATTCTAGTTTTCTAGAATTGAGCGATGAACTCTTATTAGTGGTGCAGGCTGTTATCACAGTCGGCAGCTCTGATAAGATTCTTACAGCCCGTGTCCCGCTGGTAGTTCACAACAGAATGCGAGCTGTAAGCGTGGAGAACAATGAAGCTGTTTGCTTATGCAGAACAGCTGTATTGTTTGCCGAGTGATAGCGGCAGTGTCCCTCTCCACCTACTTAGCTACTATAGACTATGCAAAGATGATCACTCAAAACTGTCACTCAAACTATTGTTTGAGCGACTTTTGAGCGATCATCTGTCAGTGTAAATGGGATATTAGCTTGGAAGATGATGGCATTATCATTTTTAGACAATAACGACTTAGGGTACTTTCACACAAGACAGAATAAGATGCAGGATGCACTGCAGATGTGGATTTTTTTAGTGCAGATTACGTTATGTTCTTAACTGCGCATTGCGTTCTGTGGAACGTCTTGTGGCATTTTTTTCTGCAGACTTTAATTGCGAAATTACATTTACTATATGTTGTAAATCCTCCACAACAATTCCACAAGTCGTTCTTAATTCCACAGCAGAAAGCTTTTTTGCTGCGGTATTTAATCCTACAGTTTTAAAGTACAGGCGTGCAGATTTTAACAGTTACGGAATTCAAGCTCCATAGAGCAGAAATGTCAGTGCGGACTAATTCCATCTGACGCAGAAATGTCAGTGCGGACTAATTCCATCTCGTGTGAAAGAACCTTTAGCAAGTAGTATAATGTAAGAAATATTTCATTTATCAAGTGTGTTTTCTGTGCTGGATGCTTCAATTATTTCATCTTTGCACAAGATATGTCTTTCAACAATGTTAATGAAGGTGTATTTAAACTTTTTAATTTTAAGACTATATATTATAGGATTTATGACCGAATTGAAATGTGACAACACAATGCTTAGATACACAGCAGGTTGAAAAGCCTTATTTTGTACAACAGTGGGGTAAAAATAGCTGATGCAGTTCATAATGGATAGCGGTAACCAACACAGGGCAAACAGACCCATGACTATTACAAGAGAAATTGTAATTTTATGCTCCTTGCTATAATTTGACTTACATACATGAAGGTTGGAGGCACTTTGTCTCATATGTTTCCTTATAATATAAAATATCTGCACATATAAAGCTGTCATTGTAACCAAAGGTAACAGAACCCAACCAAAACACCAAACATACACGAGATAGTCCATACTCATGACACTGATGAAATTACAGATCAGCATATTCCTTTCGTCTTCTCCAAGATTGCTTCTGTTGTTCCATCCAAACATTGGGATCAAAGCTCCAATTGCAGACAAAGTCCAGCAGAAACCAATACAGAAATGGATCCTCTTTCTGGTAATCACCATTCTATAGCTGGAAAATAATACAGAAAACATTTACAATCATTCTTCAGCTGAAATATCTCATGCCTTTGTTTCTTTCTTGTTTTTTTAATCCATTAAGGACCAAGGGCCGTAAATATACAGCACTTGGTCCTGGTCTTTAATTCTGACTGATATTAAAGGGGTTGTCCCGCGAATGGAAGTTAATCTATGCCCTTCTGTATGGCCATATCCATGCACTTAGTAATATACATTGTGCATGAAATATGTGCCATACAGAAGTTATTTACTTACCTCCAGGGGTGCCCCCCTCCCCTCTGTTGACGACTCCATTGTCCTGGCGCCGACCAACGATCCTCTTCTGGCTGCTTCAATAGTCGCACCTGCACAGAAGGATGCGCAGACAACCTGTTACGTCGCGTGAGCGCGCCGAGTGCCCATTCGTCTACTGGCCGCGGAGAAGAGAAGCAGCAGGAGCGGGAGCAGACAATCGGATGACCAGACCACCAGACCCAGGTGCCTTACCCGGAGCAGTCACCAGGTAAGTGGGGGGGGGGAGGGAGTAAGTGAGCGTACGTAGCAGAAGAACACCCACGGTGCACCATGGGAGAAGACCTGCGGCGCCATCTTTAAAATGAAAATTCTCCAACTGAAGAAAAGCTGCTCTAGGTTAGTGTGCAGAACGTTTGAAAAAGGTTTTAATGTATATTTTATGCCCTTTGCTCGCTAGGGCGACTGGGCAGAAAAAAAAATTTTGCTTTTCCCGCGGGACAACCCCTTTAAATATATAGCATCGGACTAAAGCTCCTGCTCATGTAATGTAGCAGAAACATTTTGGTTCCTCAGATGTCAAACTTAGCCGAGGACCTGGAGAAGAAGACAGAAACAGTTTTTAACTGCTTCTGCCTTCTCTTCTACAAACTATATGGCAATCAATGAGTGCTATGTACGGAATGCATGAAGTGGCAATGCCATTTCTTGCATGAGATCTGGAAGTCATATGATCGCCAGTGATACGCCGGCTTGACAGAGTCGCATAGTCTTGGCAGATCCCGACTAGCTCTGACAGTGACTAATCTACTCTAGCAAAGCTAACATATACTGATCAGCCATAACATTAAAAATCGACAGGTGAAGCAAGTAACATTCATTGTCTGGTGATAATGGCACATGTGAAAAGGTTGCCTTTGACTAACAGAATCGCATTAAACAGGGAGAAATGCAAATTCCTACATCTGGGCAACAAAAATGAAAAAAGCACATACAGCATGGGAGGAATTGGGCTATGCAGCAGCTCATGTGAAAAAGACTTGGGTATACTAATAGATCATATACTGAAAATGAGTCAACAATGTAATGCAGTAGCCAAAAGGCAAACAATTCTGGGATGTATTAAGAGAGGCATAGAGTCTAGATCATGTGAGGTAATTATTAGAGATGAGCGAGCACCAAAATGCTCGGGTGCTCGTTACTCGGGACGAAATTATCGCGATGCTCGAGGGTTCGTTTCGAGTAACGAACCCCATTGAAGTCAATAGGCGACCCGAGCATTTTTGTATATCGCCGATGCTCGCTAAGGTTTCTATTTGTGAAAATCGGGGCAATTCAAGAAAGTGATGGGAACGACACAGCAACGGATAGGGCAGGCAAGGGGCTACATGTTGGGCTGCATCTCAAGTTCCCAGGTCCCACTATTAAGCCACAATAGCGGCAAGAGTGCCCTCCCCCAACAACTTTTACTCCTGAAAAGCCCTCATTAGCAATGCATACCTTAGCTAAGCACCACACTACCTCCATCAAAGCACAATCACTGCCTGCATGACACTCCGCTGCCACTTCTCCTGGGTTACATGCTGCCCAACCCGCCCCCCCCCCCCTGCACGACCCAGTGTGCACAGCGCACACCAAATTGTCCCTGCGCAGCCTTCAGCTGCACTCATGCCACGCCACACTCATGTCTATTTATAAGTGCGTCTGCCATGAGGAGGAACCGCAGGCACACACTGCAGAGGGTTGGCACGGCTAGGCAGCGACCCTCTTTAAAAGGGGCGGGGCGATAGCCCACAATGCTGTACAGAAGCAATGAGAAATATAATCCTGTGCCACCGCCATCAGGAGCTGCAGACGTGGGCTTAGCAATGGGGAACCTATGTGCCACACACTATTCATTCTGTCAAGGTGTCTGCATGCCCCAGTCAGACTGCGGTTTTTTATAAATAGTCACAGGCAGGTACAACTCCGCAATGGGAATTCCGTGTGCACCCACAGCATGGGTGGCTCCCTGGAACCCACCGGCTGTACATTAATGTTTCCCATTGCAGTGCCCATCACAGCTGAGGTAATGTCATGTTTAATACAAGTGGGCTTTGGCCCACACTGCATGCCCCAGTCAGACTGGGGTTCTTTAGAAGTGGACACATGCAGTTACAACTCCGTGTGGACCCACGGCATGGGTGGCTCCCTGGAACCCACCGGCGGTACATAAATATATCCCATTGCAGTGCCCAACACAGCTGATGTAATGTCAGCTGTAATGCAGGTGGGCTAAAAATTAATTGGATTACACTGTAGGCGAGGGCCCCCCAAAATTGGTGTACCAACAGTACTAATGTACCTCAGAAAAATTGCCCATGCCCAACCAAGAGGGCAGGTGAAACCCATTAATCGCTTTGGTTAATGTGGCTTAATTGGTAACTAGGCCTGGAGGCAACCCAGTTAAAATAAAAATTGGTTCAGGTGAAAGTTTCAACGCTTTAATGAGCATTGAAACGTATAAAAATTGTTTAGAAAAATTATATGACTGAGCCTTGTGGGCCTAAGAAAAATTGGCCGTTCGGCGGTATTATGTGAGGTTTCAGGAGGAGGAGCAGGAGGAGGAGGAGGAATATTATACACAGATTGATGAAGCAAAAATGTCCCCGTTTTTGATGGTGATAGAGAACGATGCTTCCATCTGCGGGTGCAGCCTACGTATTGCTTAGGTATCGCCACTGTCCGCTGGTGAAGAAGAGAAGTCTGGGGAAATCCAGGCTTTGTTCATCTTGATGAGTGTAAGCCTGTCGGCCATGTCCGTTGACAGGCGGGTACGTTTATCCGTGATGATTCCCCCAGCCGCACTAAACACCCTCTCTGACAAGACGCTAGCCGCAGGACAAGCAAGCACCTCCAGGGCATACAGCGCGAGTTCAGGCCACGTGTCCAGCTTCGACACCCAGTAGTTGTAGGGGGCAGAGGCGTCACCGAGGATGGTCGTGCGATCGGCTACGTACTCCCTCACCATCCTTTTACAGTGCTCCCGCCAACTCAGCCTTGACTGGGGACCAGTGACACAGTCTTGCTGGGGAGCCAGAAAGCTGTCAAAGGCCTTAGATAGTGTTCCCCTGCCTGAGCTGTACATGCTGCCTGATCTCTGCGCCTCCCCTGCTACCTGGCCCTCGGAACTGCGCATTCGGCCACTAGCGCTGTCGGATGGGAAGTTTACCATCAGTTTGTCCACCAGCGCCCTGTGGTATAGCATCATTCTGGAACCCCTTTCCTCTTCGGGAATGAGAGTGGAAAGGTTCTCCTTATACCGTGGGTCGAGCAGTGTGTACACCCTGTAATCCGTAGTGGCCAGAATGCGTGTAACGCGAGGGTCACGAGAAAGGCATCCTAACATGAAGTCAGCCATGTGTGCCAGGGTACCTGTACGCAGCACATGGCTGTCCTCACTAAGAAGATCACTTTCAGGATCCTCCTCCTCCTCCTCTGGCCATACACGCTGAAAGGATGACAGGCAAGCAGCATGTGTACCCTCAGCAGTGGGCCAAGCTGTCTCTTCCCCCTCCTCCTCATGCTCCTTCCCCTCCTCCTCCTCAATGCGCTGAGATATAGACATGAGGGTGCTCTGACTATCCAGCGACATACTGTCTTCCCACGCCTCCGTTTCCGAGTGCAAAGCATCTGCCTTTATGCTTTGCAGGGAACTTCTCAAGAGGCATAGCAGAGGAATGGTGACGCTGATGATTGCAGCATCCCCGCTCACCATCTGGGTAGACTCCTCAAAGTTTCCAAGGAACTGGCAGATGTCTGCTAACCAGGCCCACTCTTCTGTAAAGAATTGAGGAGGCTGACTCCCACTATGCCGCCCATGTTGGAGTTGGTATTCCACAATAGCTCTACGCTGCTCATAGAGCCTGGCCAACATGTGGAGCGTAGAGTTCCACCGTGTGGGCACGTCGCACAGCAATCGGTGCACTGGCAGATTAAACCGATGTTGCAGGGTCCGCAGGGTGGCAGCGTCCGTCTTGGAGTTGCAGAAATGTGCGCTGACCCGGCGCACCTTTCCGAGCAGGTATGACAAGTGTGGGTAGCTTTTCAGAAAGCGCTGAACCACCAAATTAAAGACATGGGCCAGGCATGGCACATGCGTGAGGCTGCCGAGCTGCAGAGCCTCCACCAGGTTACGGCCGTTGTCACACACGACCATGCCCGGTTGGAGGCTCAGCGGCGCCAGCCAGCGGTCGGTCTGCTCTGTCAGACCCTGCAGCAGTTCGTGGGCCGTGTGCCTCTTATTTCCTAAGCTGAGTAGTTTCAGCACGACCTGCTGACGCTTGTCCACCGCTGTGCTGCCGTGCCGCGCGACACCGACTGCTGGCGACGTGCTGCTGCTGACACATCTTGATTGCGAGACAGAGGTTGCGTAGGAGGAGGAGGAGGGTGGTTTAGTGGAGGAAGCATACACCGCCGCAGATACCAGCACCGAGCTGGGGCCCGCAATTCTGGGGGTGGGTAGGACGTGAGCGGTCCCAGGCTCTGACTCTGTCCCAGCCTCCACTAAATTCACCCAATGTGCCGTCAGGGAGATATAGTGGCCCTGCCCGCCTGTGCTTGTCCATGTGTCCGTTGTTAAGTGGACCTTGGCAGTAACCGCGTTGGTGAGGGCGCGTACAATGTTGCGGGAGACGTGGTCGTGCAGGGCTGGGACGGCACATCGGGAAAAGTAGTGGCAACTGGGAACCGAGTAGCGCGGTGCCACCGCCGCCATCATGCTTTTGAAAGCCTCAGTTTCCACAAGCCTATACGGCAGCATCTCCAGGCTGATCAATTTGGCAATGTGCACGTTTAACGCTTGAGCGTGCGGGTGCGTGGTGGCGTACTTGCGCTCAAACAGTGGCGCTAGCGACGTCTGGACGCTGCGCTGAGAGACATTGCTGGATGGGGCCGAGGACAGTGGAGGTGAGGGTGTGGGTGCAGGCCAGGAGACGGTAGTACCTGTGTCCTCAGAGGGGGGTTGGATCTCAGTGGCAGGTTGGGGCACAGGGGGAGAGGCAGTGGTGCAAACCGGAGGCGGTGAACGGCCTTCGTCCCACCTTGTGGGGTGCTTGGCCATCATATGCCTGCGCATGCTGGTGGTGGTGGCTCCCCAGCTGATCTTGGCGCGACAAAGGTTGCACACCACTGTTCGTCGGTCGTCAGGCGTCTCTGTGAAAAACTGCCACACCGTAAAGCACCTTGACCTCTGCAGGGTGGCATGGCGCGAGGGGGCGCTTTGGGAAAAAGTTGGCGGATTATTCGGTCTGGCCCTGCCTCTACCCCTGGCTACCGCACTGGCTCGGCCTGTGCCCACACCCTGACTTGGGCCTCCGCGTCCTCGCCCGCGTCCACGTCCTCTAGGCCTACCCCTACCCCTCAGCATGGTGTATTACCAGTAGTGCAGAAACAGAACGCTGTAATTAAATGTGCCGCTTATTGGCCTGTGGTTGGAGGCTGACTTCGCTTACGGAACGCCAGGAAATAATTTTGCACAAGCTTGCTGTAACACTTTGCTGGCTGCGTATGAATTAGGAGGACAACTACACCCAGCACAGACCCAGTACACTGAGGACAGTCACAGGCAGCCCAAATAGATTTTTTTCCCCAAATGTTTTTGGAAAGGCCCACTGCCTATATACACTGTGTATGTCTTCTGTCCCTGCGTCCCCACTGCTGGCCCTGGAGTATGTAAAATAACTGCAGACTGTTGCACTGTGGACTGGAATACAGCGGTGATTTAACAGCCAACACAGAGCCAGGAAATAATTTTGCGCAAGCCTGCTGTAACACTTAGCTGGCTGCGTATGAATTAGGAGGACAACAACCCCCAGCACAGACCCAGAACACTGAGGACAGTCACAGGCAGCCCAAATAGATTTTTTTTCCCAAATGTTTTTGGAAAGGCCCACTGCCTATATTCAATAAATATATGTCTTCTGTCCCTGCCTCACAATATATGTCTTCTGTCCCTGCCTCACCACCACTACTGGCCCTGGAGTATGTATAATTACTGCAGGGCGCAATGCTCTGCACGGCCGATATACAAAAAAAAAAAATGTGCAACACTGCAAAAAGCAGCCTCCACAGTACTGCACACAGTTAGATGTGGCCCTAAGAAGGACCGTTGGGGTTCTTGAAGCCAAAAATACTCCTAACACTCTCCCTATAGCAGCTCCGGCACCAACAGCACTTTCCCTCCTCTATGTCAGAAAAAATCTGTGGCGAGCCGCGGGAGGGGCTGATTTTTATACTCGGGTGACACCTGATCTCGCCAGCCACTCACCGCAGGGGGGTGGTATAGGGCTTGAACGTCGCAGGGGGAAGTTGTAATGCCTTCCCTGTCTTTCTATTGGCCAGAAAAGCGCGCTAACGTCTCAGAGATGAAAGTGAAAGTAACTCGAACATCGCGTGGTACTCGTCACGAGTAACGAGCATCTCGAACACGCTAATACTCAAACGAGTATCAAGCTCGGACGAGTACGTTCGCTCATCTCTAGTAATTATCTACCTCTACTCTTCCTTGGTCAGACCTCATCTGGAATACTGTGCCTAGTTCTGGGCACCCCAATTTAAAAAAGACATTGACAAACTGGAGCAAGTTCAGAGAAGATTTACCAAGGTGGTGAGCGGTCTGTAGATCGTGTCCTATGAGGAACAGTTAAAGCATTTTGGAATGTTTAGCTTGCAAAAAAGAATGCTAAGAGGAGAGTTAATAGCTGTCTACAAATATCTGAAGGGCTGTAACAGTGCAGAGGGATCAGCCCTATTCTCATTTGTACAAGTAAAGACTAGAAACAATGGGATGAAACTGAAAGGGAGGAGACACAAATTAGATATTATAAAACATTTTCTGACAGCAAGGGTGATCAATGAGTGGAACAGGTTACCACAGGAGGTGGCAAGTTCTCCTTCAATGGAAGTGTTCAAACAAAGGCTGGACAGACATCTGTCTGGGATGATTTAGTGATTCCCGCATTGAGCCTGAAAGTCCCTTCCAACTCTATCATTCTATGATTCACCACAGAGGGTTTTTTGTTCCCTGTAACTGAGGCTACTATGGATGCGTCAGTTACAGTGAAAAAGTTTGAAATAAAAAAAAAATTTTAAAAATACAGTGTGAATGTTTCCCAGATGTCATGGGGGACATAGATGTTAAGAAAGCTACATAAATAAGTAAACAAAAAAAAAGAGAATAAAATAAAAATATATCTAAAAAATAGAAAACGAGTCACCGCCATTACCAACATAAACCGTCGCCATATCCACCCTGTAATCCGATATTATACAAATTATATATCAAAACATCCGAAACAAAATGGTGTACCCATTCTCGTACTAATTTTATTGTAATTCTAATCATTTTATGAAATAAAAACTATACATTTAAAAAAACTTGGTTGCTTTTTGTACACATTACCTCTAATAAAATAAAACAATGAACAATAAATCTCAGTGGAAAAAGGTGTTAAAATATAGCCCTGCATGTGCTGAAAAAAAACACAGCAAAATAATTTTGGCAGGCCAGGAAACAAATTGGGGTTATAAAACCACCACATGGGTAAAATCGCTAAAAAGTGTCTGGTCCTTGAGGACTGAAACACCCTGGTCTTTAAGTGGTTAATATGTTTTCCCATCATAGAAGGTGATGAGAAAGCCACCTACTGTGCAGAGAAGTAGAACCCAATCAAGGTCAACCAGAGCTATGTCAAAATGGCATTCTCAAGAATGGTGTAGGTCAAGGCATTCAGACCCAACTAATCATAAAGTGATATCATACCTGTCGGTTATGCCATCACTTGGTATCGTGGGAAAACCCTCTGAACTAAAAGTGTTCATAAAATGAGATAAAAAAAATTGGAAATGAAAGGATTCACTTCTGTTTTTTGTTTGCTAAAATTGAATCCAACCTGTATTTTCTGCGCATTATAGTCTCTGGTTTCAATATAATCTCTAAATTAGGAACATAATTATATTTTGAAAGATTTGCAGATATTTTGCAAATTTACCATCTAAGTCAGAACTGTATTTTATAAAGCAGCCAGATGTGCGATATGCGTAACCATAAATTTAGGAAGCATATTAGTATAATACATAGTACTTAGACATGTCTGTATCCCATCCACACAGTAAAGCAGTCCGAATGAGGTCTCATTAAGGGCTTCTTCACATGAACGTATGTGGATGCTTCAGCACAATGAACGAGGTTGATTTGCTCTCATACCGGCGCATTATAATGTACTTTTTACACACGCATGGCATATTCATTTGAGCACAGCATACAAACACATCCTGACTTAGATGGCTATTTAGTCTAATGAGATCCAGATGTATTCTTTTTCCAGCTGAATTGCGCAGGGTATTGTGCATTTCCACACGCATTGAGTGCATATTTGTGCACCTCCCATAGATTTCTATGGGGACCTTTGTGCAGGAAAATAGATCATGTCCTGATTTTTTGCATGTATAAGAAATGCATGTGCAAAATCGGAAAATGAGAATGAACCCATTGAAATTGATGGATTTAAGTCTCTATTTATTGTGCGTGCAAATTTTGCGTGTAAAGGAGCTCAAAGAGTAAAACTCAAGCAAACACTTGTACTAGGCATCCATAGCACTGTGTTAATAGGTTCAATGGAGGAATGCAGACTGCTCTATTCAGCAGAATACAGATTAAACCTGACCCTAGAAGATGCAGTTATAGTGGGTTCAACCCAACAACTTGCACAATCTAACACTATTACGTGGCTTTCATGATGTGAAGGTCAAGATTTAGATATTATTTTCAGCAGAAAATCTTTCGGCATTGCAATAAAGACAAGGAATTAGCAGTAAAGTGACATTCAACATAAGTTGGAACTATTTAAAATGTAAACCTTACCTGTTTGGCATCTTGACTCTTACGTATCTGTCAATTGCTATAGCAAGTAGAGAAGATGTTGATGCATTGGTAAATATGATGATCATGCAACAGAGGAACAAACATGGATGAAAATATAGTTGTATCTCCAATTCCAAGATAATGGCTAAAGGTGTGACGAACACTCCAACTGCCAAGTCCGTTACTGCCAGAGACACGATAAAGTAAAAGGTTGTATCTTGAAGAGATGGATTCACCTTTACTGCCCAGATCACCAGGGTATTTCCAATGATAGCAAGAAGCCCAATGACCACTTCCACTGCAATGTAGGCAACGGTGAAGCTCTGAACCATTGTTGTTTGATTAGACATTGTATTGAGACAATACAAAGAGAAGAAATGGCCCAAGGTATCCTATGGCAGTATCACAATATTAACTTCTTTGTTTTAGATCCTTTATGAGTCCAATTACAGAACAGACTACTAATGCTGAAAAAAAAACAAACCAATATTTCCTCTCTGGTGAACCAAGTCTGGTATGTAAGGAAGTATTTATTTTAACCCCTTTAGTGACACATATATGGCTATATATATCCTAACTGCACATACCCTGTGCAGTCCACTATGTATGCTGTGTATGGAGAGGGCTCAGGATCCAAACCAGCACTATACAGTTGCCAGCAACAACCTGCCTAGTCTATGCATTACATGTGCCCTATAGTTTACATGCATGCAATAAAGTGTGAACAGGCATTGCTTGCACCCATTTAAACAGATTTCTATATATATAAAGGCAAAAGCCCTCACTCACTCTCTGACTCATTTACTGACTTGCCACTTAGGGTGAATACCCACTTGCGTTTTTCTTGCGCGTTTTTTTCACGCGTTTGTCAATGGGAATTTCTAATGTTGAAAACGCATCACACAAAAATTGCAAAGCACCAACTTGCGATGCATTTTTAACATTAGAAAAATGCAATTAAGAGAGATGGAATAAATCCTCCACAGTGCCACCTATTAAAAGGCAGCATTCCTTCAAGCCAAAGTCCGACTTTTTATACAAGCCTTGTTGCAATGACCGGGAATTACAAGCAAAGCCAGACTCCATGTACATACAGCTGCTTCAGGGTTTTTGCCCTTCATCAGTGTACAGTAGGAGTCTGGCTTTGCTAGTGAGAGGTCTTGGACGGGGGTCAGAAACGCTCTTTTCTCCTTAGGGAGAGCAACTATATACTATAAACTAAGTTTATAGTATATAGTTGCTCTCCCTAAGGAGAAAAGAGCGTTTCTGACCCCTAACATTAGAAAGTCCCATTGACAATCGCGTGAAAAAAACAAAGTGATATTGTGTGAAAAAACGCGCAAGAAAAACGCAAGTGTGCAAGAGCCCTAAGTCTCTAACTTCCCAATGTCGTACAAACATGAAATTTGTCACAACCATTCTTTAGGTGCTAAATAAGAAAAGTAAAGGGGTTGCAATTTAATTATTTAATTCTAACTGCAAAAGTAAGGGAGCCCCTATGTAATGTAACAAATAACACACATCTGTACCGCACAAGCGTGAAATTTACCACAACCATTCTTTACGCCCCAAATAGGAAAAGTAAAGGCGTCACAACTTGATTACTCCATTCTAAGCGTGAAAAAATTTTGTAAACATCCGCCATACTTGACATAGTTTTTTTCTCAGAAACCATAAAGCCTAGGGAAATTATTTGTATACTGAGGAGAATCTACCTCACCTCTATGTGTATATACTGAGGAGAATATAACTGGCCTCTGTGTTTATATACTGAGGAGAATATAACTGACCTCTGTGTGCATATACTGACAGGATGTAAAGTGCATAAGAAAGTGGCCATGGACTGCAGGGATTAAGCACCCAGTCTGGGTGAATTTGAATAAAAAGGGGTGTTACCTTAAAGGATAAAAAGTGAGGAGAGTGGGAGGGGTGGCACATTCTGTAGAGGGACTTCAGTACTTGCAGTCTGAGGAGAATCTAATGCTCCTCTGTGTATACATATTTTATTCCTCTGTTCCTCTGAAGTAATTACGACTTCATAACATTTTTTATGCGAACAACAGGTAAAAACCTATACCAAATTAACTTGGGCAAAGCCAGGTAGATCAGCTAGTTCAAAATAATAGCTATAGACTGCTCTTCATTAAATTCTTAAACCCATTCCATAGAATAGTAGAGTTGGAAGGGACCTCCAGGGTCATCTGGTCCAGCCTGCTCAGTGCAGGATTCATTAAGTCATCCCAGACAGATATTTGTCTAGCCTTTGTTTGAACATCTTCCATTGAGGGAGAACTCACCACCTCCCATGGTAACCTGTTCCACTCATTGATCACCCTCACTGTCTAATATCTAATTTCTGTCTCCTCCCTTTCAGTTTCATCCCATTGCTTCTAGTCTTTCCTTGTACAAATGAGAATAGAGCTTGTCCCTCTACACTGTGACAGTCCTTCAGATATTTGTAGACAGTTATTAAGTCTCTTCTCAGCCTTCTTTTTTGCAAGATAAACATTCCCAGATACTTTAACCGTTCTTCATAGGACATGATTTGCAGACTGCTCACCATCTTGGTAGCTCTTCTCTGAACTTGCTCCAGTTTGTCAATGTATTTTTTTAAAGTGTGGTGCCCAGAACTGGACACAGTATTGCAGGTCTGAGGTCTGACTACTGAAGAGTAGAGGGGGATAATTACCTCATGTGATCTAGACTCTATGCTTCTCTTAATACATCCCAGAATTGTTTGCCTTTTTGGTCTCTGCATCACATTGTTGATTCATGATCAGTTTATGATACCCAAGTCTTTTTCACATGTGCTGCTGCTTAGCCCAATTCCTCCCATTCTGTATGTGCTTTTTTCATTTCTGTTGCCCAGATGTAGGACTTTGCATTACCATTCTGTTAAAGCTTTTCTAGCATCTTCTTACATAATTATGATGCTAGGAGAAAGTTATTTGCAAACAACAGCAAGGGCGGCCGTGATTGACAGCTACCTTCCTAGGATAAAGGCTAGTTGGGAGACAACTTTGATTCTAGCTACTTAATACACCCTAGTGTATGTTGCGACTTGAATTGGTCATCTAAAAAAAGGAAGGAAGATCTCCTTGACATCTGGTCATGGCCAACACTTACACATGGCAGCCTATAAAGGACTATAAAGCCAAGATAGGCTAATAGGTGCCTTATCAGTGACAAGCAACCTTATATTGGAATCCATAGATATTCCAATGCACTATATATTAAGTGTAAAAGCCCTTTAGTGGAACAAAAAAAGTTGTAGTTGGATCAAGTTATAAAAAAGTCAGTATAAAGCTTTTTCATTAAAAGTATTTTTATTGAATAAAGGTAATAAAAGACACAAAATAAACTGATTAAAACTGTATTAAGAAAACGTTTGATCAAATTGTCGATTGACATGAAAAAAATAATTCTTAAATGTTAGTAGATAAAAAGCTGCAATACATTTAAGGCTGTAATATTCATTCCTTCATTCATTTTCAAACCTTTTGATATGCTGTTGACATCCAGCATCTAATTTCAGACTTTTCTCATGTACGTACATCCCTCCCAGTAATTCCTGCTGTTGTCTTCATTAGCTCCTATGTCTCAGCTTCATTCTATTCTCCTTAGGGAGAACAACTATACTACACACTAAGTGAGGAGACTCAAATGACCATGCACGCTCCTCTGGGTAATATGCAAATAAGGGAGATGGAATAAATCCTCCACAGTGCCACCTATTGAAAGGCAGCATTCCTTCAAGCCAAAGTCAGACTTTTTAGTCTGGCTTTGCTTTTAATTCCCGGTCATTGTAACAAGGCTTGTATAAAAAGTCTGACTTTGGCTTGAAGAAATGCTGCCTTTCAATAGGTGGCACTGTGGAGGATTTATTCCATCTCCCTTATTAGCTTCATTCTTGTACTGCTCTCTTCTTCTTGAGGTATCTTTTCTCCCTGACAGACACTGGTGCTGAGAAGTGTGTGATTTCCCTCTCCTTCCTCTTGCGGAGTGTCTCTTTCCTCTATACACTAATACATGGCGCCTGTGTGATTTCTCCTCCCTCGACCTCTGCTTTCTTCCCTATCTATACTCTGATATAATACAGTCTGTATAGGTGGTGTAGAACCCCAAAGTTGGGGTACCACAGCACTGCTATTGCTATTGCTACCTCATAGAAAGTGTGTGTGTGTGTATATATATTTCTAAATGTGTGTAATTAGGTGTATATCCCTTTAAATGGTTAAGCAAGTGTTAAACTCTGGTGTTCCTACTACCTAATCTTGCATGACTTTGTAGAATACACCCTAACCTGTTCTAATACCTGTCAGTCACCCCTAGCTAGCCTGGGATTGGATAGAGTGTTTTCCCGTAGCTTAGGACTGGTATAGTGGAAAGACATAAAAGGTAGTGAGTGGGCGGGGTTAGCTAGTCTAGTTCTGGAGGTTGCCCTGTCAAGAGGCCCTAGAGATAAAGACCAGGGAGGAACAAGGAGAACATCTACCACAGTCAGTGCAATGGGGAGCTAGACTATAGAAGTGTGGGTTCTACCAAGAAAAGTTATGGTAGTGTGTTAGCCAAGGAGAGAGATAGAGAGAGGAAGAGGAGAAACAGATAGGTAAAGACAAGGAAATCAAGTCACAAATTACTGTCAGCAATAGTCCAGTGTACGAATGTACGGTCTAGTAACAGTCTCCTTAGAAAAGTCCAGGAGTAGTCAATGTCTGCAATTGAAGTCTAGAGTTCTCATCTATCTTAAGTAAATGCAATGTAATTTGTGCTACTATTGCAACGTCCAGTGATCTCTCTCCATTCAATAAAGAGTTAAATTGTTTTCATCATCTAAAGTCTGTTTCTTCCCATCAATGATATACTGCACTGGAGTACCCCACAACACTACAGGAGTGCAAGGACTACTATCCCCATTATTGTTTAGTTCTTCCATTTTCATATTTATTATTTTTGTTTAAATCGGGTCTCTACCCATATACAGACTGGCATCATGACAACCAACAACTTACTCTACCTGACTCCATGGGTAGCAGGCCATAACAGCTGCCTATTTCATTCTTTTATTTATTATTTTTTACCACTGGCTTAAGTAGGCCCCGTAGACCACCATTTTTACCATTTGCCAGGAGGAGCAGTAGAGCCACCGTGACTACCATCTCATTTCTGCCCCACTGCTTAACACCTCCTAGGTCTGGGTCACTGCAGGTGGTTTTACATGGGATGACTGATAGGTGGATAAACGCTCAACAGCTGTCCCAAACAACTGTGCTTTTATACAGAAGCAATATCAGTCACAGAATGAAGACTGAGTATGCCAGAGATCTCTTCCGGTCACCCGTCTCCATTCAGAGTAAACAGGCAGCCGTTCGAAGATGAATGACTACCTGGTTACACGGACCAACAGTCACTTTGTTTATAGGTGAGCAAAAAAAACAAGTGACTCTAAGGCTGGGTTCTCACAGGGCGTATTCCCGGCGGAAATCTCGCAGTTTGGCCACAGCGAAAAAAACAAGAGATTTAAGCCAGGAAAGCGCTGCTTCAAAACCCACGGCTCTTAGCCGTGGGTTTTGGAGTGGCTTGGTCGCGCGCTTTTTTCTTTGCCTAAGGGCTCCTTTCCACTAGTGAGATAATCGCGCATTTTCGCTGCGATGCGAGAGTGCGATCTCTCGCAGGAAAGTGCCACACATGTTCTTCTATGACTTTCCACTAGCGATGGTTAAGGTCAAGCTGCGATACGAGGATTAAAAATCGCAGCAGGGGGATTGTTTCAGCAATTTGCATTTTTCTGTCGCCCATATAGTGCAATGGCAAAACAGATTCTCCCATCGCAATGCAAAAGCTTGCGATTTTTTGCAGCGTTGCGATGCGATTTTAACATCGCGATTTTCTCGCAGTGATATCGCTATCGCCAGTGGAAAGGAGCCCTTAGAGGAGGGCATGGCCGCAATGGAAAAAAAATGGACATATAGGGGCCAGCGAATCAGTCCTACATTGCCAGCTTAAGCCGGCTTTGCTGCGACGGATTCGCCATTTTGTGTGGACGAGATTTCTGAGAAATCTCATCCACATGGCTGGATAATCCTGGAATTAGCGGCCGCAGAATTTTTGCGACAAATCCACCTTGTGTGAACCTAGTGAGCGATTTATTACTCACTGGTCTTGTTGGGCCCCATGTTTATACATGATGACAGTCACCCTTAATCTCTCTTTGGAGCGATTACCTAGGTGACTATAAACCTCTGAAAGCCGCCTATGATCTGCTCTCTTGGATAACTTGGATGCTTTCCCTCCTCTACACACTGATCTGCCACGTACAACCTCTAACCTCTCTACTGCTACTTTTACACAAAAAGAGTATCTTTCAAAAAAATTGCTTTAACGTTTAAATTTGAATGATAATCGTTCAGTGTAAACACGGCCAACGATCGAATAATGAACGATAATCGTTCATCATTCATTTCATTTTATGAAAATCATTATTGGTTCATTCGCTAATCGTTCGGCTTAAATACTGATCGTTCATTTGTTCTTATTCATTGGCACATCAAACGATTTATCTGCCTGTATAAACAGGCTGCACGAGCGTATGAGCGGACTGTGTCATCATTCGCTCATGCGAACAATAAATCGTTCCGTGTAAAAGCTCCCTAACATTGAGAGACGGGAGGATGAGAGCCGCAACAGCCAGGTGCAGTCTACTGTGATCTATGTCAGAAGCAGCAGAACAGCAAGCTATAGTGAAGGGGTTAGACTGGGTTCACGTCGTTTGGAGGTTCCTTCACAGACCTGGCACAAAATACCAGAAGAAATAGCGCTGCATGCCAGTAAAATGGATGGCAGCTGAGCGGAAACCAAGCAGACCCATTATAGTTTATGGGGTTCATTCAGCTCTGTTCGATTCTATAATGGTCCCATTCAGCCGTGGGGATTTCCCTTTCTTGCTTCCCAAATGGCAAATGGAAACAGAACCCTCGATACGGATGTGCAAGCAGCCTTGTATAGACTGTACAGCTGCAAAATGGAAGCAATTTTTTATTAAGTCTATGTAGAAAGTTGCTTCATTTTACATTTAGGAAGCAAATTAATAATTTAAAATCAGTGCACAGGTGTCCCTAGTGACAAGTACAGATGAATGTCCTCAGTGGATCTCATTGTAACAAAAAGCATCACATAAAATACAAAGAACACGCAAGGCTATCTGGACAAGGGGTGAATGCACCGTCTGAAGGGCTCAGTCACACGGGCGCATCGGCACCCGTACACTGGCGCCGATGCGCCCGTGTGACTGAGCCGTTACTACAGAAAGAAGACGCAGAAAGAATGCCTCATGGGTTAAGACTAATTTTATCCAATTACCCCCTTCGGGTTCAGTCACACGGTGCATTGACACCTGTGTTACTGCAGGTAGCAGACGGCCGTACCTGAAGACGGACGTCTCTCTGCAGCGCTGATGAAAGAACACATGACCGGCAATGAAGCCGGTCACATGTTCTTCCTCCCGTGCTGCAGAGAGATGTCTGTCTTCAGGTACGGCCGTCTGCTACCTGCAGTAACACGGGCGCCGATGCTCCGTGTGACTGAACCCGAAGGAGGTGATTGGATAAAATTAGTCTTAACCCATGAGGCATTTGGGATATTGAAACTGTTTACAAGGTACCCTATAGGGTTAAATTATAAGAGCAATTTTCTATATACTAAGTGTCTTGTTACCAGAAATTTTAGTCTGTGTTCATGTTTACTTTATGCTGTGAACAAGAGCCCCTTGTGGCTCGAAATGTGTCTGCATTTGGACACTAATGGAGTTTTTATCCTGTTTTTCTACAATGGACTAATAAAGGAGCGATTGTATTAGAGCTGCTGCCCTTTTTTTTTTTTCATACGTGGGGCTACATACGGCTTTTTGGATCACTTTTATTGCGTTTTTTCGGAGGCAAAATGCTAAAAATTAGCATTTTGCCTAATTTTTTTAGTGTTTTTTTACGCTTTTTGCTGTGCAGGATAAAAAGCATGTTCAACCTATTGTACGTATCGTTACGGACACGACGATAGCAAATATGTGGTATTTATAAAAATATATATTTTTTATGCTAATATGAGAAAAAGCCCAAAAAAGGGTTTTTTACAATTTTTTTTGCATTTTTATTTTTTGTACATTATTTTGATCTTTTTCTGCACCATTTTTTTCCCTCTGAAGGACTTAAACCATACCAGCTCTGATCGCTATGATAAGGCATTGCAGGACTTCTCTCCTGCAATGCCTTATCGCTTATAACAGTGAACATAGGCAATGTTAATAAAGGACGCCGGTATCTGGCATCCTGTTGCCATGACAACCATCCAGGCTCTCTGCGATTATATTGCGAGGACCCGATTACATCACAGAGGGAACGCACTCCCTCTGTGAACTCTTCCTATGCCTCGATCTACATAGCTCACTGCAGGGAAGGGGTTAACAGGTGGGGCGCATCTCTGATGCACCTCCACTGTTGCAGCAGGAGGCCAGGTATCAGTGACAGCTGGCTCCTGCTGCTGAATAGCACGAAATCGCTTATGATCTTGCGCTATCCAGTACCCCGCTGCCATGACGTACCCTTACGTCATATGAAGGGAAGGGGTTAATAGAAATGAGTAAGTTTTTAGAAAGGGTATAATTCCTTATGGCATACTTTTTAGAACTCCAAAATACTCCCATAAAATCCAAATATTTGTGACATAAACAATAGTCACTTCTAAACTCTTTCTCCAAGTTCAAACTAAGGAACAGTGAAAGTTCAGAGAATAAAGGTATTTTTATATGGCATGACTGTTGGGCACATAAGTACCCAGTCCAGTGCCTGTGGCTCCTTTGCTTTGACATATGATCAATAGTCATTCAGAGAAAGGTGTTAGCCCAATTGTGCTGTTCAATATACTGTGGGTGCAAAATGTTATGTGTCGGGACTCGAACCCGGGACCTGTGCTCCAGGCAATGGCTCTAACCAGGGAACTACCAGCCTGTTGAACAGCTTCCCTGCTGAACCTGTTCCCATTCCTTGCTCCTGCTAACCCAGTTCATGTTTGGCTCCACCCTGTCTTGTAATTGACCACCCTATATAACCTGACCTGGCACTTCCCATCCTTACTGATCTGCACCAGATACAACAAGAGATTTCAAACCTTGAACCACATCATTACAATGTGGTTGAACAAGCGCAGAGAAAATCATCTCACACAACACAATGGGATGTGTTAACCAAGAAATTCTCCGTTTTATTGTATTAATACACAGCTTTTATAGACAAGCGGGTAACTTTCAAGTTGAGACAGAAAGGGGTGTTAGAAAACCAAACACAGTTACATCATTCATTTTGTTCCAACTGGTTTTCCTTTAAAGTGTAAAGAATGATCACGTTCTGATGACTTCTCATCTAGCTCCATTGTGCTGATAGAAATCACCCATTTCTTGTCTTCTCAGACTTTCTGTCTCGTTCTCAGGTGATTGTAAGCAAAGGTAAAATTTGCATTAACATTGTGTGAGGAATTTACTCAGCAGAGCATTCTGCTTGCAAACATGTCCGAAATTAGACTGAAGTACAAATTAAATCATAGAAGATATAATTTCCCTCACAGAGGTGGAGCATGCTGGAGATGGCTTCCATTTACCCACTTCCATTCACTGCAAACAAGCAATTGCTCAGTAGACAGCGACATTTTCTTTTTAACCAGATGCAAGGAGGAACATTTAATTCCCAAAGCACTTTGCCCGAGGAATTCTATTCTGCACACCTATAATACCCTTTATGCACAACGTCTATGCCAAAGGACTTCTGAGACTCTACGGAACCATGTTATTCACATCCTCAGCACCAAGAGAAAGGCCCTTATGGAGATACAAACTTTAAGGAACACACTTACAGAGGAATTGAAACAGGAAATGCAACACTATTACACAACACTATGGTGCTGCCTAATTAAGAACAAGGAAAAGAAACTCCAAAGACTTCGACTCAAACCAGGCCTGTACCCAAACACAGATCAGGAACACCACGAGTCTGTCAGGCTACGACAGAACTCCCAACAGGACATGGACACAGGTAAAATTAGCTGTGTTATCAATCTGTCATCTCACAACCCCTAGTAATGTGGAGCTCAGTGTCCTCTCCAGGGGACTTTCATTCTGTCCTACTAAAACGGTTGACAAAACAGAACTCTATAGTAACATGGAGGAATATTTCAGGAGACTTATACTGAAAAAGTTCTTCCATGACAAAGAGGAGACAAGATTTTCAAGCACCAAACACAAGAGAAACTAGGGGCCAAGAAAATGTCAGATTGGACACCCCTCCTGGCCGCAACCCTACTTTGGACAAATATATAGCCTTTAGGCATGCGGTACAATCTACTATACTGGACAAGCAGAAAAAGGAAGCATACAATATGCACTCAAAGACAACAAGGAGATCACCATTAGTCCTATCTGTGGGCTCCAGAAAACATTTGGACTTAATACCAGGGAAACCCCAGGGTTGGAACATTCTGCATGCTTCAAAACTACACAAATCTGGCAACCCAGGGAGGCCAATTATCTCAGGTGTGGGAACCCTAACTGAAGGAATCTCAGGATGGGTAGAAGGTTACCTTAAACCACTGGTGAGAAACACAACCAGCTACTTGCAGGACACCACGGACCTACTGAACAAACTATCAACCGTAGGTCCCCTCCACAATGGCGCAATCCTGGCCACCATGGATGTGGAATCCTTATACTCCAAGATCCCACATAAAGATGGACTGACCACCTGCCAGACACACCTTGAGGCCAATGGAGTTGCCTCTGAATCCGTGTTACAATTCATGAGATTCATCCTCACACACAATTATTTCTCCTTTAGCAAAGAGATATTCCTGCAACTCACTGGAACCGCCATGGGCATTAAAATGGTACAGCAATATGCCAACCTTTTCATGGCAAAACTGGAGAGACTTTCTGGCCTCCAGTAAACCATTGGCCTACTTCCGCTACATTGATGACATCATAATCATCAGGACCAACACCGAGCAAGAACTAATAAAATTCCATGAGAGATTCAATGCATTCCACCTACCATAAATCTGACATTAAGCCATCTTAAAAGGACATTTTTAAATCAGGGCTACCATCCCACCTCAATTGATGACCAAATCACCAGAGCCACCAGGATACCAAGAAATCAATTATTCCAATACACAGAAAAGGATGATAATGGCTCACAGCTAGAGATACTAAGGAAAACCGCAAAGAAACTCCATCATACTCTACAGAAGGATGACCTCCTAAAAAACATATTCCCGGACCCTCCCCTTCTGTGTTATAGGCAACCTCCAAATTTGAGGAACTTTACACACAAAAAGAAACTTATCCATGTAATGTAAGGAGTTGCAAGACCTGTTCACATGTACGGACCACGGACAGGATACAAATCCCGAACACACAACAGAACTATAAGATCCATGGGATATTCCCATGTTACACGTCAGATGTTGTGTACATGATCCTGTGCAGTAAATGTCCTGTTGGCCTGTTGGGGGCCTTTATATTGGAGAAATAGGACAGAAACTTAAACCGAGGATGAGGTTTCATCATCATACAATTAAACAGAGGAAGACAGAATTACCTTTGAATTAACATAGAAGACATGAAAGCTATTACCCTGAAAGGCAATTTCAAGTCACAAAGCCATAAAAGAATTTGGGAATATAAATTTATAACAACTTTTGACATTTTCAACAGAGTGTTAAATTGTTCTAGAGGATTCATGCATGAATGAGAAATATGAGAAACTTATAGCACAGATAACACTGTAGAGCTGGTGACCTCCCAACACTAATTCAGGGACGATAAAACCTTCTCATCTTTATCAGTGACTATTTAAGTATGTTTCTATTTCTGTTGAAGTATTTTTTTAAGTGCAAATTAATTAAATCCATGTCTGTGCCTTGTCTTAAGTATGAGTGTATAAATATGCATGCCTCTTTGGTTTTATTTCATTTTGCCTGAGGAAGAACTCTGAGCAAGTTTGAAAGCTCACATTAACATCATGTATTTTTGTTAGCCATTGAAAAGGTATCATATCTGCAAGATCACTTGGTTTCTCCTGCTGGGAACAATCATATTTTACTCTACTGGCTTAGGCTGTCTGTCCACGGGTGGGTTTGAATTGCATTCCCCACGGCGGTAATCCGGCCGCGGGGACCGCAGTGAATGCTCTCCATAGCGTTGCTATGGAGAGCACAGCCCCCCTGTCCATGAGCGGAGAATCATTGCGATTTTCTGCTAGCAGACAGCAAATCGCAGCATTCATAACTGATCACTGCCCCTTATAAACATCTCAGCGATCAAGTGAAAAATGAACAGATACTCATTTGTTGGCTGATTGAATATGTTATGCTGACATTAACCCCTTAGTGACCAAGCCTGTTTGCGCCTTAATAACCAGACCAAATTTTGGAAATCTGACATGTGTCACTTTAACATAGAATAACTCCGTAAAGGTTTTGCATATCCAAGTGATTCTGACATTGTTTTTTCACATATTGTACTTCATTTAGTGCTAAAAAAAATCTGATAGAATTTGTGTATATTTATTAAAAGCACCAAAATTGGGAAAATTTTGAAAAAATTGTCATTTTTTCACATTTACAACTGCAATTTCTCAAATATGTGCAAACATACTGTACAAATTCTTGATAAGATATATATTTCCATCTGTTTACTTTATTCTGGACACACATTGGTAAAACCATTTAGGAGACGTACAAATTTAACATTGATTTTTAACATTTTGAGGAATATTTTCCTTTCCTACACCAAGCCAAGATTGCAAAGGCTCGTAGGTGTCAGAATGATAGATAGCCCCACAAATTACCCTCTTTTAAAAACTACAGCCCTTAATGAATTCACTGAGGGGGGTCATGAGTATTTTTACCCCACAGTTTTTTTTTTCAGGAATTAATGCAATTTAGAGGAGAAAAAATAAAATTTCATATTTTTGCAAATATGTCATTTAAAAGACGGGATTTTTTTTTCTATAGTGCACATGAAAATGAGGACTTACAACCCAAAATGGATACCCCCGTTTGTCCTGTGTTCAGAAACATACCCATTGTGGCCCTAATCTTGTGTCTGTTTGCACAACGGAGTCCAAACAGAAAAGAGCAGCCGGTGGCTTTCAGAACAGTCATTTTGCTTGAAAGCGATTTAGGCCCTATTGCCAAATTGTAGAGCCCTTGAGCGACCAAAACGATGGAGAACCCCGACAAATGACCCCATTTTGAAAACTAGACCCCTTAACGAATTTATCTAGGGGTGTAATGCGCATTTTTACCCCACAGTTTTTGAATGAATCTAAGCAAAGCAGGAGGAAAAAAATTATGATTTTAATTTTTTGGCAATTATGTCACTTTTAAAACCATTTTTTTTCTAAAGCATACATAGGAATGAAGACTTATACAGCAAAATGGATCCCCCTGTTTGTCCTGTGTTCAGAAACCTACCCATTGTGGCCCTAATATTATGTCCGTATTCACAACGGGGCCCAAAACGAAAGGAGCAGCCGGAGGCTTTTAGAACAGACATTTTGCTTAAAGGGGTTGTCCCGCGAAAGAAAGTGGGATTATACACTTCTGTATGGCCATATTAATGCACTTTGTAATGTACATCGTGCATTAATTATGAGCCATACAGAAGTTATTCACTTACCTGTTCCGTTGCTAGCGTCCTCGTCTCCATGGTGCCGTCTAATTTCAGCGTCTAATCGCCCGATTAGACGCGCTTGTGCAGTCCGGTCTTCTCCCTGGTGAATGGGGCCGCTCGTGCCGGAGAGCTGGTCCTCGTAGCTCCGCCCCATCACGTGTGCCGATTCCAGCCAATCAGGAGGCTGGAATCGGCAATGGACCACACAGAGCCCACGGTGCACCATGGGAGAAGACCCGCGGTGCATCGTGGGTGAAGATCCCGGCGGCCATCTTGCTAAGGTAAGGAAGAAGTCGCCGCAGCGCGGGGATTCGGGTAAGTACTAAACATTTTTTTTTTTTAACACATGCATTGGGTTTGTCTCGCGCCGAATGCGGGGCCTATTGAAAAAAAAAAAAAAACGTTTCGGCGCGGGACAACCCCTTTAAAGGTGTTTTAGGCGCCATTGATTACTTGTAGAGCCCATTAACGGCCAAAACGACAGGGGACCCCCACAAATGACCCCATTTTGAAAACTAGAACCCTTAACGCATTTATCTAGAAGTGTACTGCATATTTTTACACCACAGTTTTTGGATGAATCTGAGCAAAACAACTGGAAAAAATTTTGGCAATTGTATCATTTTAAAAAACATTTTTTTTGTATAGCACACATATGAATGAAGACTTTCACCCCAAAATGGATCCCCCTGTTTGTCCCATTTTCAGAAACGTACCCATTGTGGCCCTAATATTATGTCTGTATGCACAACGGGGCTCAAACCGAAAGGCACATCAAACTTCAACTGTGTCTTAACTTTTACGTAATCGCCATTGTCCATTGGATAACGACGATCATGTGACAAAGGACTGCTCACCTTGATCACTGCTCCAGGCTCTTGGCTACCTTTAGTAGCCAGGAGCAAGGAGACTTTGAATTTCCTGGGCCCTCCACAGCTTCTCCGCTTGCGTCAGCCATTTTGCCAATGGGCACATGCATCAAAGTTAGGGAAAAGTCCGCGGATAAAGATCCCATCAAGGGGACATCGCCAGAGGCCCTAGGTAAGTAATTTCACCTCCCCTCACGGATCGGATCCGTGATTGGAAGTGAAACTTGAACTTTTTTTACTTTTACGTGATCGCTGTTTTCAATTGGAATCGGCGATCACGTGACCATGAACCACGTACTGCGTGCCCCCATGAAATTTCCAGGTTTTCGGCTACCTTTGGTAGCCAGGAGCAGGAAGATTTTAAATTACCCTGGCAATCTCCGGCTTTTGCACTTGCGTCCGCCATCTTGGCGGCGGGTGCATGCGCAGAAGCCGTGGTGCGGTCTATGGATAAATCCGGGGCTTTAAGTATGCTATTTTATCTCCCCTCATGGATATTATACGTGAGGGGAGATGAAACCTAAACTTTTTTTTTTTTTTTAACTTTTTTATACTTTGGATAGCAGCAACCATGTGACCGGGAACTGCATACAACAGCTCCCGGTGCCATCTCTCTGCTCTCGGCTACACATGGTAGCCGGGAGCCAGAGCGATTTTTAATTTCCTGGGCAGCGCACCCAACGTATGACGTCTGGTGTGCATGCGCAGAAGGCACTGTCGGGAGACGAGAGGCCAGGACATCGCGGAGAAGGCGGGTGAATACTTTCAGCTGCCCTGATAGATCGGATCCGTCAGTGCAGCTGACTTATTAAGTCTTTAAAATTTATATTGACTTTTATATGATTTACCAAATGCCGGCGATCATGTGACCTGGAGAGGGGACATGCGGCCCGGAATGGCAGCTCCAGGTTGCCGGCTACCTCCAGGAGCCGGCAGCATGGAGCTGTCACGTCCTCAGCTTCCAGGGCCTTAATCCCTACAGAAAACATGTTTTTACGTCCTCAGGGATTAAGGCACAGCAAGCTAGGATGTAAAAAGGCAATGGGCTGGTCACTAAGGGGTTAAAGGGCCACTCCAGTAATTTTTAAAAAATTAATTCATTATGTATTTATCCCCCAGTGTATATATAATTCAACTAGTGTGACCTTAATTGATTATTTCTCTCTGTCTGAAAGTCCTGGCCTCTTTTTCATCACATGTAATCTCCATTTAGATCTGCTTGGGGTTATGATGTCAATAAGTAGTCAAATTCATAGTCTGTGTGATGCTCTCATGTAAATGCATTATGGGATTGATGTGAAGCTGAATGTAGAAAAAAATCTCACTAACAAGATGGTACCTGATAAACATTAGACAGGAGACTACACTGCATGGAAGTGGCTGGAGCACACAGAGGAGAGGGGGGGCAAGGATGGAAAAATGTGTTTTCGCTGGAGTGGCCCTTTAAAAATCATCATTTGTCAGCAGCATATCTCTCTGTGTAAACGCGACTTACACTGCAAACTATAATCTAACAGTATGTGAACTAATGATTGTCCTGTGTGATTGTTCTCAGTGCGAGAAACCAAGTAATCTTGTAGATATGATACCTTTTAATGGCTAACAAAAATACATGATGTTACAGCAAGCAAGCTTTCGGGGATATCTTGCCCCCTTCGTCAGGCTAGTGAATGAAACTAGTTTGGATGGCACATAATTATGACATACAGATGCAGAGGAGAGGGAAGAAGAACACATTCCTTTTGAGTACAAATTTATGGTCATGTTTGACACCCTCAAGAATGGATTGAACCTCAGCCCGGGATTCTTGCATAAGTGGAAAATATGAAAGGTCTGAAGGAGATCAAGAGGGATGTCCTCCTACAAATCATTTTTTTTCTTTTGCTTTAAAACTTCATAAAAATGTAGAACTTGACTTGTAATAATATTGCCATCCACTAGGTGGTGCTGCATCTCCTTCCATGTGTAGGTTGAAGTAGAGATAAGACACATCATGAAACTGTCCTGAGGTCAGTGGACTGATTTACGACATACGTCTCCACTCTGTTTGTTTGTTGTTTTACATTTTGAGTGCAAAACCGTCCCAAATTTCTGTGTGTGACCATTTATTTAGATCAAGAGGAATGTGTTCTCCTCCACTCTGCATCTGTATGTTATAATTCTGTGCCATCTAAACAATCACACATTGCTCTACTGGCTAACACGGTACCAAAGCTTTTAATGATTGTCCTGTTACATATAGTTATGGTGACCAATCCATGGAAGTGGAAATAACAAGATCCAATCAAGAGGCCAACAATTATGTTATCAATCGTGTTATCAATCATGTTATAAAGTTGATCAACACACATTATGAGCAGATATTATGGTCACATGATAAGACCCTTAGGCTTCCGTCGTCCACACTGTAATTTCTGTTCTGATGTTTTTCCTAGCTTGCAAAAAAGTTTAAGAAATTTATAGGTTTTTCTACAAACATTTTTTGTGTTTTTTTTATTGGTCACATGTTTTTTCCTCTATAGAGAAGTCTATGCAAAAAAAAAAACTAGAACAAGAATGCCAACGTATAGCATTCTATGACTTTGAAAAAAAACACCACATACCCAAAAATCATGATAAAAGTTTGAAAAACATCACAAAAGAATAATATTATTTTAGTCTATTTCATAATTCCTTGTTGACCTACAGCAAACATTTAGACATAGTGTTTTGTTGCCACACAGAAAGTGGCAAAAAACAGCAGCAAAACTGCAAAAAGTGTTTAAAAAAAGCCTGACCCCAGTCGTAGTGTTGTATGAAACCATGTGCCTCACCAAGACAAATCCCTTGTAAAATACTATGCAGCTTCTCATAGCCTCGGCAATCAGCTGTTATCGCTGGGGACACTTCTTTATATTACCCATATAGTGTAGTAGGCCACATGGGCAACAACTGTCTTTATGAAACAACCTTTTTTAACTCTTCGTGCAATCCAACATTAATTAATGTCAAATGTGAGTGAGGTCAGTATGTAGTAGGCTCAGGAGCCGAGCCTGGGACATATGCAGCAGGTACTAGCTGTCAAATACAGTTGACACCCGGCCACGGGTGGCTGGGATTTGGAGATAACTCTAATCCTGGCCATTAACCCTTTACATGCCACAAGTCAGTGCTGACTGCAGCATTTAAATGGCTTGACAGATAAGGAAAGGGGTGTCAATCAGATGTTATGACAGCCTGGGGTCTTGTGAAGGCCTCTGCCCCTTTGTACATAAGGGGCAAAGACATTAGGGCTGTTAGGTGACCTCCAACAGTAGAGACAAAATTGCCATATTTATTTGCAGAGTGTGCAATCCAGTTTGGGCTTGTAAAGGGGGAAATCTTATTTGCAGTAAAAGGCTCTGAGGGGGGTAGTGTGAGATGCCAGTCCTTTAGATTTAATAAGATGTAAGTATAGCCGTCCTTGAAGATGAGCAGCATTCTAGGAAACCTTTATCTGTATGCAGTTTCGTAGTATCTCAGAAAGGATGTGGTATTACATACTATATTTTAATTTGAATTGTAGCTTGCACGAAATTCCTTGGCAGTGAACATCAGAGTTGCTTTCATATGAAAGATGTGAGTTCTCGCCAAAACATATCACAAAATGGTCTGCGAATACTATGCAACCTGTTAATAATTAAATCCTGTTGTTGGCATAAAGAAATAACGGTTTTGATAATCTGCTGAAAGTATGGTTTTAGGTCACGGTGGGAATAGATTCTGAGACCCTTCAAAATTTTCAGAAATGTATTAGGAGGACTTCCATATGGGCTAGGTTCATGCAGAGAATAGACTGAAATGAAGAAGGTGCAGCAACTCTGTGATGGTGTATGTAGCCTAGATATTGTCACCGGAGGCTCACAAAAGGGTCTTGGTAAGGATCCATATCCAGAGATTCGTCTGGAGGTGCTGCCAACCAGAGCTGTGCCTGTATGGACAGGGTGTGAAACTGGTAGATAGACGTAGATAGAACTGCTGGATAGGGCACAACCCTCCAAATAATTAACTGAAGTATCAGTTAGGTAGAAGGAACTATTTATTGGATGGAAGTATAATTTCGTCCAATAAAATTCCTTTTACCTAACTGGTTCTTCTGTTCCTTTTTTGGAGGGTTGGGCACTAATCCAGCAGTTCTATCTATGTTTCTCTACCAGTTTAATACAGAGAAGACCTTAAAGGGGTTGTCTCGCGAAATCAAGTGGGGTTATACACTTCTGTATGGCCATATTAATGCACTTTGTAATATACATCGTGCATTAAATATGAGCCATACAGAAGTTATTCACTTACCTGCTCCGTTGCTAGTGTCCCCGTCGCCATGGTTTTGTCTAATTTCGGTGTCTTCTTGCTTTTTTAGATGCGCTTGCGCTGTGCGGTCTTCTCCCTTTGGCTCCGCTCGGCAGCATCAGCGTTTTGGCTCCGCCCACTTGTACGCGTCATCGCGTAGCTCCGCCCCATGACGTGTGACCGTTCCAGCCTCCTGATTGGCTGGAATCGGCACGTGGAAACCATTTCTTACAAAGCTGAGGTAAAATAAAAGCTGCACTGTGATTGTTTGGTATTTGTTATACGGCTGAGGTGAAATTAAAGCTGTGCTGTGATTGGTTCCAATGGACAACAGAGATTTTCTTTAAAATCTCTATCCATACTAATGTGTCTATCATTTAAATTTTAATCCTGGGCAATGCCGGGTATCCCTGCTAGCTTAATAATTGCAGGCGTGCAGCACTGACGTCTGTGCTCACATGTCTGCCTGATTGGGGAGACCTAGTTGATGATGTGCACCCACTTCCCCTTCCGCCACACTTTAATATTCACATACATGCTGCAATGATATCTGCCCTCACGGGTGTGCCTGTTTGGGAAGGCCTAGCTTATATGGTGCACCCCCTTCTCCTCGCCGCACAGCGCGGCACCAGCAGCAGCGTGGAGGTGTGCCTGCGCATCACCAAATAAATCTGTCTTGTCACGCTCCCTGGAGAACTCAAAAAAATTTGGGGGATAAAACATAGCCTATGTCCTTCCTCAAGATATAAGCTGTCTCCTGCCAAATTTCAGCAAAATCACTTCATCGGTTAAGCCGTGAAAAGGTAACAAACAGACAGACAGAGTTACTTTCGCATTTATAATATTAGTATGGATCTAGAAGAATATCTACTGAAGAGTCCACAGATTGGAAAGGTCTCATCTATGAAGACATCGCAAGATTTACCTCGAGTTTGGCTTTCTGATTTTTAGGACTTTGTAAAGGAGAATTTGGCTTTACTGGGAATATAAGATGGCTACCATGATCAACAGGCTGAGGCTCAGAAAGTCAATGTATGTACTGATAGGTGTTTTGGCACAGAGCTCTAAGCCCCTGGGAATCAAAAGTAGGCAGGGGCATTTTATACATCTGCTGTGCTGGGCTCACAAGCTAGTAGCAGAGACAGTCTGGGAAGGAGTCAGGCTGGTGTCTTGGTACTCCTTTTGTTCTTTTCTTGCAGGCCATCAGTATTTGCTAAAGGTAAAACCAAGTACAGGAAAAAGTTTGAGCAACTATTAGGTTAAATTGTATAACCAGCTGGAAATCACATTAATGGATCTTCCGAGGTTGCTACCATCCCAGAATTTGGTTAGGCCACAGATAGTGGTTATGTTTTGCCAAACTTTATGTTCGAGTATAACACACTTTCATCTGTAGTTTCCTGAAATAAAAAAGGCAATGTTCATCGTAAAACAGTGGGCACAATTTGTAATAATGCTATTCATTACAGTTTTATGGCATAGTTCATATTGGATTCAACTTAACACATAAGCTTCCCTGTTTCTAATTCTTCTTCTTTCTTTGAAAGCCACAAGTGAGGAACTTGATGGCCAAATACAAACACCCAACTATTTGACTTGCAGGGTGAACACAATAAGGGCAACACACCTTAGGAAGTTCTGACATACAAACATGAAAAGAAATACAGTAAATAAGTACATTTACTGTCCTAATGTAGCCAAGTTTAATATGACTCAACATGTGGCAATAACTGTCTCTGTCAGTTTGCTTACCCTCTCAGTAGATTTACAATGGCTTTGGTTGTGTTAAAATGAGGTTTTAAACATTTTAATGGCATATGATAACTTGTTGCAGAAAGTTATCATAGTCATATTAAAGACGTTTTCAGGCAAAAACTATTGATGATCTGTCCTTAGGATAGGTCATGAATAGTTAATAGCCAGGGACCCGTCAGATGGGATCCTCGGCAATCACCTGACCTCCCAGGCTAGCTGTCAGTACAGTGGGCCAGACGTCTCATAGGAGACAAGACCGAAAGTGATCTAGCTGGCTTCACTCCCATTGAAATCAATGGGAGTTGAAGCAACTATTACTACGCCTATCCCTGATATCAGAGGCGAAAGTGCCAGAAGCGTGATAGATGCTTCAGTTTCCAATGATTTCCATTGGAGTGAAGCCAGCTAGGCCATTCCTGGCCCCATCTCCCATCATCCACATGTGGCCTGCTGAACAGACTTTTGGTCCGTCCGATATTGTGATCGTCGGGGATCCCGTGTGATGGGTACTCGATGATTAACAATTGATAACCAATCCTGAGGATAGGTTATCAAAAGTTTTTGGCTGGAAAACTCCTTTAATGTTGGCTACACCGAAACATGCATACAATATCACAGCAGCCTGGACATCTGACCTGAAATATAAAAAGCCTAGAAAAACAGTTGTATGTGCACTCCAAAGTGATTGCGAACTGCTTGCAAATATGCCATCAATCAGTGAACTCCTATTCTCAGTAATTTCAGGCATTCCTAGATCACCACTCCTGAGGCACTTTAGTACCACGGATTACAAATTTTCCTGCTTGTAGCTTTGATCCAGTGGCTGCTGTTCACCTACACAGGACATCTTTAATTCTTCAGTGTATATCAAGCACTTACAGTCTACCCCTGTGTGTAGATCCATTCCATGGGTTGGGAGGAGTATCATCACTCCTTAGGGAGAGCACCAAGAAGGTGAGTGAGGAGACTCATGAGGCCATCCATGCTCCTCTGGGTAATATGCAAATAAGGAAGATGGAACAATACTTCTGCAGCGCCACCTATTGGATAGTAGCATTCCTTGACGCTTTATACAGGTATGTAGAGCAATGATTGGGAATTGAAAATCAAGCCAGAATTCATACACAGACAGCTGTTTCAGGTTTTTTTCCCCTCATCATCATCAGTAGGATCCTGGCTTGACTAGTGAAAGGCCTATGGCATGGGTCGAGGGGGGTAACATCACTCCTTAAGGAGAGCACCAAGATGGTGAGTGATCCATTCCATAAAATGGCCTTTCAAAAAGATTACAGAATATATTTGATCTTAAGGTAATCATACCATAAATAGCTAGTGATGGTCACTCAGTGAATGGAGGTGAATCGGCAGGAAATCACTTCTGGCTGTCCACCTCCATTCACAGTTAACACAAAATCGTTCATAGATTATTGACTGCCTGTTTACAAAGGCTGGTTGTCGTACGACTTTTATGTCTGCACAAACTGAAAGAGGAGCGATAAGTGAACAATTATTATCATTCGTCGTTCAGTTGCTGGAAGCATTTACATTGTATAATTATTGTTCAGATTTGCTGAACTATATTGTTCAGTGTTAAAGGGCCACATCTCCTGTTGGATTTCAACATGCCTGATCTTTCCTTTCCCCAACATGTGCCATTGGGATAAAGAATCTGAACCCCTCCATACACATTAGAGAATTGTCCGTTTTGTGAGAATTTGTCGGAATTGGCAAATGTTCATCTAATGTGTATGGCTAGCCATTAGACAAAAGGAAGATAAAGCTTCCCTGCTACTAATGGCAGTCAGTTGCTGAAAGATCTACAAATTAGTGCTTCCCTTCAGTCTTATTAGGGTACTGGTAATACTTTGTAGAGATCAAGGACATATAGAAAACTTTAAGACAATGCTGCCTGGGAAAATTATGCAAAATAGCTCATCTCTAGAATCAGTACCCCAGTGCTGCTGTTTAAATGGCATTTTTCAATTTAATTACAACAAACTAAGGACAGTTTCACATCTGCGTTGGAATCTCCATTGAGAGGTTCCATCACAGATCAGGTTTAAAAAAATGAAAGAAAAAAGTGCTGTACAAGCTGGGCAGCTGAAGCGGAAACCAAATGGACTCCATTATAGTCAATGAACTTTGATCAGCCCTTTTTGGTTCCATCCATCTGGCCACGAGAATTCACCTTTCCTGCTCCCCGAATGCAGCAGGAAAGTAGAACCTCAGATGCAGGTGTGAAACAACCCTAATAAACATATCTTTTATGACTGTGCAATAGAATTGCAAATATTCAATCCATCACTTTGGCCTTAAAGGGGTTGTACCAAAATGTAATATCTCCTATTCCCAGGATAGAGTTTAACTTTGATTGGTGAGGGTCCAACAATTGGGACTCCCACTTATCCTGTCAAAGATCCCAGCATGAATATAGGGGAGATCATACAGGAGATTGCTGAGCACTTGTCATTGGCAATTTCTTATGCTTCAATTGAAATAATTGAAATGAATGAAGTGGCATCGCGTATGTGAGACCTTCAGTCTGTTTTGTACCCTGTTTCCCCGAAAATAAGACGCGTCCTATATTAATTTTTGCTCCCAAATATGCGCTACGTCTTATTTTCAGGGGGTGTCTTATTTTGCCGCAGCAAATCCGTCTGTGGCCGCTAATCCCTCAATTGGCCAGCTTTGTGGACAAAATTTCTCAGAAATCTTGTCGCTATGGGACAGCAAATCTGTCACGGCAAAGCTGGGAGAAGCCGGTGTTGTGGTGCGGATTCACCGGCCACTGAAACGGAAAAGCGTGCAGCCAGGTCGCTTCTAAACAAGCGGCTGAGTGCCGTGGGTTTTGAAGCAGCACTTTCCCGGCTGAAATCTCGCTGTTTATCGCTGTGGCCAAATTGCGAGATTTCCGCTGGAAATACGCTCTGTGAGAACCCAGCCTTAAGAATCACACACAGGTTGCCTGACTCACACACAGAGCCATAAAAAAATAAGGGCTGTAAAGTAACGTACCTGTCTGCAGACAGAAGTTCCTGTACCACTTGTAAGCAGGGATGGTATTGCAGCTTCCGGCCACCAGGGGGAGCTCATCACAGCAGACATGTACAGCAGGAACAGAACGTACAGTATGGACTTTTCCAGCCAGCAAGGGGAGCTCACAACAGCACAGCAGGGACAGGATAACAGCAGACTGTCTGCAGATCTACCTATACATCTGGAGGTACGAGACAACGGGGATGGCAGCAGGGAACAGGCCTCTTGACTTGCCTGCACACTTTACTATGCCTTACTATCAGGGGTGCCTTATATTTGGGACTTCTGCAAATTTCAGGGGGTGCCTTATTTTCGGGGAAACACGGTAGGTACCTGCTAGGTCGCACTCTAATCAATCATAAAGTTATCACCTATCCTCTAGATAAAGGATAACATTTTATCTGGGCACAACCTTTAAGTGTGCTGAATAATAAAATTATTAATTATTGCTATTATTTTTGGATTATTTTTTCCATAACACTGCAAGTCGGGGCTTACCAAATGATGGTCACGTACACTCTTAGAAGGCTCTTGCTTTTGACTTCTGCATTTTGAATCTCCAGACTGTCTTTTAACTTAACAAAAAAATACACATTTTTTTATTGATGTACCGTGTTAGTAAATGAAATCTAAAAAATACATGGATGAAAGTTACACAAATTGTATAATATCTAACTAAAAGCTGAAGGAACAATAGAAAATATAGAGAAGGAATTGAATACTAATATCAACAGCTTATTGGTAGTTTTATCAACCCCTTAGTGACCAAGCCTGTTTGCACCTTAATGACCAGGCCAAATTTTGGAAATCTGACATGTGTCACTTTAACATAGAATCGCTCCGTAAAGGTTTTGCATATCCAAGTGATTCTGACATTGTTTTTTTTGCCACATGTTGTACTTCATTTAGGCGGAAAAAATAGTCCGATAGAATTTGTGTATATTTATTAAAAGCGGTAAAATTGGGAAAATTTGGGAAAAAGTATCATTTTTTCAACGCCAATATTTCTAATTTGTGCAAACATACATAATTTTTGATAAGATATTTATTTCCATTTGTTTAGTTTTTTTAACCATTTAGAAGACGTACAAATTTAACATTGATTATTAACATTTTGAGGAAAATATTTTTACCCCACGGTTTCTTTTCAGGAGTGAATGCAATTTAGGGCTCCTGCACACTTGCATTTTTCTTGCACGTTTTTTTCACACGATATCGCTGCGTTTTTTTCCCGCGACTGTCAATGGGACTTTCTAATGTTAAAAATGCATTGCACAAAAATTGCAAAGCACAAACTTGTGATGCGTTTTTAACATTAGAAAGTCCCATTGACAATCGCGTGAAAAAAACGCAGCGATATTGTGTGAAAAAATCACGCAAGAAAAACAAGTGTGCAGGAGCCCTTAGAGGAGAAAAATAAAATGTCATATTTTTGCAAATATGTCATTTTAAAGATGGCTTTTTTCCCATAGTGCACATGAAAATGAGGATTTGCACCCCAAAATGCATACCCCCATTTGTCCTGTCTTCAGAAACATACCCATTGTGGCCCTAGTGTTATGTCTGTATGCACAACGGGGCCCAAAATGAAAGGAGCAGCCAGTGGCTTTCAGAACAGAAATTTTGCTTGAATGTGTTTTAGGCCCCATTGCACACTTGTAGAGCTCTTGAGTGGCCAAAACTATGGAGAACCCCCACAAATGACCCCATTTTAAAAATTAGACCCCTTAACGCATTCATCTAGGGGTGTACTGCGTATTTTGACTGCACAGTTTTTGAATGAATTAAAGCAAAGCAAAAAATTATTTTGCCTTAAGTGGGGCTGCCGGCAGCAGCAACTCCATTGAAATCAATAGAAGGGCTTTGCGGTCCCCTCCCACAGCTGTCACTGCTGTGACAGCTGTGGCAGGGGATTCTTTACTCCCCATGCAGTAGAAACCCCGGAAAACTCTGCTGACAACTCAGTGCTCTGCACATTTCAGCACTAAAGCTGTCCACAGAAACCTTCCGGATTTTAACTACATGGTCAGTGCAGCAAGCCCCGGAGATTTTCCGGGCGTGCCACTCAATGGGTTAATAGAACACTGTATTTCTCCAGTATATTACCTGTTCTTCTCTGCTGCCCTTCTGATCCACCAGTTCTGCGCTCAATTTTCAGCCATCCAAGATGGCTGCAGCAATTTTCTAACTATCTAATGTACACTGTGTTCTTCTCTCTGGTTGGCCAGTGCTAATCATGTGGACTGCTATAGCCAATCCGAGAGCAGGTAAGGTGCAATGGTAGTCTAACACTAACAATGTACTGTGGGGATTAGGTAGTCTGAAGATTGTGTTGATGATTTTGAACAGATGAAAACGGGGCCATGGAATTGACAGATTAGTTGGCGGATAGAAGAACAACTGCAGGTAATATACCCCTCTCCAACGCTGGTCCAGGATAGAAATTTGTCTTGAAATCAGAGGGTTGCTTTAAGAAAAATAATTAGTAAATGAGTTAAGAAATTGTATATCATACCTTTTTCGTTTATCTTAATTGCACAGAAAACAATGGCACAAATGAGCAGTGCAAACAATATTCCTCCAAGAAATGCTAAAACCACTTCAAAATGGCAACTGCAATCATAAATAAGAAAAGAGTTAATGCGCATATTGTATGACCGTGGTATACAGGGGTTTATCAATTTAATGTGATCCTGATGCCCTGCATTTGTTGTTAGTGTATTGTCTATGTAAATCAACAGTAAAACAGCAGTAGTTCATCTGCATGTGGTGTCTTATATTGTGTCTCATGGGAGACGCCTGACCAGAGGCGTAGCTAGAGGCTTGGGGGTCCAGATGCAAAAGGTCAGCAACCCCCCCCCCCCCCCCCCCACACACACACACACACACACACACACACACTGCTTTCCTCTGTATCATTGGGTCTCTTAAGAAGCCCATGGAAGCAACACTAGCCATTGGGGGTGTTGCTAGAATCTTAAAAGATTGGGCAGAGGAAAAAAGGAAGGGAGTCCCTGCAAAATCTGTAACATGACTCCTCAGCGTCTATGTGCCATTTATAATACTGGTGATTTCTTATATGGTAGAGGGGCCTTTGCGCCCTTTAAGGCTCTATGGCCCAGTAGAAACCACTACCTCTGCAGCCCCAATAGCCACGTCCTTTTGTCCGACCTTACAGAGTTTCAATGAAA
Source organism: Eleutherodactylus coqui (assembly GCF_035609145.1). Lineage (NCBI taxonomy): Eukaryota > Metazoa > Chordata > Amphibia > Anura > Eleutherodactylidae > Eleutherodactylus > Eleutherodactylus coqui. The sequence continues at coordinate 117,028,111 of NC_089840.1, read as the reverse complement.
ACGTTATCCCCCACCAACATCTCTACCGGTGTTGTACAGTTATTGCAAGATGAGTGGACAATTTAGCACTTCAGTCCATTCTAAACAAAATTCAGGCTGCATTAACTGCCAAATGTGGGCCAACACATTATTAATAAAAAATCCCATGAGAAATCTAGGTGTTTCCATTATTTCGCTAAACACTTGTATGTGCTGCTGTTGGCTTCCCTTCTGGGACAATCCCTGGCACAGATAATCTGCTGGTTGGTTATGGAGGCACCAAACAAAGCATCAAGTCGTGTCTCCCCAAGACAAGTATGTGTAGCACATTGGCTGCAGCTTGGAGGTTCTGTGAAAAGCTAATTGCTGCTCTAAGTCACTGACCACCGATACTGGTATCCTTGTACCACCTTACATGTGTGTCCAAGCTGGTGTCCTCCTGTGCAGGAGCTACATCTCGCCAGCACCAGAAATTTGTAGAGTGGGATTGAGTTACCTAAATTTCGGTCTTTTTGCTTGTTACACCTGCCAAAAATAATTTCAGTTTTGTCCGTGAACAAATTAGAGACTACTGGCAGTGTTTTAGCCAAAGGCTATTTTCACAACAGCATAATGTGGGAGCATTTCTCCTCCAGTATTACGGCTGAATGACCTGACCGTGAGTCTAATGACCAGAACTAACAGCATCATAGTGATCACTTGTATTCAATAAATGCTATTTTCCTGGGGAAAAAAGCTATTTTTCCTTTTTTTAAACAACTTTACTTACCTCTGTATTTTAATGTGATATTGTCTATCAGTGAAAACTCACAGACACTATTTAGGTCCTGCTGAAGACAAGGCCTAACAGGTATCCACAATCCTGTGGCTTTTCTCATGCAGTGACTGCCATATTTAACCGCCTGCCCCACGACCACATCATGACCTTCAGCGTTTATAGGACAAAAGGGAGCCAACATGGCTGCTACTGCCTAAAGCATATAAGGGGCCATTGTTGGGAGAGGTAGGCTGTCACACACAGACATTGCTACAGCAGGTCAGCCGTCCCTCACAGTTATTGACCCACAGGTGATGGCATAGACCCAACGTTTGTGCCCACATTATAAGTATGTCATACTTTTACAGACCAGGTCCTTAAAGCAGCTCTCCAGTTCCAGAAAACCAAGATGGTTGCTCCACTTCTCCGACTATCTCATGCAGTGGTAGTCTGAGGTACTATAGGTTGCTCTGACTGACCAGTCCTGTTCACATGAGCGCCATAAATATATACAAGGAGTTATTCTCATTGATCCCTATTTCAAGTCCTATCATATCACCATTGGCATCATACAATAGGTAATCTGGGCAAATGTAAGGTATCTGATATATGGGACTTTTAATATTTTAAAGGAAAACATGCTGTGCTGCTTTTTTATCATTATCTGTTTTACATACTTGTTGTTTGTAAGATTAGATTCAGTCGTTTGAGATGGAAATGTTGTTCGGACAGTTGTGGCCTTCGTTGGCTCTGGGAAGATAAGATACAATACAGTGAGTCCATTATAAGCAGTACTAAACTTCCAAGGAAGATTGAAGAGTACGGCATGTATTTATTGTTTTACCTATATAACAAGAACCGGCAAAAAATAAAAACTATTTATTTTCATAAAACGTCAGTCCCTCTGTCTTTCAAAAATTGGAAGCATCATAAAGTTCAAATTCACGAATTTCATATATTTAAAAAAGTGTCGGTGTTTCCCAATCACGTTTTTACTACACGGTTTAGAAAAGCAATGAAGTGGCCTTTTGAAAAACCGTGATGCAGTTTCTACGACACAAGCCACTATTATATATTCTCATTCTAGCTGACAATATTATGTCCTAGTCAATAGTGAAGGAAAACCCAGCGTGCTGTAGAAGGACCAGTGCAGGATGAAGAACAATTCTTTATTGAGATACAGGCAACACGTTTCTGTCCTGCAATTGGCACCTTCTTCTGGTCTAATACAGCAAGGTTGAAAAAATATTTTTTTCTTCTAGCGTTGTATTAATGGCTAGAAGAAGGTGTCGATTCTGGCAGAGAAACATGTTGAATGCATCACAAAGAAATGTTTTTCATCCAGCATTAACAGTCAGAATAAGGTGCAGGTTCCGGCACAGAAAGGCGTTGCCTGCATCGCAAAAAATCGTAAGACACGGGGAGCCTTGATCGCAGCCTTGCGGCTTAAGCCAATGTACAAACTAATCACTTGTTTCTATATTCAACTTTATCATCTGCTTTAGCGTGCAAGGTTGAGTGGTAAGTGTGTTTGCCATCTGTCAGTTACCTGTTTGTGCATTTGGTTTGTCTGTACTTGTCCTGGTTCTGTGTACCACCTATTCAAGGAAAGCCAGGGCCAAGGTTCCAGGGTGGGGCCGCCTTTATTGAGGCGATCGCTACACTTTTAGGTAGGGCCCTGCTATCTTGCCTGCAGCATAGGGTCAGTTCCTCCTTCCGTGTTTATAATGCCAGCTCTGTCATTTTCCCCACAGTCTGTCAGTTGTCTGTAATCCGTTTTAGGTCCCCGTGTTTGTGGTGTTCCCGGCTTTTGTGTAACGTTTGTGTAGGCCTGGGTCTTCTTTGCCCGCACAAATGTAACAGTGGTACCGGTTCTAGCACAGAAATGCATTTCCTGCATCTCAATAAACAATTGTTCTTCATCCTGCATTGTAATAACTGCCAGAATAAGGTGCCGATTTAGGCATACAAACACTTTGGCTGATCCTCAATAAAGAATTGTTCTTCATCCTGCAATGGTCCTACTTCCTTCACTATTTCGCAGTTTTCCATGGAATCCCTCCAGGTTCCTTGACCCCTGGCAGCAGATGAGTGCTTTACATATACACAAATTGTGCCACTGCACAACCGTTGGAGGTACCATTATTCATATTGTTTTACTTTCATTCTGCTGTACGTAGTCCCTGTGCACTATGGAGCACTGTTTTGTTTGATTTTCTCAAATGCAATGCCTGTATCTCTCCCATAAAAGGGTTTTATGAAACTAATAAACCATCAATCTCTGATCGATGGGAGTCAGATTCCACCACAATTCAGCTGAATTAAGGGGCCCTTAGCACTCCGGTAAGTCCTGCATCCTCTTCATTAATTACTCAGGTATAGCACTTATGGATGTGGTTGTGCCTACTACTACAGCCCAAAGCAGCTTCGTCCCATTCAACTGAATGGGATGAACCGATAAAGCCCAAAAGACACAAATACCCATGTGTATTATTCACTTTGTGCAGGTTAAAATTTCATTACCTTTAATTCCAAATTGCTGCACATGACTGTGTAGTCTATGGGATGCATGTAGTTGAGATTTTAAGAGCCGGCAGTGGAGGAATGATGTGGAGGGTAAGCATAAGTGTCACATACCCGGACTCAATGCTTCAGGTTCCACGAGCCCATAACTTTAAGAGCTGAGAGTTTCCTTTTAAAGTATAACTTGCTATTTCCTTCAGCTGCCACTAGAGGGAGATTAGCAGTTTACAGCATACTGTACTATTACCGAATTCAATGCATTTAAACTCCTACGTGACCTCTAGTGGTGGCTGCTGGTAACCAGAACACATTCTCATCTTTTGTATAAATGCACCAGTTAGTCTGCAGACCAGAGTAAATGTTGTGAATCACAAAAGACAGGCGAGGAACAACAGTAGGCACAAGGACCCATAAGGGGGCCAACGAGCACACGGGGGAATGAAGCGACCGTTTAGACGGAACGATTAATGTTCACAAAATTGTTGGATTGTGTGAATTTGAACGTTAATCGTTAAGTGTAAACACAGCCAACAATTAAAAGAACGAACAGTAATTTGTTGTCTTATCGTTCATTTCATGCAGGAATAAAAATAATTGTTTGCTCGTTCGTAACTCGTTACTTGTCAACAGCGATTAGTCATTTACATTTACTGGTACAGACTGACCGATCGAGCAAACAAAATTTAAATTAATCTGCCTATACTGACTGGCCAAATGAGGAAACTCTGTTCCCGTTTGTGTGTTCATTCGTGCAAACGATTTCATGCTCAGTGTAAAAAGGACCCAAAGAATTTTCTCTCCACTTAGAATTTTCTAAATGTTTTTCAGTACATTATATGGTACATTAAATAGTGCCATTGAAAAATACAACTCAGCCCATGCTTTTCAATGGTTTCCTACACATTTGAAATGTTTACACTTGTGCTGTTGCATTAAAAAAAATTGCGGCATGTCCTATCTTTCTGCGTTTTGCTCTTTTTATCGCATCGCAACACACAAACTTGTGATTTTGACATTACAAAGTCCAGAATTTAATTTAACTTAATTATTATTTGGATATAGTCCCTGTTTTTATCCTTTTATTTCTCACATACTGTTATAAGGGGGCTAAAACCTGTCATTTTAGAATCCAATCTACAATTCAACCCTACCACATTTACCTCCCCACCTGTCAGCGCTCGAACTCGTAACCTACTGCGCTCCAGTCGGCAGCCTTGTTCTTGTTTCTGCCAGTCTAGATCTTGCCTCCATGTCCTGGCCCCTCGCTGCCGCTAATTCGGACTTCCTATAAAAGCCTGGTCCTGACATTCCTTCCCTGCGTGATTATTGTGATCCACTAGCTATTAATCAAGCTTCACTTCCGCCTACTCCTCTGCTATTCAACTAATACCTTCTGATATCAAACCCTGGCTTCCCTTCTAAGAACGCTACCCGCCTCTTCCATTTGTACCGTGACACTGAGACCTTCTGATACCGACCTCTGGCTTCCCTCTTGACAATGGGATCCACCTCCTTTATTTGTACTGAAAACAAGACCTCTCGTTGCTGACTCATGGCCAGGGGTGTAACCATAGGGGATGCTTAGGGGGCCCATAAGGCATCTCTTCTCTATATAGTAAGCCTAGTAGTATGAATAAAGCATTATATTTGGCCGCCCTGTTAAAGATTTTGCATTGGGGCCCAGAAGCTTCAAGTAACCCTTTTGCTCCTGGCTCTACTCTGACTATTATCCAGACCTGCATCTACTACACTGGAGGCTCCAGTGCCTGAAATTGCTACACCACCCTTTCAACTGGTACAATTGAGATGTCAGAAAATGTATCCAACGCTTCCATTTGGAATTGCCAACCTTCCAGATCATTTATCCCTTTGAAGGGTCTCTGATATAGTTCTAGTAGATTTCTTATTCCGTAACAAACTCCTGAATATCACATGTGTGATGGCCCAGAAGGGTCCTACAAAAGTGCTATCACTAATTTTATGTAGGTTTGCAATTCACCGAAGACATACAAGGGTTAACTCTGACTTAATCTGCCCTGCAACAGAAGAAAATTTAATCTGCCTGCAAGCTAGCTACTTTTCATTGGCTGCCGGAACTCTGAGCTCTAATTGGCTAGAGTGTCTGGAGGGTTGAACAATATGATTGGCTATCTGAGAGTGGGGTGAAAGTTGAGAGACTGGCTGTGATTGGTTAGTGGGTTACCAGAGCCCACGCGAGACAGCACGAAAGGCAGTGGTTTAGAGAGGGCACTTGGAGAGATCAGTCAAGTTTAGTGAGCTAGTCGGACGAGTTAGTCAGGGAGTCAGTGGTGAGTGGAGAGCAGTAGGTTGGTGTGATACAGCCCTGAAGTAAGGAGCCGGCGGAGAGCTGTGGTGGACTGAGCAGATGACACGAGACAGATTGCGGCATGAGTGAGAGCTGTGGATTTCTCAACCTCCACAGATTACACAAACCTAATTTCATTAATAACGACTTGTCGTGCACAGAAGCTGAACAGGTTGTCCAGCGATAATCATTTCTGTGCTTTTATACAGGAACGATCATCGCTAGTGAATGATGGAGGAGCGGGCTGCAGATCGTTACGGACGGCAAACAATCATTCACATTAAGCAGGCAGTCGTTCATAAGTATCCGACTGCCTGTTAACACGGGCCGATCTCTACAGAAAACTGAACAATTAACTA